>NC_073303.1:24998680-25298680 GCF_027595985.1 Sorex araneus | reverse complement strand
ACCCATCGATGCACAGGGGTTACTCCTGGCTCATGCACTCAGGAATTACTCCTGGTGGTGCTCGGGGGACCATATGGGATGCTGGGAATCAACCCAGGTGGGCAGCATGCAAGACAAACGCCCTCCCCGCTGTGCTATTGCTCCAGCCCTGCCTCAAATTTAGTTTTGATCAAATGGAAAGTGCTCCTCCCACCAATTTCATTCACTACATAACCCCTTCAACCTACACTTTTCCAGCACCTCCAGGACAGTATTATTTCTTAAGAAATGCTGGAGTCACCCTAGCTGAACAGTTAAAACAGCTTTCAGACTGCCTCCCAGTGGTGGGAACTGCTCCCGAGAGAATATAACGGCCGTTCAATGGCGCTCACGTGGATGCTCAGGAAAGCAGATGGTGTGACGGCACAGCGACTTTCTAAGCCTGTGTTGCTGGGGACTGTTCTGGCACCGGAAGTCTATTTTGGTCATTTGTTACCGAATTCACACTTCAAGCCTTACTTTTGAGTTTAAGCAATAAAAAGATTGGTTAGGATGAAAACAATTACAGTCATGGCAAGACATGTTCCTGGAGCACTAAGAGGGATGCAGTAGTGTTCACTTGACAGTAGGTGTATCATTTTATTTATCTCACAAGGCCTGGGATGTAGATGTTATTATTATTGTTGTTATTATTGGTAATGCTATAGCACAGCGGTAGGGCGTTCGCCTTTCACGTGGCCGACCCGGGTTCGATTCCTCCGCCCCTCTCAGAGAGCCTGGCAAGCTACCAAGAGTATCGCGCCCGCATGGCAGAGCCTGGCAAGCTACCTGTGGTGTATTGGATATGCCAAAAACAGTAACAATAAGTCTCACAATGAGAGACGTTACTGTTGCCCGCTCGAGCAAATCGAAGAGCAACGGGATGACAGTAACAGTGACATTATTACTGGTGTTTTGGGGGTAACACCCAGGCATTGCTCAGGGGGATCACTCCTGGCGGTGCTCAGGGAATCATTAGCTCTATCAGGGACGGAACTGGGGGTCAGCTGCCTGCAAGGGAAGTGCTTTACCCACTGTATTAACTCTCCAACCCAAGACGGTATTATTTGAAGGTAAAGGCACTGGGAATTGGTTTGGCAACCACCACCGGGTATCGATGGCTGAGTGGAGTTCTCTGCAGAGATGCTCCATCAAGGGTGAGTCTCCCGCAACTCAGTTATTGACCCAGTGCTACTTACATTTGGAAGGCCAGAGAAGAAGGTGCCCAGCTTCACCATCAGCAGCAGCATCACACATGCGCCTATCAGAGATGCAAACTGAGGAGACACAGGCGGTTAGAGAAAGACCCGCAGGAATTTATTGGTGCCTTATCTACAACCGAGGCCTTTTGCTTGGGGAGAAGCACGCCCCTTCTTAGTCTGTTTGTATATATAAATGCTTTTTCATAGAGGAAGATTTCTTTTTTCTTTTCTTTTTTTAGCTTTTTTTTGGGGGAGGGTCACACCCGGCGATGCATAGGGGTTACTCCTGGCTCTGCACTCAGGAGTTACTCCTGGCGGTGCTCAGGGGACCATATGGGATGCTGGGAATCGAACCAGGGTCGGCCGCGTGCAAGGCAAACGCTCTACCTGCTGTACTATCACTCCAGCCCCTAGAGGAAGATTTTATTTATTTATTTGTTTGGCTTTTTGGGTCACCCCTGGCGGTGCTCAGGGGATACTTCAGGCTCTGCACTCAGGAATTACTCCTGGCGGTGCTCGGGGGAACATAGGGGAGACCGGAGATCAAACCCAGGTTGGCCACGTGGAGGGCAAATGCCTTACCCGCTATTGCTGGACTATTGCTCCAGGACCCTAATTATATTTTTGTGCAAATGTTACTGTTGAGATCTTGTTTAATGTGCTGACAACATACTGAGTTGTGTTCACTGGACAGGAGGTGTATTCGCTACTTTCTTGCTGGATTCTAGCTGGCGGGTTGCTTGTACGCTTCTGCCACGTCCCACTGTGTCTTGGACACTGGGATATTTACTGGCATGGCATTATGCTACACTCCTGGACTCTTCTGGACTTCCCTTCTTCCATCCCTCCCGGGACAGTTTAAAAGGGCCCGGTCCTCTTCCTTGCTGTCAGCCCAGAGGGTCCCACCACTCCCCCTCCTGTGTCAGCATCTAGCCCCTTCTTCAGCTCCCTCGTAGGAACTTGGGTGTCTTCCCATAGAATATCTTTCTTAGAGCTTCATTGGAAAAATCCAACAACAATCAATTTTTTAAAAATTTCTGCTTCTGGGACTGGAGTGATAGCACAGCAGGTAGTGCGTTTGCCTTGCACCAACCCGGGTTCGATACCCAGCATCCCATATGATCCCCTGAGCACTTCCAGGAGTAATTCCTGAGTGCAGTGCCAGGAATAATCCCTGTGCATTGGCGGGTGTAACCCAAAATGAAAAAAAAAATTTTTTCCTACTTCTGTTTCTCTCTGATTTTTTTTTGTTTTGTTTTTTTGGCATCAGAAAAAGTTACACCCATGCAGCCTAGAGGCATATCATAGTTCTGCCTCACCTTCTGGGCTCAGTGGCCCTTGGTAAGAACTGATCCTGCTCTAGCAAATAAGAAACCTAGTTCCCTCACAATCTCTAGGTTTTTACGGAAGTTGAAGTTAAAAACTAGAAGACTGACTTCTATAGATCCAATAATTTAATTTACCAGTTTGTTGGGATTTGTTTGTTTGCTTGTTTTGGCTTTTGGGGTAACACCCATCAATGCTCAGGGTTACTCTTGGCTCTGCAATCAGGAATTACACCTGGCATTGCTTGGGGGAACCAGGTCAGATACCAGGGATTGAACCCTGGTCAGCCACATGCAAGGCAAACGCCCTTCCTGCTGTGAACTATTGCTCTGAACCCAACTTAGTGGGATTTTATGGCTAAATTAATTAGTGTATAGATAACTATATACTTACAATTATCAAATGCTAAGAAAAACCCAAGCAATTTCTAAGCTTTGGGGATGTAGTCCTTAACTCCTTATCGCCTTTCTTGGTAAATTTCTATTGTTTAAGCCCCTGATTTAAAAAAGAAAATAGAGCAAAAGAATTTTCCACCGTGTGTGGAGATGGGGAGAGGAATGAAGCTATAACCACAAATCAAAACAATGGCATATACAAACAAGAACTGAGGGAGTTCCTTAAATCTAAACCATGAAGAAAACCACTTAGCAAGAATTCTCTCATTTCCCCCTTTGTTTCTTATGTGGGGAGAAAAAAAACCTTTTTGCTGGATTCCCTCTCATCACTCACTGCTGTTTTCCTCAGTAAGGCTTCTTGGACAAGAACAACAATAAAATCAACACCTACTCCTAAACCCTGAAGTCACTCGAGCTTTTTTTAAAAAAATTTTATTAAAATGCCAGCCAATGCCACCCTCCAGGCCATTTTCCTGACAATCAAGGCGAGTCCCACAGAACCATGTAAAGCAGAACTTTGTGACCTCGGACTCTAGGCTCAATGGGACCAGAAACAGAGATCCTCTGCCTGCTTCCCCCAGTCTCCGGGGCTCCAGGGATCACACCCAGATGACCCACCCTACCGGCGCCAGGTAAATACCTCATCGACTGACCTCCGCTACCTCCACTATCCAGCCACCACTCCACTCCAGGCCCGCTTCTGGACCTGGACACTTAATACCCATTTTCCATAATTACTGCACCATATTTGATGGGGTTCAAATATGGTGTGAACCATGGGAACATCTGCAAGGGGTGATTAGAGGCCGCCCTAAAAGCCTCCATCCCTCTTGGAGAGCCCAGCAAGCTACCGAGAGTATCCCTCCCACACGGCAGAGCCTGGCAAGCTACCTGTGGCATATTCCATATGCCAAAAACAGTAACCACAATGGGCCTCATTCCCCTGACACTGAAAGAGCCTCCAAAACGGCAGCATGAAGAAGGATGAGCAAGGAGAGGCTGATAAAATCTCAGGGACGAACTAAACTGCCAAAACGAAGAAGGACTAAAATGACTGTACTTTCAATGCATGTATGTTGGCATTGGAAACATCCATCGAGGACCTGATGGTGCAAGCGCAGAAGATCAAGTACGACATCATTGGTCTGACCAAGACAAGAAGGCATCAGTCACATCATAGCATTTTTGACACTGGAGAAGAACTGTTCCTTGGAACATGCAACGATAGAGGCGTTGGTGGTGTCAGTGTCCTTGTCAACACAAACTTGACCATGAGCATTGATTCATTCGAATGCCTAACAACCCAAATCGGACAATTACGCTTCAATAGATGTGGCTCACTGCTGGCAGTTTCTATCTTCATCGTCTACGCACCAACATCCAACTACGATGAAGAAGAAATTGAGAAGTTCTACACAGATCTGGAGAAGTTCTATAAAGAAGACTACACCTTCTACAAGATCATTGTTGGTGATTTTAATGCCAAGATAGGACTGAGAAGGTCGCCCGAAGAACTCCACATCAGGACCATGGCCTAGAATGAAAAGAACAGGATGAGAGACTGTCTGAGTTCATCATGTCGACCAAGACCATCCATGGTAACTCACAGTTCCAGAAGGCCGAATGTAAACATTGGACATGAGAGTCTCCTGGTAGATAGTTCCACAACGAAATTGACCACATCATATTCAATCAACAGTTTTGCCTGACCGGTGCTACTGTTCTCCCAAAATTCCAAAAGGGATTGGACCACAGTCTCCTTTGTGCAAAATTCTACTTCACAGAGCGGGGAGAAAGGACTGCAAAGTTTTAGTTAAGAAGAGAACTCCCAGGATGACCACCAACTGGGAGCTCTTTGGCACTACTGCGGCAATGTGGGAAGTTGTTGACAACATGGACAAGAAATACGGTCAACTGGTTCAGCACCTCCATGACTGCACAAGGAATGCCGAGAGTGGGAAAGCCACAAACAAACATTTGTCTTTGGAAACTCTCGAGTTCATTAGCCAATGTGGTTTGGCACGAACCTCAGGCAATCAAAAGTTAATGTCTGAGCTCACAAAACTGCAGAGAAGTGATAAAGGAAGACCTGAAAGAGAGAAGAGCAGCAGTGTTGGCCAATGTGGCAGAAGCCGGGAAAAGTATTCGCAATGCTTGCTGTCCTTCGCCAACTACAAGACCAAGATGACTGCCCTCCAAAGTCCTGATGGATCTATCACATCTTCCAGAAGGGCAATGGAGAGGATTATTCACGACTTCTACTCGGATCTCTTCGATAGCCACGTCCACCAAATTCTGTTAGGATATGTTGTTCCCAACGTCCTCCCTTCTGAAATCCGACATGCCATTTTGTCGGTAAAGATGCGTATAGCATCTGGTCCAGACAAGGTCAGACCTGAACACCTGAAGAATCTGCCACCAGTACTCGTCAATACACTGGCTCGGCTCTTCACATGCTACCTGTCTGAATGCAAGGTTCCATCCCAATGGAAAACCAGCAGGACCATTCTATTATACAAGAAGGTAGACATCCACGACATCAGTAACTATCGTCTAATCTGCCTGTTGTCCGTCGTCTACAAGTTGTTCACTCGAATCATCCTGAATAGAATAGGCAGAACACTAGAAGAAGGACAACCTTGCAAGCAAGCCGGGTTCTGAAAAGGATTCAGCACGATCGGCCATATCCACACAGTGACCAAGCTCATTGAAGTTTTGCGAGAGTTCAAGATGCCGCTCTGTCTAACGTTCATTGATTTAAAGGCCTTTGATTCTGTTGAGACTGAAGTGGTCGTCGAAGCCCTAGCCAAACAGGTTGTTTAAACTCATTACATCAGGATCCTCTGTGAGCTGTATTATGGATTCACTACCAGGATCTCACCATTCTACAAGGAAGTAATCATCGATGTAAAGAGAGGGGTTCAGCAGGGTGATACCATTTCACCGAAACTCTTCAGTGCCACCCTCGAGAACATCACTCGATGACTGGAATGGGAAGGAATGGGAGTGAAGATAGATGGTTGGCAACTACACCACCTCTGCTTTGTTGATGATATTGTTCTAATAACACCAAACATTAGCCAAGCAGCACAAATGCTGGCCAACTTCGACTGCAAATACGGAAAGGTAGGACTGCAGCTGAATCTAATCAAGACAATGTTCATGAAAAACGAACTAGTCCCTGATGTTCCATTTGCTCTCAATGGAACAAACATCTCCGAATGCAGCAGCTATGTGTACCTGGGTTGAGAACTCAACATGAGGAACAACCTGGCACCAGAACTGCGCAGGAGGAAGAGAGCATTGTGGAATGCCTTCAAGAGTGTCAAAGAAGTTGTTAAGAGGATGAAGAACCTTTGCCTCCGGGCACATCTTTACAACTCCACCGCTCTTCTTGCACTAATAGACCTCAGAGACCTTGGCCCTACGAAAACAGGACAAGAACGCTATTCGTGTATCCCAAAGAGGAACTGAAAGTGCTATGCTTGCAATATCACATTTTACTCAAGTGAGAGAAGGACTCTGGAGTTCCAACCTCCGTTGACGATCAAGAATCAGGGACACTGTCTCATTTGCCAAGGCTTCAAAAAACAGATGGGCCAGACATGTAATGCGATTTAGAGATGACTGCTGAACTAGAGCGACTGGATTCCACAGGATGTCAAAAGACTTCGTGGCCGCCCACCTATGGGATGGTCAGACTTCTTTGTCAAAACCCTGAACAAATGGTTTGAGGCTCTTTGTGTTCTTGGAGTGAGCAGATACCACTGGGCTACACGAGCGTGCGACAGGGACAAATGGAGATGTTACTGGCGCCCACTTGAGCAAATAGGAGATCAACGGGATTGACAAGTGACAAGTGACAAAATGCCATGATTAGAAGGGACCACCAAGTAAAGGATGCTAGGAAGGCCCACTCAGGATGGGAGATGTGGGCTGAAAGTAGACTATAGACTGAACATGATGGCCACTTAATACCTCTATTGCAAACCACAACACCCAAAAGGAGAGAGAGAGAGCAAAAGGGAATGCCCTGCCACAGAGGCGGGTGGGGGTGGTGGGAGGGATGCTGGGACCACTGGTGGTGGAAAATGGGCATTAGTGGAGGGATGGGTACTCAATCATTGTATGACTGAAATGCAAGCACAAAAGGTTGTAGTCTGTAACTGTACCTCACGATGATTCACTAATAAAAAATTTATAAAATAAATAAAATGCCATGATTTACAAAGTTATTCATAACTAGGTCTTAGACATACTGTGTTCCAGCACCAGTCCCACCACCAGTGCACCTTCTTTTTTTTTTTTTTTTTGCGTTTTGGGTCACACCTAGCGATGCTCAGGGGTTACTCCTGGCTCTGCACTCAGGAATTACCCCTGGCGGTGCTCAGGGGACCATATGGGACGCTGGGAATAGAACCCGGTCGGCTGCGTGCAAGGCAAACGCCCTCCCCGCTGTGCTATCACTCCAGCCCCAAATAAACATGCACAGTGACTTTTTATTTTATTTCATTTTTTTTGCTCTTTGGGTCACACCTGGTGATGCACAGGGGTACTCCTGGCTCTGCACTCAGGAGTTACCCATGGTGATGCAAAAGGGACCATATGGGATTCTGGGATTCGAACCCGGGTCGGCCTCATGCAAGGCAAACACCCTACCCGCTGCACTATCGATCCAGCCCCAGTGCACCTTCTTACCTCCACCGGAATTCCTGGTTCCCTCCCACCCAACCCTCACAGTGTGCGATTAATTTTTTAAAACAATGTGAAAATACTCTCCAATGCCAAAATTGCTGTGCCATGGTTTTTGTTGTTTTATTTTGGTTTGGTTTGGGGTTTCACCCCCATTCGTGCTCAAGGCTTACTCCTGGTTCTGTGCTTAGGAACAATCCTGGTATTGCCCAGGGAACACTCTGTGATACGAGGATCAAACCCGAGTTGACCACCAGCAAGGCAAGTGCCGTAACCCCTGGACTATCTCCACAGGACATTTGCCATTTTGTATTCGTAACAGACACACATGAAAATTTCCATTGCGGTCACTCCAGCTTTATCTCTGATCATTCTCGGACCCATCATCACCTTCTACCACCAAGATGGGACACTTTTCCTGTTGTAAAATTTTAGCTACTCAGTTCAAAATGTTCCGTGGTAAAGGACTTGCCTTTAAGATGGGAGGTTTGGGGTTTGATCCTCCTGCACCACAAAAACAAACTCGTGGACACTGAATTTACAAAATTTCAGGCTTGCAACTGAGCCAAGAGTTTGCTTTCAGAGTCATCCTTACCATGATTCTCCCTTTTCTACCCACTCATATATTTAGTTTATGAACCCAGAATACCTAAAAGAAACCGACTTAGTTATTTTCCCCTTATACAAATGCAGAATGGTGTCAAATTCCCTAGGCCACCTTGATACAAACTTTATTGAAAACTTCTTTCTGTAACATCAGAGTTTCCATTTTGAGGATGAAGCGTGTAGTAGTATCACTTTCCTGGTCTAGGAAAAGATACTGTATCTACCCTGAGGAAAATATTGTCAATAGGTGATAAACCTATAGCTTAAGTTTACCTGAAATATTATTGTTACGTGAGAAAAAGGGCTACTAAATGTAGGATGATACAATGAACATCTCATGTAAAATATTTCTGTAGGAAACAACTTTCAAGTTCCACACTGTAGCACTGCACTGTTCATCCATTTACACTTAAAAGCTTAAAATAGCTAAATAGCGTTTAAGACAAAATCCAAGCAAAACTTGAGGCAAGGGGCAGGAGAGGTAGTAGTGGGTAGTGCATTCCATATAGTCCCCTGTGCACCATCAGGAGTGATTCCTGAGCACAGAGCCAGGAGTAGGGCCTGGCACAGCCGGTGTAGCCCATAAATCAAAATCAAACAAACAAACAAACAAAAAACAAAAAAACCTTGAGGCAAACATGAAATATAAATTCTTTCAAGAGATATTTCCCCAACAAGCATTACTTTAAAACAGCAACATGGTAAATACAACCCCCTTCTATAAACAATACATGAACAATGCATATGACTAGACAATTTTTTTTTTCTTTTTGGGTCACATCCGACCATGCACAGGGGTTATTCCTGGCTCTGCACTCAGGAATTTCTCCTGGTGGTGCTCGGGGGACCATATGGGATGCTGGGAATTGAACCCGGGTCGACCCCATGCAAAGCAAACGCCCTACTCGCTGTGCTATTGCTCCAGTCCCAAGACAAATTTCTTTTTATATTTGAGATTAAATTTTATATCAGCATACCTGCTGTCTTCCTCCACTTTTTTCCTGGATAACAGTCCCAATAATGGCACCTGTACACACCCAAGATCTGAAAAATGAACTGACGATATTGCAAAGCCCAATGGCTATTAAATCCTATAAACAACAACAACAACAACAAACAAGTTAGACTCACAATTTGTAGAACAAATTGCTTATTTGATTCAAAGGAAAGGCTTAAAATAAATACAACAAAAAAGAAAAACTACTGGCTGCCTCTCGAATATGAAGATGGAGCTGTTTACATCACTTGAAATAATACTGAGATGTGTGGGTTTGTTTGTTTGTTTGTTTGTTTGGCACACCAGGTAACACTCAGGGGTTGCCTCTGGTTTTGCATTCAGGAATCACTCCTGGTGGTGCTGGGGGACCTTATGGGATGCTGGGCATCAAAGCTGGGTGGACCTCATGAAAGGCAAGCATCTTACCCGCTGTACTATCGTTGTGATCTCTGAAATGTGTTTTTTGTAGTTTTTAGAACAAAAAAATGACAAATCTGATTTAAATCTTTATTTTAGCTAGTGAACATAAGAAAAGAGGTGTTTTGCCTGACCCGGGTTTGATTCCCAGCATCTCACATGGTCTCCCGAGCACTGCCAGGAGTTATTCCTGAGTGCAGAGCCAGGAGTTAGCCCCTGTGCATCACCACGTGTGGCCCAAAAAGCAAAAAAAAAAAAACAAAAGAAAAAGAAAAAAGAAAGAAAAGAACAGGTGTTTTTGGGCTGGAGCGATAGCATGATGGGTAGAGCATTTGCCTTGCACGCGGTCGACCAGGGTTTGGTTCCCAGCATCCCATATGGTCCCCTGAACACTGCTAGGAGTAATTCTTGAGTGCATGAGCCAGTAGTAACCTCTGTGCAACGCTGGGTGTGGCCCAAAAAGCAAAAAACAAAAAAAAAGGTTTTTTTTTTTAAGTGAGAAAATAAGATTTTTGCCCTATTCTCTCTTCTAAGATTTTGAATGGCAGTTTTATTTCTCTCCCTTTAATACCTTCCTAACAAACCAAGTAGTTTTTCTTCTGAGTTTCAGGTTAAAGGCCAAGCTAAAAGATAGATATTTTGGGGAGACCAACTCAATTATACCAGCGGTCTGACTTCAATACTCGATACTATCTTTAATTGTATCAGTATGTGACTTAGTTCTAAGGATATGATGAAAAGAATGGAGAAGGAAGGTTGGGACATCAGAGGGAACAGAGAAAGACGTCTTCTCACCTGGTTGGAATTGACGCGATAGCCATGAAAATCGGCAAACTTCTTGCCCAGAAATACGAGCAGGGCAGAGCTCACTAAAGCTAAGGAGAAGCCTTCTGTAACAATTTCAGGAAAATATTTCGTCTCTGGTGTTACAGGAAACAGGAAGCTGGAATGAAACGGTGGAATTGTTCCCGGAGGGCAGAACCATTCTGGGCACCTCCCCGCACCACTCCAACTAGTGGGCAGACTTAAGCCTTAAACAGTAAGTAGAGCAACCGTGGTGGTGCACTGCCCAAATTGCAGGCACACAAAACCAAATTACGGGGTTCTGAGTGGGGTCCTCCTTTCATACGGCAGACCCGGGATAGAGCTCCAGCATCCCATGGTACTTTGAGAAATGCCAGGACTGATTCTGAGAGCAGAGCCAGGAGTAAGCCCTAGGCATCACCAGGTGTGGCCTGAAAACTGAAAACTAAATGAGATATAATAAAACAAAGGTTTCTTTTTTAAAATACAAGTTACAAAGGGCATGAAAAGAGTCTGCTCTGCTAACTTCTGATCAACATGTCTGCCACATGTCAGTGGAAACAATTAGACAGGAAAACTGACAAAGATAGATGGAAAATGATTTATTCACATTCTCTTGAGAGTGAGTACACCAACCCACTGGGCAAACATTCAAGCGCCAAGATGCTCAAGAAATTTCCTTGTATTCATACTCAAATCTTTCAAAGTATAATCTCCATCATTGTACTTTATACATATTACTTTTGAGAATGCTATCCAATGGTTTTTAAAAATTGGGGAAGGAGCACAGTAAATGGTCAGTGCTTAAGAGTTACTCCCAGGTGCTTGGGGAACTATATGGCACTGGGGATTAAACTGGGGGCCCTGCTTGCATGGTACATGCTCCAGACCTTTGAACTGTCTTCCCGGCCCAATGTTGGATTTTTTTTTTAACTTTATTTTTCAGGGGTTGGTGCAGGGCTAGGAATTGAAACCAGGGCCTCACACACATAAAGAAAAGTCTCCAACACCAAGCTTTTCCTCACCATCCTTTTTATTTTTTAAATTCAATTTTTACTTGTTTAAAAATGCACTTCACATGAAACTGCCATGATACCCATTTCAAGTGTGCAGTTCAGTGGTACTAAATGTATTTGTAATGTGCAATCATCCTCACCGTCCATTCACTCCCAAACTCTTTTCTGAATGTAAAGCAGAAACTCTATAATCGTCACAACATAACTCTGTATTTCAACCTGTCCCAATCCTAAAGATCTCCAACTCTGTTTTCTGTTCTGATAAACTTAACCAATCCAGATACCTCAGACAGATGGAATAATGCAGTATTTGTCTTCTCCAGCTAGTTTATTTCACCTAATATCCCATGTTCAAAGGTCATCCATATCACAATGTATGTCAGAATATCAGGATATGGCTTAGTTCAGTCTATAGAGATGGCTACCACTTTGGTAGCCTTCAATCTTTCAGCAAAAGACTTACTATTCTTGTTAGGATTTCCCACCAAAGTCCGACCCATTAAAAAGGAACCATTTCATATTGGTGATGATTAAATGACATTAGGTTGCGTGGCCATGGCAGCGGCCTCGTGGCTTTGAATTTCTGTATAAAGTCCAGGGAAAGTACAGCCAGAAATTAGACGTCACTACAAACTTTAACCCTATTATGGTCCCCCCAAAGTCCAACCCATTACAAAGGAACCATTTCATATTGCTGATGATTAGATGACATTGGGTTTTGGGTTTCTATATAAAGTCCAGGGAAAATTCTGCCTAAAATTCTATTGCTACAATCTTTTACCCTTCAACAAAAAACTCAGTACTATTGTTTGGAGTTTCCCCCCACGGTAAGCCCTGCTAAAAAGGAACATTTACACGTTGCTGACAATCAAGAGATATTAGGTCGCTCGGCTGCTGCAGCCGCGCGTTTTTGGATTTCTATATGAAGTCCAGGGAAAATTCTTTTGGTAATTGCATTACTCGCTGGCGGCGCCTGGGCCAGTAGCTCCGAGTACACAGTTTGGAGGCATTTTGGGGGCGCTGCTCGTGTCCAAAGTGGTTCAGTTGCCTCCGGGGTCGATCTCGCACGGCGGCAGAAAGGAGCGTACCCACATGACTCTGTGCTTAAATATTGGCACAGGGCGGATCCGGAAGTCCCGCCCCATCAGCTTTCCCAGGCTTCCTGCATAGTTTAAAAACTGGCTGTTGCCTCGCTGCGTTCAAAAAGAAAGAGTTGAGAGAGAAAAGACCATACCCCGCTGGCGGCGCCTGGGCCAGTAGCTCTGAGCACAGAGTTTGGAGGCATTTTGGGGGTGCTGCTCGTGTCCAAAGTGGTTCAGTTGCCTCCAGGGTCGATCTCGCGCGGCAGCAGAAAGGCAAAGCTCTTTATTTTCATGTAGTCCAATTTGTCTATTTTTTCTTCTGCTATCGCTACCTTATTTAAGAACTTGTCAAATGCAATATCAGGAAACTTTTTCCCTATGTATTTTTTCTGTTTTTTTTTTAATAGTTTTAAGTTTTGCACAAAAAACGCTGAAGAAATAGCACAGCGGGTAGGGAGTCTGCCTTGCACCCAGCAGACCCGGGTTTGATTCCTCCATCGCTCTCGGAGAGCCCGGCAAACTACCATGAGTATCTCGCCTGCATGGCAGAGCTTGGCAAGCTCCCCATGGTGTATTCGATATGCCAAAAATAGTAACAAATCTCTCAATGGAGACATTACTGGTGCCCGCTCAAGCAAATGGATGAGCAACGGATGACAGTGATACAGTGATACAAGTTTTGCACAAAAATCTTTGACTCATTCTGAGTTGATTTTTGTCTATGGTGGTAGATAAGAGTCCAGCTTCCTTCTTTTGGATATCCAGTTTTCCCTGCACTTGGTTCAAAGATTTTAATTTCCAATTGAATGGTCTTGGAGTTCTTGTCATCTAATCGTGTGTGTGTGTGTATGTGTGTGTGTTTACAACTTTAATTGCAATGAGATTTTTTTTCCTTTCTCTGAATTTTTTCAGGACCACATCCAGCACTGATTGGGAGACTCTACATGGTACTGGGGATCAAACCAAGGGCACTCACATGCAAAGCATGTGTTATACACATATTTTTCCCCTCACATTTTTACTATTCATTCACCCATTTATAGATTCTACTTAGATTATACCCATGTCTTGGATATTGTAAATAATGCTGCAATGAATTGATTTTCCCCCCCCCCGCATTTGTTTGCTTGCTTTTTTATTTCTTTTGGATTGATACCCAGAAGTGGAATTTTGGATGATAAGGCGATTCTATATTTAGGTTTCTGAAGAATCTTCATACCTCACCATTCCCCCCTCCCACCGCCCCCTGCTAGTTGTTGCCCCTACTTCCATCCCACCAACAGTGCACAAGAATTGTCATTTCTTCACATCTTTTTCCAACACTTGTTGCTTATCTTTTTATAACAGCTGCTTATTGGGTGTGAAGTGATACATCATTCTGGTTTTGATTTGTATTTCCCTGATAATTAGTGATGTCCAACACTTTCTCATTTACCTCTGTCATCTATATGTCTCTTTTTAAAAAAATAAGTCTATTCATATCCTTCACCCATTTATTTATTTAGAAGAATTCCCATTTTATTGCAATACTACTTTACTCCCCCACCCTAGAGTATCAATAACCTCCCATCACTATAGAAGATCCCTTCTCCCCACTGTCCCCCACTGTGCAACCTCAGTTTGCTATTCAACTGGGGAGTACCACAGGGTTTGTTTCCACTGGGGATTATCTAATTCCTTTCCTTCCTTCCTTCCTTCCTTCCTTCCTTCCTTCCTTCCTTCCTTCCTTCCTTCCTTCCTTCCTTCCTTCCTTTCTTTCTTTCTTTCTTTCTCTCTTTTTCTCTTTCTCTCCTTCCTTCCTTCCTTCCTTCCTTCCTTCCTTCCTTCCTTCCTTCCTTCCTTCCTTCCTTCCTTCCTTCCTTCCTTCCTTCCTTCCTTCCTTATTTCTTTTTGCTTTTGCCTTTTGGGTCACACCCGGCAATGCACAGGAGTTACTCCTGGCTTTGCACTCAGGAATTACTCTTGGCAGTGCTCGGGAAACCATATGGGATGCTGGGAATCGAACCTGGATCAGCCGAGTGCAAGGCAAATGCCCAGCCCTCTGTGCTATACTCCAGCCCTTTTTGTTTCTTTATAACCCCACGTGTTCATCTTTTCCCTTCTGACTCTTTTGACTCAGCAAGATACCCTCTATTTCCTTCCAGGCTGCAACAACTGCATGATTTCATTTTTCTCACATCTTGAGTGTGTGTATGGTGTGCATATCCAAGAATTTCTTTACTCATTCATCTGTTTGTGGGCACTTGGGTTGTTTCCAGGCCTTGGCTATTATAAACAATGCAACAATGGACATAGATGTGCATATGTCCTTGCAGAAAATGTTTGGTTGTTCTTGGAAGGTTGTCCAGGAGGGTCATATGACAATTCTACTCTTATTTTTCTGAGGAATCTTCACACTGTTTTCCACAGAGGCTGAATCAGACAACAGCAACAATGATGGTGAATAAGATCTTTTTTCACCACCTCTTCACCAACACTGATTGTTTCCATTCTTTTGAATTTAGCTCATTCTCACTGGTGTGAGATAATATCTCATTGTCATTTTCATTTTTATTTCCCTTGTAACAGTAATGATGGACACTTTTCATATGCCTATTGGCCACTTTTCTGTCTTCTTTGAGCAAATGTCTGTTCAGCTTCTCTCTTCACTTTTGATGGGATACACCTATCTTTTCTATATTATTGTAATTTTTTGCTAGAGAGTTGTATGATAATTTTATGTATTTTGGACATTGACTTTTTTTTATTTGGGGGGCACACCCAGCGATGCTCAGGGGTTACTCCTGGCTCTGCACTCAGGAATTACTCCTGGCAGTACTTGGGGGACCATATGGGATGCCAGGGATTGAACCTGGGTCAGGTTCAATCTGCAAGGCAAACGCCCTCCCCACTGTGCTATCACTCTAGCCCCGGACATTGCTTTCTTATCTGATGTATGATATGCAGATATTTTCTCCACTCAATAGATTCTATTTTTATTTTATAGGTTGCTACATAAAAGCTTTCTGGTTTGATGTATAGTCCCACTTGTATATTGCTTTTGTTGTTTTTTACAAGTAAAAGCATCAAAATTTGGTTTGTTAAAAAAAAAAAAAACAGGGGCTGGAGCAATAGCACAATGGGTAGGGCGTTTGCCTTGCACATGGCTGACCCAGGTTCAATTCCCAGCATTCCATATGGTCCCCTGAGCACGGCCAGGAGTAATTCCTGAGTGTAAAGCCAGGAGTAATCCCTCTGCATCACCAGGTGTGACCCAAAAAGAAAAAAAAAAAAAAACCACCAAAGCGATGTCAAAAAAAAAAAACCTTTCCTCTGTTTTTTTTTCTAGGAATTTTGTGGATTCAGGCTTTATGTCTAAGTATTTGTTTCATTTTTAGTTGATCTTTGTGTATGAATTAAGATAGTAGGTTTAGCATCATTTATTTGTCCCTTCTTAGCACTATTTACTGAGAAGATTGTCCTTGCCCCACTGTATATTATTGAATCCTTTGTTATAAATTAATTGATCATATATATATATTTTGCCTTTGGCTTTGGTTTTTTTTTTCCTTCTCAGTTATGGCTTTGACTCTAAGAGGCTTTTAAAGTTTCTTACAAATTTTAGGATTCTTTTTTCTAAAGAATCTTTTTCTCTGAAGAAAAAGTTACTGAAATTTTTTTAGGGCTTGTTCTGCAGATGGCCCTTTTAGCAGAAATGGTAAAGAAGATTCTATCAGATCTCTACTGTTTTGTTTTGTTTTCCAGCCATACTAGTGGTTTTGTAATAATCCCATACTCAGGGATTACTCCTGACTCTACAGTTAGGGATTACTTCTGGCAGGCCTTGGGGACCATACAGGTGCTGGAATTGAACCCTGGTCTCCAACATGCAAAGCAAGTGCCTTGCCCACGGTCTCTCTTCAGCTTTCTGAAAAGGAGATTTTAAAATCCATATGCAATTGCAAAACCAAAACAATCGTGGAAAACAAGAACAAAGCTGTATAAGTCTCATTTCTCCATTTCAAAATTTACTACAAAGTTATCCTAATCAGGACTGGACAAGGACATAGATGAATGGAAAAGATTTTTGAATTCAGAAATAAATCCAAACATTTATGGTCAATCGATTTCCTACATGAATGCTAAGATCATTCCACCTGAGAGGAAAAGTTTCATTAGCAAGTGAGCTGAAACTACTGGATATTCACATGCAAAGCAATGAATTTGAAGGTCTACCTTACAACACATTTAACAATAAACTCTAAATGGATTGAAGATCTGTGAGGCCTAAAACTATAAAACCCTCGGAAGAAAACCTGGGAATAAATTTTCATGATCTTGGATTAGGTAATAGTTCTTTAGATAAACCTCCCAAACTAAGAGTGTTAAAGAAAAAAATTAACTTTCTTAAAATTGAAAACATTTGCATGTCACATGACCTAACAGGAAAGTGAACAACAGCCCACAGAATTGGAGAAAATACTTGCGATGTATATGTCTGCTAAGGAAGGGTTGGTGTCAAGGATATATATAAAGAACCACCACAAGAAAACAAATAACTGGAGCCTGGGGGTAGCTCCGAGATATCACAATTAAATATGCAGTCTCCTGCACACAACAGAAATATATGTACAGGCACTGCAACTAAAGTGTGTGAGCACCCCACATCTAAGTGTGTGTGGCCCCCTTGTCATCATAACAAATGAAGGGAAAATTGAAGAAAAATTTAAAAACCAAATAGAACAAGGGCCACAGAGATAGTACCAGGGTTAAGGTGCTTGACTTGCACAGGGAATACCAGGATTCCATTATTGGCATTGCCAGGAGTGATCCCTGAGCAAAGAACTAGGAGTAAGCCCTGAGCACTGTTGAACGTGCCCTGCCAACATCCCCATGAAAAATGGGCAAAGTGGGCCAAGGAGATAGAACAAGGGTTAAACCACTTGCTTTGTATGCAACTGACTCAGATTCAACCCCAGTCCCCAAGCAGTAGAGAGCACAGAACCAGGAGTGACCCAAAGCATTCTGAGTATGGCCCAACTTCACCCACCCAAATAGGCAAAGTACTTGAACAGGCATTTCCCAAAAAGGAAAGATGAAATCTCATGAAAAATAGCTACCCAGCATCAGTAGGGATTAGAAAAAGGCCAATAAAAATCAGAATAATAGGCATAATTGCTAGGAGGGTTATCATAATATTATTTAATAAAATTATATAAGGTAATTACATAATATTGCATTTCCTATTATATAACAATAACATAATAAAACCAAAATTAACACATTTTGTGGGAAATTGGGGCCTTGATACTGCTTGTAAGAATAAAATAAAATGCAATAAAATAAAACGATGCTGCTACGTGAAAAACTGTTTGGCATTCTTCAACAAGTTCAACAGAATTACCTGAAAATATGACCCAGAAAATCAGAATAAATTTCTTGGGTCACATTTATATATGTATAAATGTACCTTCTTTTTTTTTAAAAAAAAACCAATGTATATATACTCAAAAGAAATGAAAACTCCTCAAACAAAAACTTACACGTGAATATTCATAGTAGCATTATTTATGGTGAATATAAACTGAAATGTCCACCAACTGATGACTGGATTAACAAAATGTGATGAATATGATGAAACATTGTTCATTCAAAATAAGAACAATTTACAGTGCAACATGGGTGAATCTTTAAATAACATAACATTTATTATACGATAACATTCTTTCATTGTGTAATGAAGATAACATAATGAAAACATTTTATTAAATAAAGTCAGAGGCAAAAACTTCCTACACTTACCATAAGATTCCATTTATACAACATCTCCTGAGTAGGCCCTGACACAGAGAGTAGATCAGGGCCAGTGAAGAGCGATGGAGGGAGAATTGAATGGACATGTTTTTTTTTTTCCTTTTGGTGGTATGTGTGTGATAAAGTGCTTTAAAATTAGGTAGTGGTGATGACTGTATGCTTTTAAGAATATACGAAAACCCACTAAACTGTATACTTTGAAATGGTGATTTGGAGAGAAGAGGTGTCTCTCCCTGGCTGATCTCTGGGCAATTCTCAGCAGTGCTCAGGGGCTACTCGAGAGATGAACAAGAGACTTAGAGTACTGAAGGGTCAAGCCCCGGTCCTGCCCGTGGCAGTGTGTGCCCTCCAGCCTCTGGGCTATCTCCCCAGGCCTAAAATGATGAAGTTTATGGCCTGAGAATAAGAGACCAACAGTCATAATACAATTGAAACAAGATGAAAATATTCGAACTAACTTTATACCAATGTATTTCAAAATAGAGTAGGAACACACTATTTTTTTTTGCTTTTGGGCCACACTGGTGGTATTCTGGACTTACTCCTGGTTCTGTGCACAGGGATCACTCCTGGCAGTGCTGGGGGGTGTTGAGGATCGTGCAGGTTGGCCATGAGCAAGGCAAGAGCCCTATCCACTGTACTATTTCTTTTTCTTTTTTTTTTTTTTTGCTTTTTTTTGGGTCACACCCGGCAATGCACAGGGGTTACTCCTGGCTCATGCGCTTAGGAATTACTCCTGGCAGTGCTCAGGGGATCATATGGGATGCTGGGAATCAAACCCGGGTTGGCCGTGTGCAAGGCAAATGTCCTACCCGCTGCTCCAGCCCCACACTGTACTATTTCTTTCGCCCCCAAAACACACATTCTTTAAAACACCAAAACAAAGAAGCTAAAAAAATACAAAACCTAAATTATAGATAATGATCATATCATTTAATAGCAGTTTTATTTAATAAATGAGACTGGAGCGATAGTACAGCAGATAGGGCGTTTGCCTTGCATGCAGCCAACCCAGGTTCGATTCTTCCGTCCCTCTCGGAGAGCCCGGCAAGCTACCGAGAGTATCCCGCTCACATGGCAAAGCCTGGCAAACTACTTGTGGCATATTCAATATGCCAAAAACAGTAACAACAAGTCTCACAATGGAGATGTTACTTGTGCCTGCTTGAGCAAATCAATGAGCAACGGGACGATAGTGCTACACTTAATAAATAGTCTATTAAAGTTTTTAGAGTAGTTTAGAAGCTTTCCACAGAGGAAATTCTATGTAGGTCTTAGTTATCTTTGCTGATATACCCTACTAAATATTTAATAAATAAATAATTCCAAAGGGCTGGAGCAATAGCACAGCGGGTAGGGCATTTGCCTTGCACGTGGCCGATCCAGATTTGATTCCCAGCAGTGTGCTGAATGGGGTGTTGCTCTGGGACCACCAGGACAACCCTGGAGGCCATGGCTGGAGGCCATGTAGCATCCCGGATTTATCTCTGAGCTATCTCTGCAGCTCTGGGGCCCAAGATTTACTACCTGGCCTGGTTGGCAGGTATCACCAAGAATTACTCTGGGTATCCCTGAGCATGCTTTGGGAGCCACCCCCCTAAATTGTTGACATGATTTCAGCAAAGCAATTTAGAGAGCATTA
Source organism: Sorex araneus (assembly GCF_027595985.1). NCBI lineage: Eukaryota > Metazoa > Chordata > Mammalia > Eulipotyphla > Soricidae > Sorex > Sorex araneus. The sequence continues at coordinate 25,278,690 of NC_073303.1, read as the reverse complement.
ATACATAAACATTATGACCAAGTGAAGCTTATACCAGGATGCAATGTGGGTCTAACATTCATGATTCAACTGAGAGATCAACAGAGAAAGGGAAAACAAATCTTTAAAAAAAATTTAAAAAATTAATTTTGTTTTGGGGGACACACCTGGCCATGCTCAGGACTTACTTCTGGCTCTGCACTCAGGAACTGCTCAGGGAACCATATGGGATGCCGGAAATCAAACTTAGATCAATTGAATGCAAGGTCGACTTAGGTCAACCCGCTATACTATTGCTGTGGTCCTCAGGAAAACAAATCTTAGTAAATTTGAACGAGTATTGTTTTTCATAGAACATTCTAAAATAATCCTTTAAATAGAAATTGGGGGTATATATAGATATATGCTTCTGTTTCATCTGTCTAGATCCCTTTTTTTTTTTTGCTTTTTAGGTCACACCTGGTCATCCACAGGGGTCACTCCTGGCTCTGCACTCAGAGTTACCCTAGGGAACCATATGGGATGCTGGGAATCGAACCCAGGTTGGCCGCATGCAAGGCGAATGCCTTACCCGATGTGCTATCACCCCAGCCCCTCTAGATCACTTTCTAAATTTTAGATATCTTCTAAATTTTTGTAGGGAAGATTTGCTGTTTGAAATGTTAATTCTTTTATTTTTGTTATTTAACAAAGATACTGATAAATATGACTCCCATGACTGAATTATACTTGAAATTTTGTGTAAAATATAAACTAAGAAACATTAAAAATTAAAAATGTACTCAATATACTTGGAAATAGTAATACTTGGGAAGATGTTTCTAAATTATTTTTTTGACATATTTGAACCCCTTCTCTAATTAAATTTTGTTCATTGTGGATTTTATTTCCATTAAGGTAGAATGCTTCCATTTCTCTTAGCAACTCAAAGTGCCGTTTCTTCCTCTATTTCTATTTTTCACCATTATTATGTGTTTGAATATAAATTCCAATTTAAAAATATTTTTACTTCATCATCCAACTATGCCTATTTTATTCAATTTATTTAGTTTTGCGGGGCTACACCAGAGTAGTACTCAAGGAACTATATGTGGTCCTAATGCTGAACCTCTACCAGATACATACAAAAGCGAGTACTATCTCTTTGCCTCAACTATGTCTGTTTTGATTCCTTATTAATAATATAAGCTATACGTATGTTGATGCTTTCCAAGTAATTAATAAATTACTGGGTATGACTGGGTGCGCCAAATGAGGTATTTAAATTTTCACCAAATTTCCCTTCTTTTAAAAGAAGTTAGGTGAAAAATATAACTATCCTAAAGAAGGGAGTGGAATTTATTACCCCAATCAGTGAAGGTGACAGTGGAGGCTTTACTTGGACAAAGGGGGGGCCACTTACCTGGGAGAGGAGAGGTGCTGACCAGAGAAGAAATGAGGGGTCCTAGTCCTTCTCCTTTCAAGAACCTCTAGGCTCTAAAATGAACTTGAGCCCAAGCCCTGAACTTGGCTGTGGCCAGAGACTGCTAGTAGGAACTATCAATCAGATTGTGTGATTAGAGGCCAAGAAAAAGTTACAGAAAGGGAAAAAGCAATCTAGAAGAACGTAATTACCGACCTATAAGGAATCATTTCAATGAACGGTGTGCTGGATTCTGAGGACACATTTATCTTGTTTGAAATTGCAGCGAAGAAAATAATCTGTAGGGGGTTAAAACAAATGATGTTAAAACAAATGAGCACCCGAATACTGTCTATGGCTACCAGAAGCAGAGGTGCCCAAACCCTGTCACAGGACAGGAAATAAAACCTGTGGTGGTCTCTAGGCGTGGAGGTTGGCAAAAGGTAGGGCCAGTTCCGTGGAACAAGGTAGGCAAAAGTGTTCTCCAACTTTGGGGGTGCCCCGAGCTCTCTTTAGTATTGTAGGCAAAATGAAATACAGCGTCAGCCTTGATCTCTGGCCCATGGGGGTTTCTTTTTAAAATCACCCCCCTGCTAGATGGCAGAAAGTGCTTCCAGTCCCTTGATGTGTATAAAATCATTTGATGTGTTGTAAACCCAAGAATTGTGGCAGTGCCTTCAAGTACGTTGGACAGACTAGGGACTAGTTTTACTGTTTTTCAGAAGAAACAATGTAAGAGGGGGGGGCTGGAGCAATAGCACAGCAGATAGGGCGTTTGCCTTGCACGCGGCCGACCCGGGTTCAATTCCCAGCATCCCATATGGTCCCCTGAGCACCGCCAGGAGTAATTCCTGAGTGCATGAGCCAGGAGTAACCCCTGTGCATCGCCGGGTGTGAGCCAAACCCCCCCAAAAAAAAAGAATGAATGTAAAAGGGAACAAATTCAGAAAATAGAGTGTGGTATGAAATAGAAAATGTCACAATAATAAATAAAACGTCAGGGGCCGGAGCGATAGCACAGCGGGTAGGGCGTTTGCCTTGCACGCGGCCGACCCGGGTTCGATCCCCGGCATCCCATATGGTCCCCCAAGCACCGCCAGGAGTAATTCCTGAGTGCAGAGCCAGGAGTAACCCCTGAGCATCGCTGGGTGTGACCCAAAAAGAAAAAAAAAAATTAAAAAATAAATAAATAAATAAATAAATAAATAAAACGTCATAAAAAAGAAAATGCAAACATATTTCAAGCTTCAGTGATTTCTGAGGATAAATGAGGTGACACAAAAAGTTTAATGCCTACATTACAATCTTTCTAAACTCCCCACCAGCTTTCATAGCTGGACTCTAGATTCTTCTTCAATTATGCCCAGGGTGCACCTTAATTACTTCTAGCATTCTCCAGGGGAATGTCTTCACTGTGGCTCATCAACTCTAACGTCAGTCACAGTCTACCCATAGCATCTGCTACACCAATACCTCTTTTTTTTTTTTGGAGTGGGGGTGGAAGGGGACGGTTACAGGGGCCACATGTTGCAGTGCTGGGGGGTTACTCCTGTGGTTCTGCACTCAGGAATCATTCCTGGCAGGCTCAGGGGACCATATGGGATGTCAGGGATGGATGGTACCCCTACACGCTTACCTCTCATTTTTCCTAATAATGTAAATGGTTAAGAGGCTGCTTGAAGGGGTTGGACTATAATTCCTGATGCTGATTTCTCTTAAGATAGGATTTTTTTTTCTTTTTGGGTCACACCCAGCAATGCTCAGGGGTTACTCCTGGCTCTACACTCAGGAATTACTCCTGGCGGTGCTTGGGGGACCATATGGGATGCTGGGAATCGAACCCAGGTTGGCCACGTGCAAGGCAAATGCCTTACCCGCTGTATTATTGCTCTGGTCCCAACAGGGTTGATTTTTTTTTTTTTTTTTGCTTTTTGGGTCACACCCGGCGATGCACAGGGGTTACTCCTGGCTCTGCACTCAGGAATTACTCCTGGCGGTGCTCAGGGGACCATATGGGATGCTGGGAATTGAACCCGGGTCGGCCGCGTGCAAGGCAAACGCCCTACCCATTATGCTATAGCTCCAGCCCCCCAACAGGGCTGATTTTTGACTGAGAAGATGGACATAATACCAAATGAAATAAGCCAGGCAGAGAAAGACAAGTGCTACATGGTATCATTAACATGTGCTACATGGTATCACTAAAAATAAAAACAAAAACAAACATAGTCACACTCACAGGAACAAAGATTAGAAAAATGGTTACCAAGGTCTGTGGGGCTGGAGTTGTGGGGGTGAATGGAGGGAAAAGTTGGTAAAGGGGCACAAGCTTCCGGCTGCAAGATGAATAAGGCCCAAGGATTTCCTATGCATGACGTCGACACGGGTGTAGTGGGTGATTTGTTGAGAAAGTGTGATCTTAAATGTTCTTATAAGGAGGGGCTGGAGAGACAGTACAGCAGGTAGGGCATGTATGTGACCAACTCAGGTTCAATCCCTGGCAACCATATGGTACCCTGAGTCCTCCAGGAGTGATCTCTGAGCACGGCCGGGTGTGCTTATGTCTGAGTCACAGATGCCATCTGCTGGTGACTCCAGAGCCTCAGCTTCCTTTCCTCAGGTGCCACAGCCAGACTGGAAAAGGGAAATTGTCCCTAATTCCTCTCCAGATATGGGCGCCCATCGGAACCTCTAGAAGGTCCCTCTGTGTCCAGGGTTTTCGAAAGTCTTATAAAAGCCTTTGGCTTATATGAATAAATAGTTTTTTAGCTGCTCCCAGGAACCTGTGTATCTACACACGTAGACAACAGAGACAGATGGGTCTCCCTTCCCAAAGCCCTTGCCCTGGTCTTTCCATCATAAGGAGTGCAGACATCAGCCCAAGGATGTGATGCCAACTTGCAGTACCCAGGGTTACCTGGGCCACCTCAGCGATGCAAGAGAACCTCCAGAAATTCACCCAAGATGCTCAGGGACCATGTAGTGCCGGGGATTGAAGCGGTGCTGACCCTCTGCAAGGGGTGCCCTTCAACCCCTCTGCCATCTCTCTGGACTCCCCCTCAGTTTCTTTACAGCATAAAACAGACGAATCATAAATAAAATGGAACAAAACCTTGACAGGGAAGACAGAGACTCTCTGAGACTGAGCATAAGCCACTTGCATGTGTTGAAATAAATTTTCCGTGAAGAACTGAAAATTTAAATATGTCTGTTGTGGTTGCTTTTGAGTGGTGCAGTTCTAGGAATTTCTTTCCCACCCTTTTTTCCCCCTTCTTTGTGTTTTCCAAAATAGCTTGAATGAGCCTGTATTATTTTCATAAAGGGGAGAGAAGAGTTCTGTTTCTGTTTCTGGGAGATAACACAAAGGACTGCAGTCCATTCTTAGCATGCTGGAGGCCTGAATTCAATCTCCAGCATGGCGTGATCTCTGGAGCATGACCAGAAATGACCCCAAGCACTGAGCCCAGAGTAGCCCCTCAGAAGCTAAGGGACCCCCCATACACCAAAGAAGTCTCTAGCAAATATTGCAGGGCAGAAAGGGCTTTGTGAGCACCATCAGAATACCCAAAACTAATGACAGAAACCTTACTCCTGAGATACTATGAAAAAGAGGCAATAGATAAAAATACTTTGAATATAAGCATGTTTTACAAATACAGCATTTAAACTGAATGTATTCAGGGGCCTGAGAGTACAGTGGATAGTATGGTGGATAAAGCACTGTGATCCCTGAGCACAGAGCCAGGAGTAATACCTGATCCCATCTGGGTGTGACCCCCAAACAAAACCAAACTGAAAACAAAAATCTAAATATATTCAGCTCTGTTGCAGTTCAATATATATGTATTTAAATGAACATTAAAATTATTTTATAGTCCCCCTTGAGTCTTTCCCTTCCTGGATTATTTGACCTATTTACTTTTTTAAGGTAGGCATTTAAAATCATATGGAAAATGAATTTAGCTGGGGGGGGCATCAAAATACCTACCAGAAATATTTCCATGGGAAATTCAATGGGGTAATGATTGAAGGAGAGCCGGACACATTTGTTCACTCTCAGAATGACCACGGTAGTTAGAAAGAGCAGAATGCTGGTGGAATTAGCTCTGGGGAGAGCTATACAGTAGTTAATTGTGTTCTGAAAAACAAAATTACAGGTGCTTAGGAAAGGACAGAATAACAGCATAAGTCTAGGAAATGATACTCTTAGATTAGTTCAAAAAAGAAATCCCTGAGGCCAGAGAGATAGTACTGGAGGTCAGACACTTGCTTGCAGATATGCTGGTCAAGGCCCTGGGTTCAAATCCTGGGCTCAAATCCTTGGGTCATGCTTGAGCCCCTGAGCATTGCCAGGTATGGCCCAACCCTTCTCACACCGGCCCCCCCCCCCCCGTCCCCATCTCATTCATCTCACCCCACCATACACCAAAGAAGTCTCTAGCAAATATTGCAGGGCAGAAAGGGCTTTGTGAGCACCATTAGAATACAGCAAATTAGCTGAGATAGAGAAGGGACCACCAAAAACGATGCTTGAAGGGCTTGCTCAGGATGGGAGATGCTTGCCGAAAGTAGACTATGGACTGAGCATGATGACCACTTAGTGCCCGTGTTGCAAACCATAACACCCAAAAGGAGAGAGAGAGTAAAAGAGAAAGTGCCTGTCACAGAGGCAGGGCGGGGGGGGGGGCATGAGGTGGTGGTGGGAGGAATACTGGGAATATTGGTGATGGAGAATGGGCACTGAGGGAGGGGTACTCCGTCATTGTATGACTGGAACATAATCACAAAAGTTTGTAAGTCTGTAACTACCTCACGGTGATTCATGAAAAATTTTTTTAAAAAAAGAACACAGCAAATTGTTTGCTTGTTTAAATTGAAAAGATAATTTTAAAAGTCTTCCATGCCCAGTTTAGGAGAGAATACACTCTGTATGGTTAAGTATAATAAGATGGCCCCAGGAGTTCTTTTATTAGTTTATTCCTAATTATGTTGGACCTTATAGATATTTTTAGGGCCAGAGTGATAGGACAGTGGATAAGGCTGCCTTACAAGCAGCTGACCCAGCTTCAATCCCCAACACCTCATAGGTCCCCTCAGCACCACTAATCAAGGACTGATTCTTGAGCTCAGGTCAGAGGTAAGTCCTGAGAACCACGGGCTGTGACCCCCAAAGCAAAACTAAAAATGTATATTCTTTATCTAGGTTCCTACAACTATTTTTGCATTCAGGAACCACTAAGCAATTTCTGCAGGTATCTTGGGTATGTTGTGAGGCATGTAATGCAAAGCAATGCTAGGTACAGCGTTTTACAGGCCAGATTTTAATATCAATGATGTTTGTTTAAAAGTTTGGGTAAGGGCTGGAGTGATAGCATAGCAGGTAGGGCATTTGCCTTGCACACAGCCAACCTGGGTTCAATTCCCAGCATCCTATATGGTCCCCCAAGCACTGCCAGGAGTAATTCCTGAGTGCATGAACCAGGAGTAACCTCTGTGCATCGCTGGGTGTGACCCAAAAAGCAAAATAAATAAATAATAAAAGTCTGGGCAAAAAATGGTTGGTGCGGGACTGGAGCAACAGTACAGTGGGTAGGGCATTTGTGGGGCACGCAGCTCACCCAGGTTTGATCCCCAGCACCCAATATGGTCCCCTGAGCACCACCAGGTGTGATCCTGAATGCAGAGCCAAGAATAACCCCCGAGCATTGCCTGATGTGACCCAAAAAGCCAAAAAAAAGGTTGGCGAAATGGAGAACAGAGACCAACTGGTGTCAACTGAGAACATCCCAACTGAGAACAGCCCAACTGTTAGTGCTCAAGATGGTAAATCTAGAAACAATTATTTCCAGGACCCCGTTCGCTCCCTTGCCTGTGACGGAGACTCTCCACTCAGGCCTTCTTTGAGGAAGCAAGAGGAGAGAGAACCATTTGTAACCCTGGGTGAGGGCAGAAATTACTCACATAGAAGAAGGCGATGGGACCAGCGTGGAAACTAATCATCACTCCCAAGATGCAGGTTATTTGGCTCAGGATAACGTGCAGCGCCGTGGCAGCCAGGTACGCGCTGATGACCGCCTCCGGAAGGTAAGCTGCGATGAAGCCGAAGCCTAACATGCCCATTCCTAGCTGGAAGGAATCCAGATGGGAAAGGAAAGCAGAGTGAGGCAGACAGGTGTGTGCCCACGGGAGCACCCATCACACTCTCCAGACAGTACCCAATGACAGGATGATGTTTGGTGAGGCCCTTCCATAACCTCTTTTCCTAATCAGTTCTGATCGCTGCCATGGGCTGGGTTCGTGGGGTGATCTGGACTCCTTAAGAGCACTGGGACCACACTTCTTGCTTTGAGCACTCAGGCTAAATTTCTCACCCTCAGCTCTACTGACCTTGTAAACCATGGGCTTAACACAGACAAAGAAGTGGAACTTTGTGGGGCTGGAGCAATAGCACAGCAGGGAGAGCATTTGCCTTGCACGCGGCCAACCCGGATTCGATTCCCAACATCCCATATAGTTCCCTGAGCATGGCCAGGAGTGGTTCCTGAGTGCAGAGCCAGGAGTAACCCCTGTGCATCGCTGGGTGTGACCCAAAAAGCAGAAAAAAAAAGAAGTGGAACTTTGTAAAGGCCCTTTCATGATCAGCTTTGATAACCCTTTTCAAGCAGATATTAACTCTCCACATAAAGAACACAGCTTTTCTTAAAGGAGAAGATAACTCCAAAGGCTGAATATATCTCAAATTCCTCCTCCTCCTCCTCCTCCTCTTCCTCCTCCTTGTCCTCGTCCTCCTCCTCCTCTTCCTCCTCCTCCTCCTCTTCTTCTTTTTGGAGGAGGGGAGTTTGGGTCACACCTGGCGATGCTCAGGGTTAACTCCTGGTTTGGTGCTGAGGGATCACTCCCGGCGGTGCTCAGAGGACCACATGGGGTGCCAGGGAGTGAACCAGGAATGCATGCAAGTCAATTGCCTTTACTCACTGTACTATCTTTCGGGCTCTAAACTTCTTGCACTTTGTCTTTTATTTTTACTAAGAATGATTAAGCTGGATTTATTTTTTAAAAGACAACAATATGGTATTTACATGCACATATTCATCTACTGTCACTGTCATCCCGTTGCTCATCGGTTTGCTCGAGTGGGCACCAGTAACGTCTCCATTGTGAGACTTGCTGTTACTGTTTCTGGCATATTGAATACGCCATGGGTAGCTCGCCAGGCTCTGCCATGCGGGCAAGATACTCTCGGTAGGAGGGGAAAGGTTTTTCTCTCTCGGCCTTTCCTTTCCCTGGCAGCAATGGGGCAACCATCATCTTATAAGGTCCACTAAACAGAGGTATGAGCTTGCAGTGACAGGACTTGAGGGAGATCTCAGGATGGGGGGCGTTACCGGCGCCGCTCTCCACCCAGATGTGACCCCACTATTCCTGAATGCCCATGATCTGGAGGCCAATTAACCACTTTTGCCACCAGTGGCTTCTTGCAGAAATGCCTCTAGGCTATGAACTAAGCTACGGCCCCATGCTGCCCTGGGAGGGGAAAGGTTTTTCTCTCTCGGCCTTTCCTTTCCCTGGCAGCGTAGCGACCGCCATCTTATCAGGTCCACTAAACAGTGGTATGAGCTTGCAGTGATGCGACTTCTGGCAGAAATTTCTCTGGACTTAATTACCAAAATACCAGAAATCCAAAACCATGTGGCCGCTGTTGCAGCCACGCGACCTCATATGCTCTTCATTCTCAGCAATGGAAAACAAATTATCAAATGATGCCTTTTCGGCAGGTCTGATTGTTAGGGGGAAATTCCAGATAATAATAGTGAGTTTTCTGTTGAAATATTGAATGTAATCAAAGTAAAGAGAAAGTAAAGTGAAAAATCATCAGCCACACAGGCAGGGGGTGGGGGTGGCATGGAAGATATACTGGGGTTCTTGGTGGTGGAACATGTGCACTGGTGAAGGGATGGGTGTTTGATCATTGTATGACTGAGACTTAAGCCTGAAAGCTTTGTAACTTTTCACATGGTGATTCAATTAAAAATTAAAAAAGAAAAGAAGATACTCTCGGTAGCTTTCCAGGCTCTCCAAAAAGGGTGGAGGAATTGAACCCAGGTCGGCTGCATGCAAGGCAAATGCCCTACCCACTATGCTATCGCTCCAGCCCTATTCATCTACAACATAGAAATATACATTTAACTGTCACTAATGCTGTTGTAACTATGCTACCTAAACTATACATTTTTTTTTTGCTTTTTGGGTCATACCTGGCAATGCTCAGGGGTTACTCCTGGCTCTGCACTCAGGAATTAACCCTGGTAGTTCTCAGGGGACCATATGGGATGCTGGGAATCGAACCTGTGTCGGCCGTGTGCAAGGTAAACGCCCTACCCGCTCTGCTATCGCTCCAGCCCCGAAACTATAATTTTTTTAAACTGCTGAGGTAGCAAGAGATTTTGACAAAATGCTTGTGGCATGAGGGAAGGGTACCATCTTGTTAGTGGCTGAGGATCAGGTCCTCCTCTCTGTCTCCATGGAAACCCTCATCATTGAAATGTTTCGTTAACACTGGGCAGGAGTGGGAGTTTTGATTTCCCGTGAAGTCTCCACTGATATTATTCTGGGGGGCAGAGAAACGAATTCCCTTACCTCTCCCCAAATGACCTCCACCAACACCAGAGGAGGGTTATTCTCGTCATTGCTGATGGTGACAAAACTATGTGGCTCTCTGCTAAGTCTTCTCTGCTCCCAAAGGCCAGCAAGAACCGTCAAGTGGTGTTGGTGGAGGCTATACGCAGAGAGGTAAAGGAATTCATCATAGAAGACAATATTTCGGCCAGGGGAGGTTGGTATCTCATGACAAGTTGGGTGAGGGTGGATTTCGAGGTTCCTCTTTTGGCTGTTGCTGTTATGACAGGATGACCTCACAACTTTTTAAAAAATCTTTTCTGGACTAGAACAGCCTTGCTTTTCTTTCCCAGGGACATAAAAAGAACTCCTGGTGTTTTGCTTGTTGGATGATTTGGTTGATTGCATCTGTTGGCATCTGTATTTCTGGCTTCTTTAGCATCAAGTCTGAGGTGGAAAGAGAAAACCCAGGGGACTCACCACTGGGCTGTTCCAAATCAGTTTGCTTCAGGGCTGGAGCATAGCAGGTATGGTGTTTGCCTTGCATACGGCCGACCAGGGTTCGATTCCAGCATCCCATATGGTCCCCTGAGCACCGCCAGGAGTAATTCCTGAATGCAGAGCCAGGAGTAATCCCTGTGCAGTGCTGGGTGTGACCCAAAAAGCCAAAAAATAAAAAACAAAAAACAACGCCAAATCAGTTTTCTTCTTCTCACCACCTCTCGGAGTCTTCCTGTGAAAGTCTTCCTTGCATTTGTTTTATAGATAATATCCCAACGTTTTTAGTTGTTAGTAGGAGGGATGGTGAAAGGACATATATTCCATCTTCCTGGAAATAATGGATACCTCTTCCATTATTATATATTTTGAAAGGCTCGGAAGAGGTCCAGAGAGATAGTAAAGGACATAAGGTGCCTAAATTGCACGTGGTCAACCCTGATCTGATCCCTGGCATGACAGAAGGTCCCCTGAGCAGCCCCAGGAGTGTCCCTGAGCACAGAGCCAGGCGGGCATCATTCAACACCCCAAAAGCACGCTTAAGGCTGCTTAGATTACTGGTACATTGCTGAATTACTGTCTCTTCTTCTATCTTCATCAAGATGAACATTTTAACTATTGTAATTTTCTTTTTTCTAATATTTTTTTCTTTTAAGTTTCAAATTCAGGGTTAGAAGACTAAGTACGCATGTGCTTAAGGTGTTTGCCTTGCATGTGACTAATCCTGGTCTGATCCCCAATACCACCACGAATGGCCCCGAAGTACAGAATCAGGAATAAACTCTAAGTACCAAATGTGTATGGCTCCAAACAAAAATAAAGTAACAAGTTAAAATTTTCCTATGTCCAATAATAATATTTTTATGCTTACTATGTGAAAAGCTCTGGGCTGAGTCTTTGTCCTACACTTTCTAAGTTCATCCTCATAAGAATCTTCAAAAATAGGTAATATTATTTCCATTTAATACATGTGAAAACGGAGATCCAGAAAGATGAAATAATTTAAGCAATTTCATACAGTTGCCAGCTGTCAAGGCTAGGGCTAACCCAAGATGACAGACTGCTTTTTTGGGGGGTGAGGGGGTCACACCCGTTGATGCACTGGGGTTACTCCTGGCTCTGAACTCAGGAATTACTCCTGGCAGTGCTCTGGTGACCATATGGGATACTGGGAATCGAACCCAGGTCGGCCGTGTGCAATGCCCTACCCACTGTGCTATTGCTCCAGCCCTCACAGAATGCTTTTGTAGGGTCCAAATGACCTTGTGACTTCTAGATAGTTCTGGGAGGAAATCAGAAGAAAATCAAAGTGTTTAAGAAGAAAGAAAAATAAAGCTGGAATATAATTGTGTGATTTTAGTCAGCAGGGAAAATTTTAACCATAGACTCTCAGAGGAATAAAAGACATGGGGAAATAAACATAGATATTTTTCTAAGTCGCTAATATTATGACCTTCAGATGTGGCCAGTCACTGCAGAAAAATGATAGTATGAAACTGACTTTAACATTTACTAACTCAGAAGAGCTAAGCTTATGAATGCTACTCATGTTCTTTCACTGGAAAGAACTAAAAGATAAGGACTAGAGATATGATTATAGGGGTTATATATGTATTTTTAGTTCAGTATCCTATGTAGCTTAGGTTTAGAATCCTAAATCAGTAGATTCTAATTTTTGAGGAGGGGGACATTTTGCCACTGAGGAGGCAAGCTATCCCCCCAAATTTTCCAAAAATAAGTTCCCGTAATTCTAAGTATATCATAATGGACACACACCATGAACAGTTAAAGGAAGGGATTCACTTGTATTCTATTTATTAATTACTTTTCTTCAGAAGTTCAGAGACCCAGATCCTACCTGAATAACTCCAGTCAGAAGGGTTCGAGAGGCCACTGCACTCAAGGACCTGTTGTAGGCTACTAAAGTGTGGAGCTGAGAGAAGTCCTCACCGAGGAATGTCCCCAGTAGGAGATGGCCGCTGTTGAAAGGGTACATCTTCAGGACATTGACCATAAGAGCACTTACAAGGAAGAAGTAACCTATGGGAGAAAATAGTGAGGCAGAAGGTAAGGTTTCAAGTCCATGTAAATGTGTAGATGTTGACAAAACAAGGAATAAAGAAGGTGTTGTCCTTCAGCTGAAGAAATTATTTTTGGGGGAAGACCACACCAGGCTGATTATTGTTGATTGGCTTTTTCTCTGATTTTTCCATCATGGTCTGACATTTTTTTTTTTAAGCTACCTGTAGCATTAAGGCTGGAGCAATAGCACAGTGGTTGGGCATTCGCCTTTCACGCGGTCGACCTGAGTTCGATTTCTCTGTCCCTCTCGGAGAGCCCAGCAAGCTACCGAGAGTATGGAGCCCACGCAGCAGAGCCTGGCAAGCTACCCGTGCGTATTGGATATGCCAAAAACAGTAACAATAAGTTTCTCAGTGAGAGACGTTACTGGTACCGGCTCGAATAAATCGATGAGCAATGGGATGACAGTGACAGTGACCTGTAGCATATTTGATATGCCAAAAACAGTACAACAAGTCTCACAATGGAGATGTTACTGGTGCCCGCTCGAGCAAATCAATGAGCAATAGGATGACAGTGATACAGTGATTTGTTTGTTTTTTGGGTCACACCCAGCAATGCTCAGGGCTTATTCCTGGCTCTGCACCCAGGGACCACTCCTGGTGGAGTGCGGGGTGGGGGGTGCATATGGGATGCAGTGGATCAAACCTGGGCCAGCCTCGTGCAAGGTAAGCACCCTATCTGCTGTATGATTGCTCTGGCCACTGAAGAACTTCTTTTATTTTAAAGTGGCCACTGGAAAGTAAGGAAAAAACAGAGCCAAGGACTCTGGTTCTACAGAGTAGGATCAATTTGCAAAATGTAGGTCTTGGCTGTCCAGGTAGGTACACAGTGAAAAATTGAGAAATGTACTAAAAGTGTGTATTAGGTTCAATTACAGTGCCTGCTCTCAGACATGGTAAAATGTGAGACCACAGGGTTGGAGCGATAGTACAGCAGCTAGGGCATCTGCCTTGCACACGGCCAACCAGGGTTCGATCCTCAGCATCCCATATGGTCCCCTGAGCACCGCCAGGTGTGATTCTTGAGTGCAGAGCCAGGAGTAATCCCTGAGCATCGCTGAGTGTGACCCAAGAAACAAACAAATCAAAGTATCACTGTATCACTGTCATCCCGTTGTTCATCGATTTGCTCGAGCGAGCACCAGTAACGTCTCCATTGTGAGACTTTTATTACTGTTTTTGGCATTTAGAATGTGCCACGGGTAGCTTGCCAGGCTTTGCTGTGCGGGCAGGATACTCTCAGTAGCTTGCCGGGCTCTCCGAGAGGGGCAGAGGGATGGAACCCGGGTTGGCCACATGCAAGGCAAACACTCTACTCACTGTGCACTGTGCTATTGCTCCAGCCCAAAGTACCTCACAGAAACAAAATCCTAAAGGTACTTGTGACCAGTACTTGGAAATGACTACAATGTGCTTGAAGAACTTGGTTAAAAATGTAAAATAGGGGCCAGGTATGTAGCTCAGTCACAGAGCACTCACCTTATATATGTAAGGCCCTGGGTCCATTCCCAGCACCACAAACACACGCATGCACACACACACACACACACATACACAATAAAATTAATACATAACAGACTTTAATAAAGGCAAAGAGTACTGTCTTTTAGAAGGGCAGAGGGTGCTGGGAGTGAGCTCAAAGGGCTGAAAATATGCTGTGCGTGCAGGAGGTTCAGGTTCAATGCTTAGCTCCACATGGCCCCCTGAGCACTGCCAAGCAACCCTTGGGCCCCTGTGGTTATGCCTCCCCCAAAAAAGACAAAATCAAGGTGTAAAAAGTTAAAAAAAAAAAAAAGGCAGAGAGTTCTCTCTATCTAGCACACCTCTGGAATGAGAGTGTACCGGTTAGGATGGTCAATGGTGGCCATTTGGTCAGTTTGTGCTGTGAAAGGCCAAGCCAACTCCCTTCATTGAGAAGTGCTGGCCATGCCCTTCCAAAACTGTCGGGGAAAATTTTGTGATTTGATTGATAAGCATGCTCACTAGGAGAAAGAAATGTGAAAAATTATTTTTAGATCTTTCAGACTGAGGGCAGTCAGCTTCTAGTGTGTGCTAATTTCACCAAGGAAGTAACTGTCCTTTTCTTTCCTTTTTTTCTTTCTTTTTTTGCTTTTTGGATCACACCTGGCAATGCATAAGGGCTACTCTCCTGGCTCATGCACTCAGAAATTACTCTTGGCGGTGCTCGGGGGACTATATAGGATGCTGGGAATTGAACCAGGGTCGGCGCGGGCAAGGCAAACACCCTACCTGCTGTTCTATCACTCCAGCCCAGTAATTGTCCTTTTCATCCCTGTGTCAAACAGCTTCCAAGCCTATTCGTCTGATTGTGATATTAACATCGACACACTAGACATATCTGAATTCTAAAGTCTGAACATTAAGCCCATGAACGTCTCTCTTTTGCCTCCTTTCTATCTTAAACTTGAATTTTATTGCAATAAATGATTATTTGAAATGAAGATTTCCTTGACTTTCTGTGGCTCCAGTACTGAACTCACCAATGGACATATGATGACATGATCCAAAGATCACATAAATCACCGAAGAGCAGAAAGTCGCATATGAGACATTGAGAGGAGGAATCAGTTGCCTTGTCAGTAAGCAGAGTGTCAGGCCTGAAAAGCAAGACAATTTAAGAAAGTTAGACTAGCATGACAAAAACACCTTTAAATAAAACCTGCAAGGTATTTAAAATAGGGGCCACAGCAATAGAACAGCAGGTAGAGCATTGCTTTGCATGTGGCTGACTTAGGTTTGATCCCTGGCATCCCATTATGGTACCCCAAGCCCTCCAGGAGTGATTCCTGAATGTAGAGCTAAGAGTAAGCCCTGAGCACCACTGAATGTGCCCCTCCCTGTAAAAAGAATATTAAAAAAAAATTCATGGAGCAGTCAACTGTGGTAATGGTATCCCTTGTCAGGCAGCTCTTAATTAGGACCTTTTTATTATCTTCTTTGATTCTTAGCTTCTCTCTCTCTCTTTTTTTAAACCACGTGCTATTACACCTCAATTTTAAATCATAGGTTTAAACACCTTGTACTGCAAGGTCTTCGTGCTAATCGTGGAAAGCAAACGTCACAGCAATAAAACGTCTAATTTCAACATCTCAGAAGCAACCCCATTCTCACTCCCAGTCTAGCACAAGAAAGTTCTGGAAATCCTCCAGGGCTCCAGATAAAAGCTGGAGAGCAAAGCAAGAATCACACTTGACTAATGACTCGAAGTTAATATGTTGTTTGACATCTTGCATCAACCCACTGCTCCAGTCTTTTCTCTCAGCTCCCTCTTCCATACTTTCTTTTCTAAGAAGCAACACTAGACTTTAGAAATTTTGCAGCGAATGGGTTAACAGGTATGGTGTTATCCTTGGATGTCATAAGCCCACACCTCTTGCCCTGAGGGAGTCTTTTCAACTTACATCATAAGAGTGAATGAATTCAGTGATGGGTCCAGAGGACTGATTGTCTCAGACAAGCAAAAATGTTTTTCTTAATGGAAAAGTTCAAACAGATACAATTACAATAACAGAATATAATGAGCTGGCACATTCCCATGAATCATTTCAACAATGGTCAACTCATGCCAATCTTGTTCCACCAGTGCTCCACTTTTCTCTTACTCTGTATTGTTTTGAGGCAAACCCAAGATACTAAGTCATTTCACCTGTACATATTTTAGTATTATATCTTTAAAAGAAGATCTTCCTGGGATGGCGGGAGTTGCTCAGTGGTGGGGCTTGTATGTAGCCCTGAGGTCAGTTCCCAGCACCACACATTAAATAAAATGAAATAAAAGGAAGACGTGCTTTTGATTTAGCTACAATACAAGCATTATCCCTAAGAAACTAATAATGGGGCTAGAGATATGGCTCAGAGGCAGAGCACTTGCCTTGTGTATCGTGAAGCCCTGAGTTTGATCCTTGGTTTGATCAATGCAAATATAAAAATAAAGGAGCCAGAGAGATAGGATGGGGGTAAGGTTCTTGCTTTGCAATACAGCTGACCCCAGTCTAATCCTTAGCACTGCAAAGGGTCCCCCGAACACTGCCAAGTCCCCCAAACTCCTGAGCACAGAGCCAGGAATAGCCCCAAGCAGTGCTGTCTGTGACCCAGTGTCTCTGAATTTAAAAATAAATTAAAAATTTAAAAGAGGGGCTGGAGAGATAGCACAGCGGGTAGGGCGTTTGCCTTGCACGCGGCCGACCCGGGTTCAAATCCCAGCATCCCATATGGTCCCCTGAGCACGGCCAGGGGTAATTCCTGAGTGCAGAGCCAGGAGTAACCCCTGTGCATCGCCAGGTGTGACCCAAAAAGCAAAAAAAAAAAAAATTAAAAGAACCTAGTAATGCTTAATTAATGCTATCAAATATCGACTCCATGTTCCAATTTTCTCTTTAATCTCAAAATGATTGTGTGGAAGAGGACCTCTAAGGTGATCCACAGTGGATAAGTGATATTCATGTTCTTGTATGAGCCCCATCTCTTAGGTATCACACTTGTATCACTTGTCATCCTGCTGCTCATCGATTTGCTCAAGCGGGCGCCAGTAATGTCTCCATTCGACCCTGTCGTGTGTTAGTGTAGCCCAATGGCCTCTGCTCACTCCAGGAACATGAAAAGCCTCTAACCGTTCGTTCAGGGTCTTGACGAAGAAGTCTGACCATCTTGTAGGTGGGTGGCCAGCAAAGCTCTTAGGTATGGAATAAATATTATAAGTTGCCTCTAACAGATTTTTTTTTGGTGGGTTGGAGTGGGGCGACCACACCTGGTGAAACTCAGGACTCACTCCTGGCTCTGCACTCAGGAATCACTGGCGGTGCTCAGGGACCATATGGAATGGTGGACATTGAACCCAGGTCGGCCATGAGCAAGGGAAGCACCCTCCCTGCTGTACTTATCTCTCAGGCCCCAGCCTCTACTAGATTTCAATTAAAAAATTAAGATGCCATTTCTGAGATTAGTTTGCAAGAAGATTGTGTATTCTCTGGCTCTTTAGCTCTTTTTAATAACATCAGGATACCCCGAAAGCTGTATTATGGATTCACCACCAGGATCTCACCATTCTACAAGGAAGTGATCATTGATGTAAAGAGAGGGGTTTGGCAGGGTAAGACCATTTCATGGAAATTCTTCAGTGCCACCCTCGAGAACATCATGCAATGACTAGAATAGGAAGGAATGGGAATGAAGATAGACGGTCGGCAACTACGCCACCTCCAGTTCGGATGCTGGAGATTGAACCTGGGTCTGCCATGTGCAAGGTAAATGCCCTACCCGCTGTACTATCCTGTAGGCCATCTTCATGTCATCTTTTTTGTTTGTTTCTTTAAAAATTTTTTTTTTATTAAAGAGCCATGATTTATAAAGTTACTGATAGCTGCATTTTAGGTATCTCATAATTCAACCAATCCCTCCAACCAGTGTTCCCAGATTTCTTGCCCATCCCAACCCTCACTCCACCCCAACCTGTGAATTTTACAGGCACATTATGAAGTTTCAGTGGTTGTCACTTAGGTCTAATGTTTCCAGTTCTGTTGAATCAGTGTTTTGGGTATATGGCTATAGCCCTCACTCATATCAATGGCATAATTGAAGCCCTGATGCCTGTTAACCCACAACTTGTTATTTTCTTCCCCACTTGACTTCTTTCCTTCTCTGTGTCCTCTATAAACTGGGGTCAAAGATGATCTAAGCCTCCCCCCCCCAAAAAAAAGGGATGATCTAAGCATTCTCCTTTACTACAATACATTTCATCATCCAGTTATCTATATTCCATAATAAGTGAGATCATCCTGTTGTCTTTCTTCTTCTGGCTTACTTCATTCAACATATCTTCCAGTTCCATCCAAGTTGCAGCAAATTGCATGATTTTTATCATTTCTTGAAGCTGCATAGAATTCTACTCTCTCTGTGTGTATATGTACATATACATATATATATATACTACATCTTCATAATCTACTCATCTGTCATTGGATCTTCATGCCACCTTTAAGAGAAATGTTTTTAAGCTTATATCCTGATTTTTCCATTTTTGTTTTGTTTATTTAGCTTTGTAAACAAGTGTTCTTTGTATCTTGTATATTAGCCCTTCGCCCCGTGTATGACTGGCAAATATTTTCTCCCAAATCTATGGGGTGTTATTTTATTTAAACCTCATTTATTTTTTAGTACTGAAGTTTTTTAGTAATTGATATAGTTTCATTTGTTTATTTCTGCTTTTATTTTCTCAAATTCTCATTGAAGATTCCTCCAAGGTCAATATTGTAGAGAGTTCTGCAACATTTTCCTGAATATCTTTTAGCTATAGTTTATTTTGAATTAACGTTTAGGCACAGCAGGAGATAGGGATCTAGTTTCTTTTCTTTTTTTGCATGAGGCTAACCAGTTTTTCCAGAACCATTGATTAAAGAGATTTTCCTTGCTCTTCTTTATGAACCTAGCACCTTTTCCATAAACTAAATGCCCATCATCTGAAGGTTTACCTCTAGACTCTCAGTTCTAGCTCATTAATCTATCTTCGTTCCAGCACTATGCTATTTTTTTATTAGTATAGCTTTTTAGCATAGTTCAAAGTTTGGGAAGGCAATGCCTTTCATCTTTTCCCTCAGAACTGCTTTGACTATTCTGGGAGTTTTATTGTTCCATACGAATTTTAAATGTATTTGTTCTATGTTCTTGAAGACTGCTATGAAAATTTGATGGAGTTTGCTTTGAATTCTATAAATTTCTGAGTAAGTCATTAATGATTTTATTAATGACAAACATCATTATGACAAATTAATGATGCTGATTCTTGCAATCCGTGAATAAGGGATATGTTTCCACTTCTTTGTATGTTTTTTTTAACTTCTTTCCATAGTAATTTATAGTTCTCACTAAAAAGAATATTCTTTCACCTCTTTGTTAAGTTGACCCATAGATACCTGAATTGTTGTGTTTTTACATGATGGTAAATAGGATAATTAAAAAAAAATTCTTTCTCTTGGGGCTGGAGAGATAGTACAGCAGTTCCCGTGCTTGTCTTGCACACAGATGGCCCAGATTTGATCTCTGGCATCCCATAATTCCCCAGGCACCTCCAGGGGAGATTCCTGAGTGCAGAGCCAGAAGTAACCCCTGAGCATGGCAGGGTGTGGCTCCAAAACAAAACAAAGTTGCTCTTTTACTTCCTTTACATAAATGAATGCGGCAGATTTCTGTGTATAGATTTTGTAACCTGTTACATTACTGTAATTGTTTATTGTTTATAGGAGTTTTTGCTGGACTTTTATTTATGTCACCAATTGCTAGAATTGACTTTAAGAAAACAAGAGCAATGCAGTCACGTAGAGCACGTTGGTCCTTTTTTCCTTGGAGCTGAGAGACTCTCCTTTAAGTAGTGGGAAGATACCCCCCATCTTCACCCACTGGATCTCCCCCTCCCCGCCTGAGAATCCCCCTTCCCCCCACCTCCTTGCACAAACAAGTCTTTGCTCTTTAAAAACCTCTGGACTAAAAGGAGAGAGAGGAAGGGAGGGAGGGAAGAAAGGAGGGAGAAACTATTAATGCATAGGACAGTTGGCATTCATTTCAAAGACACAGTGCTGAAGTAATGAAGTCAGCCTTCCAAAGTTACATACTATGTCCTGGGGGCCGGAGTGATAGTACAGCAGGTAGAGTGTTTGCCTTGCACATGGCCGACCTGGGTTCAATCCCCGGCATCTCCTATGGTTCCCCCAAGCACCGCCAGGAGTAATTCCTGAGTGCAGAGCCAGGAGTAACCCCTGAGCATCGCTGGGTGTGACCCAAAAAGCAAAAAAAAAAAAAAAAAAAAAAAGTTACATACTATGTCAGCACGTTTGGATGATGCTGTCTGAAGCACAACCATGGCAACGGAGAGCAGACCAGTGCTTGCCAAGGTTTAGAGTTCCAAGGGAGAGTGAAGGAGCGTGGGGGCAGGAAGCAGGAGAGACAGAGCTGTGTTTCTCACTCAGCCTTGTCTGCACTGGGACTCTCTTCTGGCCTGGCTTCCCTGTGTCTGACCAGTTGAACCCGAGTCGCATGCTGTGCCCCTCTTTACTCACTTTCACCTGGGGCTTCCTGGGGATATTCTAGGAGCCACAGAAGGCCGTATGGCACCCTGTTGAGAAGAGCTGACCTAGAGCACCCGCCTTGCAAGCTTTTGGCCATGAGCTCCAATTCTGGGTGGCCACTTGTGCCAAACATCTGGCCAAGCATCTGTGCTGTGAGAGCCCAGTGACCCTGCTGTCTGTGGCTCCCAGGGCCACAAGTGATTTCTGGCTGCACTGCAGTCAGGTGATTTCTGACCACACAAGCACCACAGTGGGTACTGCAGCTAAACAGTGTGAGGACTGTAGCCACAGAGCACGATCTCAGGAGCACCACACTGGTGCTCTGGGGAACACTATGGCCTGTGGACCTCGACTAAAAGCGTGAGCCCCAATGAGCACATTTGTGAGCAACTAAAGGATCAGCGCCCACCTCGGGGAGTAGGGCCGGAGAGACTATACAGCAGGTGGGCCACTTGCCTTGCACACGGCCAACCCGCGTTCTCTGATTCCTGGTCTCCCATATGGTCCCTCAAGCACTGCCAGGAGTAACTCCTGAGTGCAGAGCCAGGAGTTACCCCTGAGCACCGCCAGGTGTGGTTCAAAAAGCAAAAACAAAACACCAACCTCGGTTAGTACCGCGGCCAGGTGTGCAAACACCGAGCCTGATATGGGACCCCCCTGTGAGTGTCACCAGCTAAAAAGTGTGCACGCACCACAGCCGGGGGGTGTATGTGGCCCCTCCCCCATCATCACAACAGCAGAGTGGCAGCAGCAAAGAGAAGGGGGGTTAAGGCGGTAATACCAATAACACATCATCTTTAGAAAGACATTGTGGGGCTATGGAACTGTTACGCAGACTGACTGTGGCGAAGGCTACACAAATCTAGACCTGTGATTAAAGCCACACATCTGTATACCCACACAAAGGAGTTGGAGCGGGCTATGTGATAATAAATGAATTTTAAATTTCTCTCTTTTTTTGCTTTTTGGGTCACACCCAACGATGCACAGGGGTTACTCCTGGCTCTGCACTCAGGAATCACTCCTGGCAGGGCTCGGGTGGGAGGGGGCATATGGGATGCTGGGAATCGAACCTGGGTTGGCCACGTGCAAGGCAAACACCCTATCCGTTGTGCTATCACTCCAGCCCCGTGAATGAATTTTATTTTATTTTTTTTGCTTTTTGGGTCACACCTGGCAATGCACAGGGGTTACTCCTGGTTCTGAACTCAGGAATCACTCCTGGCGGTGCTCAGGGGACCATATGGGATGCTGGGAATCAAACCCGGGTCGACTGTGTGCAAGGCAAACGCCCTACCCACTGTGCTATCGCTCCAGCCCCCTCCACCCCCCCACCCGTGAATGAATTTTAAAGAGCAACTCTTTCTCTCCGACTAACAGCCTTGAGCCAGAGTCGGGTTGCAGATACCACATGTCCTTTTGCCTCTTCTCAGCTTTGTCTACCTGTATAATCACAAACTTTAACCCTGTCTGCTAGGACACAGAAAAGTAGGGAAATGTAGGTGTTCAAAGACTCTATAAAGACTTTGTGAACTGCTCTGAGGAAAGCAGTTCTTTTTTCTGTGGAGAAAATTTCTTTTTTCTGTGGAGAAAAATTGGATCTTGAGATAATTTTTCTAGATGTTTCTCTGGAGGCCTGGTAACGGCACTGCCATCTGTTTTGCCAGCATTGGCCAAATATGAGCCTGTCTGGGGCCAGAGTGATTAAGGTATTTGCTTTCCATGCAATGACCCTGATTTCATCCCTGACCCCACAGAGACACACCCCCAGCCCCCCCCCCCCCCAGCATAGTAAAGAGTGATCCAAAAGGCCCCACGGGTCCCTGAGTCTGATCAGCGTCCTCTGTTTGGATTGGGAGTATGGTAAATGAAAGACAATACCAAGTGGGAGGTTTTAGCTTTGGTCTTATCTTATTTCAGTGACTCTTGAAACTGCCGTATAGGACTCTGGAAACAGCAATTTAGGAAATTATGAGCTGTTGGTTCCTATCTGGAAAATGAGACTTCTAACACTCAAGATAGCTCCCACACTCAGAAGGTGTGGAAGCTGTCACTTCCGTGTGACCTGTGACTTGAAAACCCACTGAGTAGCCCCTGAGGAGTTAGTTGTGTGTCTAACTGACTGAAGAGAGGCCAGATGCTGAGTTTTTTGTCCATCACACACACACACACACACATATATATATATATATAAACTATAAGCAGTATAGATAACTAATTCACGTGTCTGTAACTATCACTGAGTCATTTGGATCCACCTTGGATGAATTAGACATCTGTCAGGCAATGACATAAATAGTCACAATATGAATGGAACTCACTCTTTTCCCCAAGTCATTTAGCACAAGAAACCATTTCCTCATAACCAGTGAGTGGACATGTTGTCTGTGGGCAAAAAGGCTTTATATCTAGTTTCCTTACCTTGGGGAATTTGCACAATGCCAACATTTATGCCAGCAATTATGTCTCCAAGAAACCACTCCTTGAATTGGTAAAAACACACCCACTCTAGGCTAGGAAAGAGTGTAAGTAGGCATTTTTGGAATCTGTGCCATGAGCAACTGTGAGAAAGAAGAACAGAAGAATTGATTAGTTTCTCCAAGGTAAAAGCCCATGTAGCCAAGTAAAGGTGCAGCTCACCGTACAGTAATTTATTATGGCCATTTCATTTTTTTTTTTTGCTTTTTGGGTCACACCTGGCGATGCACGGGGTTTACTCCTGGCTCTGCACTCAGGAATTACCCCTGGCCATGCTCAGGGGACCATATGGGATGCTGGGATTTGAACCCGGGTCGGCCGCGTGCAAGGCAAACGCCCTACCCGCTGTGCTATCTCTCCAGCCCCATTATGGCCATTTCAACTCAAAAATTCTTTGCATAGGGTTGTCCTGTGCACCTGGTTTTTATTCACAGGTTGCCAACAGCACCATTCCACCAGTTGTGAGAACCAAAGTTTTCTCCAGGCATTGCCCATGTCCCCTACCTTCTGCTGTGAACACAGCACCACATATAGAGAAGAACTAACCTTTTAAGTCCAGTAGACAAATTGGGCTTGTATATACAGCATGTTTGGAAAGAATGAACCCTACCAACGTCCCAGTTGAGAAAAAGAAGCGATCATTGCTTTCTCTTGCTGAGCACAGTTTCATGAGATGCGATTTTGGCAGATACTGGAGTGGGGGATCCACCCATATGATCCCATAGACTAAAACTTTCTCCCAACTATTACTTGTATGTGGCTTTAACCTGTAACATGTAAGATTTAATCTAACACAAATACTGTGGAGTCATGGTACTGAGGAGTAAACTGTGTATAGAAAAAGCAGTATGACAAGGCTTTGTTTGTTATCTGAGACCAGTGGACACGCAGCAGAAAGCAGTTTGACTTCCCAGGAGACACTTGTTAAGCCTGGAGATATTTAAGATCATCACAACAGGTACCTGGTGGGGAAAGGCCAGCAATATCACTAACCATCGTATAACCCACAGATCAGCTTTATGAGAAATAATGCCTGGTTCCAGACGGGGGTGGTTCTGAGCTTGAGAATTGCTCTAAGCTCTCTATCAAATGAGCAGAATCATCATCCATCCACTGGGAAGATGAATTTTTTTTTTTTTTTTTTTTTTTGCTTTTTGGGTCACACCCAGCGCTGCTCAGGGGTTACTCCTGGCTCTGCACTCAGGAATCACCTCTGGCGGTGCTCAGGGAACCATATGGGATGCTGGGAATCGAACCCGGGTATGCCGCGTGCAAGGCAAACGCCCTACCCGCTGTGCTATTGTTCCAGCCCCAAAGTTTGGTTTTAAATTGCCTTTTGCTTGCTACATTTTAGTACAGGTTGAAAGGCAGCTGTGCAAGGATCTTTCACATGTATGTTGGGGCTGGTAAACTGAGCTTGGGCCAGAATAAGGAGAGAACTTTAGCCTCTGGGGATGGTGGTGGTGTGGGGGGAGTGGGAAATGTACTCTCGGAAAAGCAGCTTTTGTTTCTCTCTCTTCTACTGAACTTTCACACTCCAGCTGTACCCAAGGACCCAAATAAGCTTAAGACACAGGAGCAAGTGTGGATCGAACTGGAACAAGGAACCAAGACTTCCACGTCCACGTTTGGGATTCTATTGCATTCCACTGCTGCCACAGTTCCCGCAGACTGCTCTGTTCTGCCCAGGCTGGAGTCAGGAGCAAAGCCCTGACTTGGGAGGAGCATGACGGCACTGCTCGTTGTAGGAGAGTCCGAGGGATTGGGCAGCGCATCAAATGTGCTCTTGCCAACTGTGGCCCTGAGCGGGGAGAGTAGAGCCTGTCCCTTCACTGGGTCCTGTCCACTCTCCCCTCTGTTCCAGAATCACTCTCGCTCTTTCACAGCCCCCACCCCCCAACAAGGAGCACGGAATGCTGCTGGTCCAAGACTGAAAGGCTTTAAAGAGGAAGTGCAATGAACAGAAATCAAAGCTGATGGGGAGACATTCTAAGCATTTGATCATGAATCCTGATGTACCAGGCGGGCCAAGGCACGAGCAGATCTTGGAAAGAAAGGTGTTGGCATGCTGCCTAACAGGGAGAGAATGGTCACAGAGACAACGTCTTATGCAGAAAGAGAAGAGACAGATTTCAAAGTCGTTTTCTTTTTTCTTTCTTCTCCCTGCCCCTGCCCCCGCCCCAAGGCTCACTGGTATGCAGTGTTTGCTATTTGTTAGTGATCTACAAGTTTTCTTCAAATTCTCAAAGTGGCCTTATGAGGCAGTGGTGTTATTTTTCCCCTCTCACAGACACAATACGGCCCCACCTGCCTGAGAGATCTTTCTCCTGACTCAGTGACACTCCTGGCAGGGCATAGGCGACCAAATGCAGTGGCTGGGACTAAACCTAGGTTGACAGCATGCAAGGCATGTACGCTACCCACTATACTATCATTCTGGCCCCCAAAGTTTTTTGATTTTGAAAAATTAAATGTCCAGAGGTGGCTGGAGGGATAGTACAGCAGGTAGGATATACGCTTTGCACGTGGCTGACCTGTATATAATTCCCAGCACCACATATGGTCCCCCAAGAATCAATGATTCTTGAGGGGTGGGGGTGGCGGGAGGGATACTGGGATCATCGGTGGTGGAGAATGGGCACTGGTGGAGGGATGGGTACTCAATCATTGTATGACTGAAACGCAAACATGAAAGTTTGTAAGTATGTAACTGTACCTCACGGTGATTCACTATTAAAATAAATAAATGAATAGCACTGTAGCACTGTCATTCCGTCATTCATCAATTTGCTTGACAGTTTTTACTGTTTTTGGCATATCAAATATGCCACAGGTAGCTTGCCAGGCTCTGCCATATGATAAATAAATAAAATTTTAAAAAAATGATTCTTGAGCACAGGAGTAAGCCCTGCACACTACCAGGTGTGGCTCCCAAGACAGAAAACAACAAAAATTTTTAAACATAAATTCCTCAGATTTACCAGATGGCTAAGAGGTAGGATAACCACAGGCAGATTAATGGGTTTGGAGCAGTAGAACCTGCATGGGAACTGTGAGTATCAGAGGAAGGCGCATGTTGGAGACGCTGAGTGTAGCTGTGTTGCACCAGGGAGCAGCTGCGAGGCCCTCCTGCAGCCTTTTACCTGTCCACAGAGTTTGCTGTTTTGCTGTTGTTGTTGTTGGGAGACTGGTTAGGGTGGTGAATCAAAAGCTGTCTTTATTCAAGATTATTCCTAGATGCAGGGGGCGGTACATGGAAGGTCTTCATGCACAGAAAGTTCACAATCAGGAAGGTACCATGACTTACTCTAGATTTTAGAAATAAAAATGCCAAGGAAAGAGAGAAATAGAGGAGAGGAAGCAAAAAGAGGCGTAACATAGGGGAAGGGTCAGGGGCAAGGGGCCCCTCTAAGGTGTAGAGACAAACTATCTGGATAGATATAAATCACTGGATCCAACAGTGCTGGGACCATGGGGCCTAAAGTACAATGGTTAAACTTAAAAATTCAACAGCCAGTGAGTCAGATTGAGGGATGGCAGGGAATGTGGGGTCAGAAGTGGAGGATGAGGACACAGAGTGCTGGGAACAGAGGTGGGATTTTCAGGTATGCCTGAAAATCTATTGCAAGCTACTATGTACATGATGGTGTCTAAATAAAATAAAGAAGTGAATAAAAGTGCCCAAGAACAGATGGCTAAAGAAACTACAGTACATCTACACAATGAAATACTATGCAGCCACCAGAAAAAAATGAAGTTATGAAATTCACTTATAAGTGTATGGACATGAAGAGTATCATGCTGGGTGAAATGAGTCAGAAGAAAGGGACAGGCATAAAATGACTGCACTCATTTGTGGGACATATACAAAAATAAATAGTATGAGACCAATACCTAATGACAGTGAGAAACAAGGGGCAGGAGGATTGGTCCCTGGTTAGAAGCCTGCCTCAGGTGCTGGGAGAGAAGGCAGTTGGGATAGAGAAGGAACCGCTATAAAAATGAGAATTGGAAATGATCACTCTGGATAAGAACTGCATGCTGAAAGTAGGTAAAGCAACAAACATGATAACTTTTCAGTACCTGTATTGCAAACCATAATGCCCAAAGGAAGAGAGAGAGAGAGAGAAAGAAGATCCGGTCATAGAGGCAGGATGGGGGGGATGGGATAGTGGGAGGAAGACTAGAGACATTGGTGGTGGGAAATATACACTGGTGGAGTAATGAGTGCTGAAACATTGTAGGACTGAAACCCAACCATAAGAGAGAGAGAGAGAAAGAGAAAGAGAGCAGATGAAGAGCAGGGACATGGGATGTGGTTCAGCAGTAGAGCACAAACCCTGATTACACAAAACCCCAGACTCCATCACAAGTGTCTGATCCCTGACACCCCACCCAGGGTAACCCTCACCCCCTCCAAACCAAATAAAAGGTAACTGTAGCTGTTACCCATCCAGTAATCTAGGGAATCTGAAAAGAATTCAGAGGAGTGAAATAGAAGTAGGTGTCAGAGGCGTTTGGTGGGTTTGGGTGTGTCTGAGCAACATAGCAGCAGAAGGGCCGCACACATGTACCTGCACTGGACGTGGTGTCTGAAGGTGGTGATGTCAATGTCCACATTCCCAGTGGAACTGAGCCTCCCTCTGTGTTCCTGCTGGAACTTCTCCTCATTGTAGACATCTCGCTTAACATCATACGAGTATGAATTTTGCCCATATTTCGAGCTGTAACGTGAGGTACTTCTGTCTTGCATCATTTCTGAAGAAGGGAAAAGAGACAAAAAACATTTAGATCCTTAAAAGAGTTTTGTTGTTGTTGCTGTTGTTATTGTTATTGGGTTTTGTTTTGCTTTGTTTGAAAAAACTCAAATTTTCGGATGCCTAAGACATTGTAGTTTTCTTACACGGTCTCATGTTTGGGACAACTATATCCTCAATACCATCCTACAAAGAATGCAAGGTGATAAATAAATACTATTCTAAATAAAGGTGAAAGAATAGTAGTATTCTCATTTTCCAAACAGAGAAAATGAGTCCTCAGAATTTTTAACAGTCTTTACTCTTCATAACAGTTGGAGTCAGGACTGGAATCCAGATATTGAATGAGGCTGCCTAGTTCCCTAAGTCAGTGTTTCTCAACCATGGATGCTTTCTGACCTTCCTGTGGTTCATACTTGTTGGCCCCTAAGTCTTGTGCCATGATCTCCCATTTATGTGATTTCCACCTGTAACCCCTATCAAATGTCCTGGGACCCCTAGGGCCATATGGACCGTGGTCTCAACTGCTTATAGTTTCTTCTTCCGGTTCTATAAATGGAATTTATAGGGACTGGAGAGATAGGATAGAGGATAAGGACCTTGCACGCAATTGACCTGAGTTTGATCCCTGGCAACCAACACTTGTGGTCTCCCAGGCACCATAAGGAATTGTCTCTGAGTGCAGAGCCTAGAGTAAGCCTGAGCATGGTTAGCATGTGGTCAAAACCTAAAACAAACCAATTTTAAAAAACAAGCAAAGAGTGAAACCCTGGGTTGCTTAAAAAAAAAACAAAAAAGAATTGCTGGCCCATCTTAGACCTGTAGGTTAATCACGCCCCTTCCCAGATGGGATTTTGGAATGTGCATTTCTAGCAAGTCCCAGATGATGCTGATAGCATGTGTGGAAGAACCGAGTATGGGCTACAGAGAACAAATGAACTATTAGAAGCAAATCCAGGTACCCTCAAATAATTCACATTTGTAGAATTGGAAGTGAAACCACAGGCATACAGCAAAGCAGGCCGCCTCAGTCAGTGAATCCAGGAGGTCCGGCATGAGCTCTCTCCGGAGAGCTATTTTGAAGATAGACTCTCTGACCACTATAAATTGTAACTTATCCCCCCCCCCCAAATTTCATGCAAAGTGTAAATTTTGTGAAATCTGCTATTGCATCCCTTGGTGGTATTTATTATGTCCCATGAGTTCACTCAGGGAAAGTATATATTTCTTTTTTGTTTTCATTTAACATCCTTTATAGTTCAAGAGTGAGGCCCTGAGACTAGAGTTTGGCAAGTTCATCTGCTTTTATTTTCACAATTTTATAAGTGTCCACCGTATACAATCAATCTTTTTGTGTTTCCAATTTGGGGGAGGGGGCGGTGTGCTGTGATGTTATTTTACCTGTGATTGGTTCAATTAGTGTTCCGCAAATATTTTCAGAATTCTAGGTGGTCTGGGGAAACAAAAGCACAAACACTTCGCAATTTAGAAAAATGACTACACTGACACAGAAGAGAGAATTAAGCAATTCAAGGAAAGAAAAGGAGAAATTACAGAGATTGTAAATAAAGGTCAATTCAACAGGTCTGAAGAAAGTCAACATTGAGTTAAAAGAAAAAAGTAGCATGAGACATACCTAGAGGGCTTTCACATTGGGTTTGAATGTGAATATTTATATATTTAGTGTCTGACAATTGGTGATTGCTAAAAGGGAAGAGAGAAGGAGAGTGGACAAATTGGTGAAGGAGGATAATTGTATGGTGAAGAATAGAACTGGACTTTTAGTGGTGGATTTGATGCAACAGATGTTTGTGTTGCTTTCAACCACACACATCTGAAACTTTTACAGTGCAATGTTACTTCTATGAAAATAAGACAGAGGGGTTGGAACAATAGTACAGTGGGTAGGGAGTTTGCCTTGTATGTGTTCGATCCGGGTTAGATCCCCGGCATCCCATATGGTCCCCCAGCACCCCCAGGAGTAATTCCTGAGTGCAGAGCCAGAAGTAACTCCTGAGAATTGCTGGGTGTGATCTCAAAAAGCAAAATTTTTTTAAAAAGATAAAGAATAGAAGTCGGAGTGCATATGCAAAAGTGCTCAGCATAACTGGTCAGCAGAGAAATGTACATCAAAACTACAATGAGTTATCTTTTTTTTTTTTTTTTGCTTTTTCTGGGTCTCACCCAGCGACACTCAGGGGTTACTTCTGGCTCTGCACTCAGGAATTATTCCTGGTGGTGCTTGGGGGACCATATGGGATGCTGGGGATCGAACCTGAGTCATCCTCATGCAAGGCAAATGCCCTACCCGCTGTTCTATTGCTCTGCCCCCCAATAAGTTATCTTTGCACCTAGAAGAAATGCCTAAAATCAAAAAGGTTTATAAACAACAAGAGACATAGGGAAAATATGGAGATATGGCACAGTGAGAGGCTGGAAAGCAAATTGGTGCAGCCTCTATGGAACACAGAATGGAGTTTCCATGAAAAAAAGAAAAAGAAAACTCCAAATGCTTTAGCAATACCACCCATAGGCATTTATCTGAAAGATGCCACAACACTAATTCAAAAGGATATTTGTACCCAACATCATAATAGACAAAACTTGGGATCAACATAAATTAACAAATAATGGGTCAAAGAAATTGTGGTTATTCATACCCAATAGGTGAGTATGGTTGCTACCTTTTTTTTTTTTTTTTTGCTTTTTGGGTCACACCTGGCGATGCACAGGGATTACTCCTGGCTCTGCACTCAGGAATTACCCCTGGCGGCGCTCAAGGGACCATATGGGATGCTGGGATTTGAACCCGGGTTGGCCGAGTGCAAGGCAAACGCCCTACCCGCTGTGCTATCTCTCCAGCCCGGTTGTTACCTGTTTTTAAAAAAGGTGCCTATTTGAACTTTTATGTATTTATTTTATTTGTTTATTTATTTATTGCTTTTTGGGTCACACCCAGCAATGCTGTGAGGTTACTCTTGGCTCTGTATTCAGGAATTACTCCTGGCGGTGCTTGGGGGACTATATGGGATGCTGGGGATTGAACTCGGGTCAGCCGTGTGCAAGGCAAACACCCTACCCGCTGTACTATCGTTCTGGCCCCTGCACAAATATTTTTTACTTTTTAATTTTGCTTATTATTATTATTTTTTAATGAATCACCGTGAGGGTACAGATACAGATTTACATATTTTCGTGCTTGTGTTTCAGTTATACACTGCTTGAGTGCCCATCCCTCCACCACTGCCTGTTCTCCACTGATGACCCCATCCCCCCCAACCCCGCCTCTGTGGCAGGCATTCCATTTTGTTCTCTTTCTCCTTTTGGGTGTTGTGGTTAGCAATGAAGGTATTGGGGGGCCATCGTGTTCAGTCTACAGTCTGCTTTGAGCACGGCTCTCCCATCCCGTCTCACATACTGGGGGAGAGGGCAGTTCAGATAGAGAAGAGTGCCTATTTGAACTTTTAAATTAGCACTGTAGCACTGTCATTCGTTGTTCATCAATTTACTCAAGCGGGCACCAGTAATGTCTCCATTGTGAGACTAGTTACTGTTTTTGGCATATCGATTATGTCACGGCTAGCTTGCCAGGCTCTGCGTGTGGGTGGGATACTCTCGGTAGCTTGCTAGGCTCTCCGAGAGGGATGGAGGAAACCCAGGTCAGCTGTGTGCAAGGCAAACACCCTACCCGCTGTGCTATACATTAATTTACCTTATACAGTAAAAAAGGTATATGATAAGTGAATATTTACCTCACTTTTTTTTTGAGAAAAAGGGAGAAAAGTACCTATTTGGAACAAAATGGTTGTAATTAGAGGTGATGGTGCCATGTGAAATAAAGTGTTGACGTGAATGACAGGTACAGAATGGCCTTACTCACATGAGAAATGTGAATAAAATGAACAAAATGGTGAAACAATAACAACAAAATTAGTTCAGTGAAACCATGGTGGGAACAAGAAGTGGGGTGGCAGGAAGGAGGGGGGTATCTTTTGGTGGTGATCACAGCACAGATATTAGAGGGCAGAGGTGTGAAGTAAAATCTTTGAAATTCCATATTTTCTGTAAGCTAATCGTGTCTTTAGATCTTTAAGAACAGGCATCTGGAGAAACATTAATAAAGTCAGTCCTACTATTTGAAACAAACAAAACCATTATTCTGGGGGCGGGGGGGGTATCATGCCCGGTGATGCTCAGGGGTTACTCTTGGTGCTGTACTCAGAAATCACTCCTGGCGGTGCTGAGGGATCGTATGGGATGCTGGGGATTGAACCTGGGTTGGCAGTGTGCAAGGCAAGCACCTTACCTGTACTATTGCTCTGGCACCCAAATAAAAACGTTTTTGGAGCAGAGGAAGTGATATGCACTCGTGCACTTGGGAAGATGAATGGTGCCAGTGGAATTGACTAGAGATGTGTGGCCACTGGCCATTTGTGGCTATCTGAACTGAACTGAATTAAAATGAAGTAGAGGGGCTGGAGAGATAGTCCAGGGGTAAGGTGCCTGCACTCCATGTGGCTGACCCGGTTCAATTCTCAACACTGCATATGGCCTCCTGAGTACCCCAGGATGATCCCTGAGTACAGAGGAAGCACCGCGGGGGGGGGGTAGTCCCCACACCAAATAAATAGATAAGTAAACAAGGGGCTGAGGAAATAGTGCAAACTGGTGGAGCACAAAGTTGGGTCCCCAGCACTGTGTGCCCCCTGACCCCTGTACCTGAGCGGAGCAGCATTGCACCATGAGGTCCTGCCCCATCAGGAACCGGCCCCTTGGAGCACTGATGGTGAGGTCTCTCTCCCCTCCCCACTCCACCCCACCCCGCCAAAGTGGAAGAAAAGAAAAGAAACAGTTCAGTTCCTTCATCTAATTTCAAGTTGATGTTTCAATGTTTAGCCTTTGTAACAGTTAAGGTTTTAATGTTACATATGTTTCTTTTTTCTCAGGCCTTCTCGGTCACACCAAGTGATGCTCAGGGGTTACTCCTGGTTCTGCAACTAAGAAATTAATTACTCCTGGCAGTGCTTGGGGGACCGAATAGGCTGCAGGGGATGGACTACTGCCGGCCATGTGCAAGGCAAATGCCCTATCTGCTGTACCGGCCCCTTAAGTACATTTCAAGAGGTTAAGGAACACATGTGTTGGGGGGGGGGGCACTAACAGCTCTGGGGCTGGAGAGAGCGAAGGGGATTAAGGCACTTGCCTTGTGCTGCCATGCATTTTATCCCAGGCACACTATGCATCCCAAGCACGCCTGAGTACTGCTTGGTAAACACCCCCCCACCACCAATGAAAATAAACACAAATAAACAGTTCTGAGATAAGAGGTTGAGACGAAAGATCAACTGGATAGGTGGGAGGGGGCTATGACATAGCTCATAGTGACGGCAGCTGGGGAAGGGACAGGCAGGAGCCCGTTGTTTTATTTTGTTTGTCTTGGGGACATGCTCGGCTGTGCTGAGGGCCTACTCCTGGCCCTGTGCTCAGGGATGACTGCTGGAGGGTTTGGCGGACCATGTAGGGTGCCCGGGATCCAGCACAAGCCAACCTTGTTCGAGGCAAGCACTTTTCCTGTTGTACTATTAACACTATGGGCGGAGCCATAGCACAGCGGGCAGGGCATTTGCCTTGCACATGGCCGACCTGGGTTCGATTCCCCCCGTCCCTCTCTGAGAGCCCAGCATGCTACCGAGAGTATCCCGCCCGCACGTCAGAACCTGGCAAGCCACCCGTGGCATGTTTGATACGCCAAAAACAGTAACAAGTCTCACAATGGAGATGTTACTGGTGCCCGCTTGAGCAAATCGACGAGCAACAGGATGACAGTGCTACTGTTAATACAGCAGGAGCTGAGGTGTGGAGCACTTTAAATATCTGCTCATGGAACAGGTAGCCAATCAGAATAGATAATGGTATGACTAGAGAGTGTGATTTGGCAGATGAAAGACAGCCCTCAGGGGCTGGAGTGATAGCATAGCGGGTAGGGCGTTTGCCTTGCACGTGGCTGACCCGGGTTCAAATCTCAGCATCCCATATGGTCTCCTGAGCACCGCCAGGAGTAATTCCTGAGTGCAGAGCCAGGAGTAACCCCTGTGCATCGCCAGGTGGGACCCAAAAAGAAAAAAAAGAAAGACAGTACTCAGCCCCATCTCTCTCCCTCCCTTTTTCCCCTCCCCAACTCCCCCTTCCCTCCTTCCCTCCCCCATTCCCCCCCTCTTTCCCTCCCTCACTCTACTTCCTCCCTTATTCCCTCCCTCACTCTCCTCCCTCTCTCCCTCCCTCCCCCCTCTCTCTCTCCTGAGCACTCTCCGGACTCAGTCCTCTCTCAGGTAGGGCTGTGCACCCCTGAAACATGGCCCAGGAAAGGCAGAATCCAGGCAGGGTTCAGATGCCCAAGGGAAGCTCAGGTTCCGGCCCAGGTACTGACAAGGTACTGAGCCCAGGTGGCACAGGATTACAGGAGCTGCTGGGGCAGAGTTGGGAGGCCCAGCAGTGGGTACAGAGCGCAGGGCTCTCCCCCACGTGCATGTGGCTGTGGCCGGAGGCTGAGGAAAGTGTATAGAGAGAGCGGCGTGGGGGCAGGACCTGGCCATTGTTCCCGGGAGGTGAGTAGACTGCAAGGGACAAGACAGGGAAGTGAAGTTATTCATAGGACAGGACAGCATTGGGGACAGGACCAGTGATGCCATTCACAGGTAAAGGAGAGGCCTGTCATCTGTGGAGAGACCTGAATCCTCGACTTTATCTGTACAATAAACTCTAACCTCTATTTATTTATTGCTTTTTGGGTCACATCCGGCGATGCACAGGTATTTAACAGGACCCTTCACAACAAGGAACAATGAGCATAAACTTCTGCTGCCAAGTGACAGGTGCACTTTGGGGTGAATAAGAAGATGCATTTCAGAAGAGAAACGGGGGATCCTAAGTGCATTGATGGCAGAGTGACTGTCCCCTCAGATATAAACACAAGACAGTATCTCTTATCTAGAAGGTGTGTGGATGATGGGATCTGGGCACTTAATGTGATCAGCAACATGCTATGATCTCTCCTTTTTTCAGCCGGCGATGCAAAGGGGTTACTCCTGGCTCCACACTCAGGAATTACTCCTGGTGGTGCTCGGAGGGACCATATGAGATGCTGGGAATTGAACCCCGGTTGGCCGCGTACAAGTGATATCTGCTGGGCTATCACTCCAGCCCCATATGTCTATCCTTTTTTTTAAATTCTTTTATTAATTCACCATGTGGAAAGTTACAAAGCGTTCAGGTTAAAGTCTCAGTTATACAATGCTCAAACACCCATCCCCATATGTCTATCCTTAATCTTGATATATATGTCTAGTTAGAAACCAATTCTCTCGGGGGGCTGGGGGGATGAAGGGGTGATTATATAGAGGTTAAGCCATTTGCCTACCATGTGGCTGCAGTCGCAACTGTGGTCCCTGAGTATTGCCAGATGTGGCCCAAAAACAGAAACAGGAGAAGGAAGAGGGGGAGGAAGAAAAGGGGGAGAGGCTTCCTGGGAAGCATGGTCTCAACTATTTAAGGTTTCTTCTTCCAGTTCTATAAATAGGACTTCATTTGGGGGCGTCTGGATTCACTTCCAATAGTTCATTTATTCTCTGTAGCCCACACGTGGTCCCTCCACACTTAGTGACAGTATCGTGTGGATTTTGCTAGCATTGCACACTCTTAAACTCCATCTAGGAAGGGACCTGATTAACAACCCTTAGAGGGGGTCCCGAATTTCTTTTTAAATAGCCCCCAGGTGTCTCAATAGATGAACAATGAAGTAGGAGGCCCACTGAGATTCAGACTATGCTGCTAAATCAGAACACACAAAGAAAACTTTTCAGGTGGGAGGCCTGGTTAGACTCCCTGTACCACCTGGTCCCCTGAAATTGCTGGGAAGAGAATCCCTCCCCAAAGACTGGGATGTGACCCAAGGAAAAATAAAAAGAGAAAAAAGGTAAGAAGTGTTGCCTAGCTTCTGTGTTTGGGAGACTACTCCTAGCTCTCCAGATATCCATTGGTACAATGTATAAAAATATCATATTCAAAATCAAGAACAAGCGGCCGAAAAGCACCCTGCTTTTCTGAGTATTGATCCTTGTGAAATGCCAAACCTTCCTCTTGTTGCCCCAATATCTGGTGCAGGTCCCCTGTGTTCTCTCCTTTCATCTGTTCTTGCCAAGCTTCAGAATAAACATTTATAATTTCATCAGAAGAATATGCCCTTGCCCAAGACTATTACATATCATGTTTATTGTGATGGAGATAGAAAATAGTGTTTATCCTATTTATGGGCAATGGAGTTGGAAAATAGAAAAGGCACAAGCAAAGAGAAACGTTGCTTCAGGTTTTTCTTGCTCATTCAGACTATATTCAGTTTACATTCAAAACCTGACAATCAATTGACAAGTTCCTTTGTGTAAATTACCTCGCCCCATAAGGCACTGACACTGTAGAACTGTCTTCGGGTTGTTCATCGATTTGCTCGAGCGGGCACCAGTAATTGTGAGACTTGTTGTTACTGTTTTTGGCATATCGAATACGCCACGGGTAGCTTGCCAGGCTCTCCCGAGCCACCGGGATACCCTCGGTAGCTTCCCGGGCTCTCGGAGAGGTGCGGAGGAATCGAACCTGGGTCGGCCCTGTGCAAGGCAAATGTCCTACCCGCTGTGCTATCGCTCCAAGTCTCTTTCGTGGATTACTGGGCATCCTCAGGGCCTAAAACAACGAGTTAGATATGGAAGGAACCCAGTGAATCCGTTACTGAGAGGATGATGAGCATCCTTCCACCCCTCACCCTGAAACCCCAGGACAGAGCTCCAGCCCAGGCCACGGGTGCGCGGTGAGAGCCTCCTAGTGGAGACGGTGGAGAAGGTTTCACGGGGTGTCGGGACGGGGGAGCTGTGACACCGCGGAGCAAAGATCCAGGGGGCGGGAGCTCTGTGGGAAGACACAAAGGCAGAGAAGCGGGAAGGGACCGGCGCGTCGGAGCGAGCCGGGGCTCCACAGCTGAGCTCCGCGGGCGAGGCGGGCACCGCAGCTCAGCTCTGCAGATTCTGGCCCGCAAGACGTGCTGCACTGGGCTTGCAAAGGGAGGCGGGCACACGCCGCCCCCTCGTCCTGGCCAAAGCGGAGACAATAGCTGCGAGAGAGCCGCTCCCAGGCGCGGCTGTCATTCATTGCACAAACCCCGCGACGTGCCCGGCCCAGCCGGTTCCCCGGCAGCCCCCGCCCCGGGCCTTGCAAGAGTTTCCCGGGGCCGGGCCCTCGCAGCGCGACCTCCGAGGCCCCGCGGCTCCACGGCAGCCCCCCCATCCCCCCAAGGGCTCACCTGGTTCCCGGGCTGGACGCGGACACGGACGCGGCTCCGGTTCCGGCCGCCCGGCTGCGGGCGCCGACGCCGGCGGTTCCCGAACCGTTGCGGCCGAACCCGCGGGCGTTCGGGCGGGCGGGGGACAAGGGTGGGTACGAGCAAGGGGAGCACGGGAAGCGGGGGTTGGGGTCGTCCCCGGGCCCAGGACCCTGCCCGTCCCCGTTCCTAGATCCTAGGGCCCCTGCACCCCTACCTGGGCCATCCGGACCTCTTGGTTCGACGGCTCTTGATGCGGGGCCTTTTGGGTGGCCTCGCACCGAGTACCTCGCTGCGTGCAGTCTCCCCCTCGCGTCACTGAAGTTTCCAGAATTATGTTCTGTGAGGACAGACTATGCACGAGGAGACCCGAGGCTTCCCTAGAGCCTCTTTCTCTGCTTCTCGGTCTGAGTCGTCCTCCAGGCGCAAGTATCTCTTGCGCACGACTATATTTGTACCCGATATTCCATTTACGTGTTATTTATTTATTTATTTATTTATTTATTGCTTTGTTGGGTCACACCCAGGGATGGTCTTGTGAACTGCCTCGTCCCCATAAAGATAAGGATTTTTTTTTTCTTTTGGGTCACAACCCACGTTGCACAGGGGTTACTTCTGGCTCATGCACTCAGGAATTACTGCTGGCGGTGCTGGGGGATCATATAGGATGCTGGGAATAGAACCCGGGTTGGCCACGTGCAAGGCAAAATGCCCTACCCCTTGTGCTATCACTCCAGCCCCAAGGCAAGGATGTTTTTAAAAAGATTTTAAGTGTTTTGCATTGATTGCTGGTATCCTCACTGCTTAAGCAATATGGTAGATACAGTATGAACTCAGTAAATTTGTTTCTGAATGATTAAAGCATGAAGTCAGTAAATTTGTTACTGATTGGGCGAATGATTACCTTTTAGTGTTTTGGGGGTGGGGGGGTGGGGGTAGGGGAAGGGCTGGCACTCCAGGAGGTGTTCAGGGGTTACTCCTGGCGCTGCACTCAGAAATTACCCCTGACAGTGCTTGGGGGACCATATGGGATTCTTGGAATAGAACCCTGGTAGGCTGAGTGCAAGGCAAGCACCCTACCGGCCATATTATCTTTCCAACACCCTCCTTTACAGTTCTTCAATCACTTTTCTGTCTGAAGTACCTCCTGGACATTAGGCTAGCCTTCTAACCGGAGATGTGCTCATCTTTACATTTTTTGTCACATCTCATGATCTCACTTTGTAGGCCAAACTAGGATTCTTCCAAGTTTCTCCCCTTGTTCTCATATGCTCAGCCCCCTGATCCTCTACTTCTACCCTCATTTCCTCAGTCTTCACTCTCACCTTCTCTAACTTAACCTGCCCTGGATTGTCTGCGAGGCACACCTTCAAGCAGCATGTCCTCCTGGGCCAGAGAACCAGGCTAGACTACACTGAACAAAATAAAACAAAACAACTTTGCACAAATCACTCAGAACCTTTACTTTGACTCCCCCCACTCCCCACTTTCGAGGAAAACCGAGTATCCTGCAGAATCCTCCAAAACTGAGGTAAAAGCTTAGAATCTTAAAGTTTTTAAAAACTGGTTTAGGTAACATGGTAACAATAGCTAACATTTATGGTTTCATTGCACCAAGTTACTGCATAGACATTACACTTATGTGCCCAAGACTATTCATAGCATTTTAAACAAAATTTTATAGGGTGCCTTTTATGTCCTAGGCACTGTACTGCAAGATGCTGGCTAAAAACAAGCTAAGTCTGAACACTTTAAGGGATGATTAACACCAAAGAAAATAATCAGGGATGAGAATAAAATTGGGGTCAACTTTGTGCTTATTGTAATAAGTTTTATCCTAAGAATAGGTTGATAATAGTACGGATAGGCCTGGTGTTATAATATCTTGCCTATTCACATTATTTTCAGTTCTAACATGGCTTTAATAGATGGAAGTATTGTCAGGAATTCTCTTTTGCTCAAACGGCATACACTGGAACTTGTCTAAGCACATTCTTGGTGCCCATCACAGACTTATCCAATTAGATCCCACTCCCAGTGCAATTATTCTGCACTTAAGAACCCCGTGGAGAGTTTGGATGGGGAACCTCAGCCTTATTGCTGAGCGGGTATTTATTTGCTCATGAGACGAATTTGGAGAGAATTTCAAAGTAAGTAAGCCATATATTCCTAAACAAATGGAAGCCCAACAGCTTTCTTACCGGAATCTCTCCTTTTCCCTGTTTTTTTGCAAACATTTCTTGGAAACGGGGGTGGGGTGGGGTTCCTCGGAGCAGGTGTTCAGTTGCAGCTGACTACCCTCAGTCCAAATACCCTTTGGCTCTTTGCCCGGACAGCCTATTTGTCATTGTCGCTTTCTGCGACCGAGCCAGCTACTCCTCCCGTCGGCCACTGCGAGGCGCACGCGGCATGTGTTGCACGACTCGGCTCTCGTGCCCCAGCTGCCTTCGCGCCCTTAAAAAAAAAAATACTGTCCCTGGGAGCTTCAGGCTCCGGGCTCCAGCTGTCGTTCTCTTCTCGCGAGATCTTGCTCCTCCCGAGCTCTTCCCCCTCACAGCCCCCCCTCCCGCGGCCAGGTTCCATATTGGGTAAAATCTCGACTCGCGGAGAGTCCCGGCGGCTGTTCTCGCGAGAGCACGGCGGGAGGCTCCTGTTCGCTGGCGCTGGTACCGCGACCACTGGAAGCCTGTGGGCGCTGCAGCTGGAGCCGCAGAACTACGGCGCAGCCCCGCGTCGGCCCGGGCAGGCAGCGGGTGCAGGAGGAGCGCGGCCGGCGCAGCCCGAGGCTCCCGAGCGTGCGCCCGCCCTTTGCGGGGCTCGCCCCGACTCTCCGCGGCGCGTCCAGGGGCTGCAGCTGACCGGGGCCGCTCGCCCGCGCGCGCGGGACTCGGCGGGGTCGCAGCAGCCGCACCGGAGCCCACGGCCAGCGCGGGGGCCCCCGCCCGGCCGGGCGGGCGAGGAGGACCCGGGAGCGGGTGCGGGTGCAGGCGGGGCCCTGCAGGGGCACCTCCTCACCCCGCGGCCGCCGCTGGAAGATGTCTCAGGAGAGGCCCACGTTCTACCGGCAGGAGCTGAACAAGACCATCTGGGAGGTGCCCGAGCGCTACCAGAACCTGTCCCCGGTGGGCTCCGGCGCCTATGGCTCGGTGTGGTGAGTGTCACCAAGCCCGGCGCAGCGGGGGTCCGGGCGGCCCCTCGTGCCCGAGAGCCGGGCCTGCCCCCACAGCTCAGCGATGCACCCAGCGGCAGGAATTTTCCTAGGGGCTGGCATTGCAACCCCCCACCCTCCCTCGACCCCTCTCTTGCATCCTTCTCCCCCCTCCTCTTGCACCGCTCCCCCTGCACGCCCAGGTAGGCCACCCGCTGGTGCAGACGGTGGTTGGTGCTGGAGCTCGGTGCTGGCTCGCACCCCACGCATTCCCTGCTGCTGGAGGGGTGGTTGCTCGGGGGCCAGGCACGAGGTGGGGCGGGGGGGGGCGCTCACTGGGGAGCGCTCTGCTGGCGTGCAGCAGCAGGACCCTAGGGCCCCGGAATTGCACCCATTGTGGGCGCGGGAAGCCGCCCGAGCAGACCCTCCTGAGGAGCTGCCGAGGAGCCAAACCCGATCGAGAAGACGGAGCGTAGCCCGCTCTGTCCCGGCTTTGCTTGCTTGCTTGCTTGCTTGCCTTCTGCAAGCCTCTCTTTGCAAAATCCCTTTTTGAGAAGCGAACTTTTGGAATTTGCCCATGAGTTAGCAGCGACCCAGGAAAAAAAGGCTTAAAATATCGACTTTATCTGGAAGAACAGCGCGCCCGCTGGAGTGCCGTTTCCGACTGGGTTGAAAGCGTATTTCCTTTGCGCGGAGTTGGGAGGGGGGGATGCAAGAACATTGCAGCTCGAGAAACTGGCGGCCTCGCAGATTAGTCACATACCACTGCTCATTTAAGTATTGTTTCGCCAAACAGTTTTCTCTTTGGGAGCAAGTGAGATTCAGATCCGCTGCACGCCCTCAAGATTTAAAAAAAAAATTATTAACAATTCTACAAGGTATTGTAAATATTTTTCAGTTGGGGTAATTCTTGTGAGAATGCCTGTTTTTTCAAGCCCCTTAGAGACAGGCTTTGCAGGAAACTTATCTGCATTTACAGGGAGAGGCATGCATCTTTGAGAAGGCTATGGATGGACTCTATAGGAAGGAAGCGACACGTTTTCAGCTGTAACTCAGCCCGTGCGTGTCTTTTCGAATCGCTGGCGAGCCCGAAATAATGCAGGTTTTGTGCACGCACACTATTAGATTTGCTATCATTTGAGAGCTACTGGGGTCTGGGATTGATGTAATGGATGGATGCAAACGGATTGCTGAATTGCATCATTTAGTTTGCACGGGGTGATTTGAAAGGGGTCAGCGTGGTGGGGGAACAAAATCTAGTCTTGGATGTGTTAATCTTGAAATATAATTCCAGTGTTTCTTAAAGTCACATCATGAATTTCCTGTTTGGTCCAATCTTCAGGGTAATTGAGGTTGTGCAATTGTATCCAGTCACAGATCATATTGCATTCTCCAGCTCAAACCTCGTGATTTATGTTGCTGATGGTACCAATCTTGACATATTTTTCCTATTTTTTTTCCCCTGGTATGGTTGTTTACATTTTAAGAGAATTTGTGGCAGTTTACGATCAGTTACACAGCTTATTGCTTTGCTAATTTACAGAGTTCTCTGTATATTTAGTTTTCTTATTTGTCTTTTAAAAAATTTTCTAGTCTGGGGTGTTTGTTTCGAATGATGTTTAAACTTGAATGAAATTTATGCACAAAATCTCAACTGTGGGGCCTTGAGTGAACTTGAAGAGAATTGCCTGCAAGGTTCCCCTGCTGTTGGTGTCAATAGCTCTGCACTGGCACAGGAAATCCAGACACACAATGAAGTGCCATTGAAAGGGCCTGCACATTTCTTTAGCCCTGTGCTCAATAGCCAGCAGTCTCTGACAGTTGGAAGCAATTTTATAAACAAACTTTAAAAATATGTAGTGTGGGGCTGCAGGGACAGTACAGTGGTCAGGTCCTGTCTTGCACGCAGGCTGCCTGGATTCCATCCCCTACACCCCAGTGTCAGTCCCCCAAGGCACTGCCAGGAGTAACCCCTGAGCATTGCCGGATGTGACCCCAAAACCAAGAAAAGAAATCGCACCCACATTTTAAAAGGCATAAAGGGATATACAGTGAAATGGCTCCTTTCCCTTCTTGCTCTCCAGCCGTCTTCCTTTTCTCCACGGCGAGAATGGTCTGGCAAGTTCCTTTTGTGTCTTTTGAAGGAGCCAGAGTTTAGTTTGGTTTTTAGTAGTGGTTCTGCTAAAGGGAATTAAAGTGGTGACCTTTATTTTGTTGGAGGAACTGAAATTATATGACCTTACATAGAATTACAAAATTATGTGACAGTTGACTGGAAACAGTTTTTGCCAGTTTTGGATAGAGAATTTCCAAAACTAAGTGTTGTACAAATTATCTCCCATCAGCTTAGTTGTTTGAAGTTCTTTCTGTTAACTTTTCAGGCCCCGCAAAAAGGTTTTGAAGTGTCTTAGAAGATTCTGACAGAATCTTTCGAGTGCCCACTTTTTTCACCCTCTTTATCCTTTGAGAGCAGATTTGATTTTAGGGAATAGCAATCAAGTGGAGTTAACTAATTGTAGGGATTTGGGCTCAAGTCTGCTGAGAAGTATTAGGCAATCATGTTGTGGTACTGTTCTAGGTGAAATAGGAGTTGTAACTATAGAGTAATGACACAGACTTTCTTGTACAACTTGTAGAACTGGATCTGAAAAAAAAAATTGTCTGAAAGTGTTTCAAGGAATGCAGCATCACTGAAATGCTAGTCATTTTGTTTTGAAATGTCATATAATTCGGTGTGTAGCTTTTAGCAATTTTTATAAGCCCATTTTCATTAAGTACTGCTAAGTATATAGTAAACAAAAAGCAAAAAACCCAAGAAATACTCCCACCCAGACTGCAGCTTCTGTTAATTAAAAATCAAGGAGGGGCTGGGAGCGATAGCACAGTGGGTAGGGCGTTTGCCTTGCATTCAGCTGGCCCAGGTTCGATTCCCAGCATTGCATATGGTCCCCTGGGCACCGCCATAATTCCTGAGTGCATGAGCCAGGAGTAACCCCTGTGCATCTCAGGGTATGACCCAGAAAGAAAAAATCAAGGAGTTTGGGCTAGGGAGCAGTGCATGCTTTGCATCTAGGAGCCCTGAGTTCTAACCCTGACATTGCA
Source organism: Sorex araneus (assembly GCF_027595985.1). Taxonomy (NCBI): domain Eukaryota; kingdom Metazoa; phylum Chordata; class Mammalia; order Eulipotyphla; family Soricidae; genus Sorex; species Sorex araneus. The sequence goes on along the minus strand of NC_073303.1, from coordinate 25,235,184 downwards.
TGGTTCCCCAACTCTGCAGGGAATGGACCCCCGCCTCCCCCCCCCCCATTGCTGGGTGTGGTACAAAAAATCTAAGTATTTGGCTCAAAATTTGAGAACTTTTAAGGTTTTACAAATATGCCTTTCAGAGGGTTAAAGGGAACTACACTAAGTTTCCGTTTTCAGGAACTTTGTGCATTGTATGTGAAGGGAAATAAGCAAAATTGTTCAAGAATACATTGTTGCAGGGCGTCTTGATTTTGTGGTTTTGGGACCTGAGGGGGGGGATTCTTTGTGGTAAGTTTAAGGAAATGTAAACAGGAACTTCAATGCCTCTCCTCTGGGGTATGGTTCTTAGAGCCCCTTGCACTTGAAAAGGTGTTACAGTTGAAAAGAGGGGTGTGGGCACTGGTAGTATTGTAACAAAATGTGAGAGGTGAGAATGATACTTAGTCCATAGCAGCATTGCTGTGGAACAGGTAATGGTTTAGACTTCTTGAGGTAAAGAGGCCCGAATGAAACAGCAACATACTACCTCAGAGTTTATAATCTATTGCGAATAATATATTTGTTTGCTTATAGTGTCTCAGGCTTGGTGCTGTGCAGTTTATACATATCATCAGTATACCACACATATCAAGACTCAGAGCCAGTGGCATATTTTACTAAGAAATAAAATGTGGTTTCCTAAATACTTCATGGAATGAGATTACATATAAAAACATAGTGCAAGTCTGTAGCACTGTAGCACTGTCGTCCCGTTGTTCATCAATTTGCTTGAGCGGACACCAGTAACGTCTCCAGTGTGAGACTTGTTACTGTTTTTGGCATATCCAATATGCCACGGGTAGCTTGCCAGGCTCTGCCATGCGGGCGGGATACTCTTGGTACCTTGCCGGGCTCTCCGGGAGGGATGGAGGAATCGAACAAGGCAAGGCAAATGCCCTACCCGCTGTGCTGTTGCTCCAGCCCCCAACCCTGACTTTTTAAATGGGATGTTTCAGTTTATACAGTCTTTTCACTCAAATCATTATCATCCAATCCTTATTCTCTGTGAAGGTGGAATTAATAACCTCATTATATCGGTGAGGAACTGGGTTCAGTCATTCATTAAAGAAATGGCATGGGACTGAAGAGATAGTACAGGGTGGAGGTGGTGCAAGGCAAATGCCCTACCCGCAGTGCTATGGCTCCAGTCTATGGCGATACCACCCAGAACGCAGGAAGGTGGTCGTCTTGCATGCCGCCATCCCTGGTTTGGTTCCCCCCATTCTCCCAAGCACTGGGAGTAGCCCCTGAGATCTCCAGTGTGGGCCAACCCCCTTCTCCCCCTCCCACTCCTGGGGACGAGTGGGTAGGGACAGAAATGATAGATTTGTCAGTGTTACCTTGGATTGAGTTCTGTGATATCAGCACTGGAGAGATTGTCTTTTCTGTTTATATAAGAGCTGAGCTTGTGTGATGTAAAAGGTGTTGCTGAGTTACTTGGCAGGAGAGCTGTGATTGTAGGAATCCGATCCCATCAATGTCGTTGTCTCATTAATCTTACTACCTTAATTACTACCTCACAGAATCAGAGGTCAGAATCTTCGTAGAATTCACAAAACAAAAATGACTCTTTGCCTAAACTGATTTTTCCTAAAGAAAAATTAGGTTTTATGAGTAATTTCAGAATTTGTAGGTGTTATTATAGGGTACAAGCAGAAATGACACCCCCCTCTAAGCTTTTGGAAAGATTTTTTTCCTCTTTTCTGTAAAATTTGGTAGTGATCCAAGAGGCATTATTAATTATAGTGCCCAAAACAAACAAAAGAAACTTCTTTTTTTGTTTGTATAGGTGGCTTCCCCTGACTTGAAACCTAGTGATTGCAACCTTATGTATCTGTATACTTGGAAATTTTGCACGTTTCTTTGGGACAAAACAGTCAAAACTGAACTTTGTTCATGATTAGATTTCAGTCAGACAATTTTCCAGCACCCATCCCTCCACCAGTGTATATTTCCCAGCACTAGTGTCCCCAGGTTCCCTTCCATCACCCTCCTACCCCTCCCCCCCTCCATGGCAGAGACTTTTCTTCTCTGTCTCTGTGACTCTCGGTCTGTCTGTCTGTCTGTCTGTCTGTCTCCTTTTGGGAAGTGTGGTTTGCAATACTGACACTGAAAGGTTATCAAGAATATCCCTTTTCCTACTTTTAATACTCAGATCTTGCCCAGCGTGATCATTAAACTGTTTTCAACATTTATGTTCTTTTAAATGAAGCTTTCACTATTAGAAGTAGTTGGTCTTTGTACAGTGCTTTCATAACTTACATGAGTTGAGGACATGAAATTAACCAGCTTTACAGCATTTCAGTCTTTTAATGATTGTGCTAGAAAGGAAGAGATGGTGGGCTGTAAGTTCTGCCCTTTAACATGTCGATCCTGGGTTCTGCTTTGCTTGACTCCCAGACTGAGTGTGGGAGGGAAGAAGAGGATGACTGCCAAAGGGTTTGCCTTAAGCAAATGGGTCCGGTTTTTGTGTCATTACAAACAAACAAACAAACAAAAACAACAAAACCCCAGTATTCTAGGATACAAGATTGTGATATCAGAGTGGGAAGAGCAGGAAGTCATGTGGGTCCTGAGGACGGGGCTCTGTTCCATCCATAACTGCTACGTCTGGGCCTTCTGTAGGTGTACGAATAAAATAGACCCCAAAATTCTGCTGTCAAACTATATTCGAAGGTGGATAGAAGTAGATAATAATGACAACTTGCAATATGTCCAGTGGCCCGTGCACGTGGAGAATGAGGCGAGGAACAGAGAGGGAGGCCTGGAACGTGTCCTGTTACAGGTAGACTGGCTAGGTTGCTGGGACTGTGGCAGTTTAGTAAAGACCCGGAGGAGGTGATGGCGAGCACGGCCTGGATGGAGAGGGGGAATATCCAGGCAGAGGGGTGAGCAAGGGCAGAGGCCTGCCGGCTGAGCATGACGGGTGCCAACAGGACCAGGGGCCGAGGTAGCGGAAGAGGGTGCAGGGACCGCAGGGGACTTAGTGCAGAGCCTGGCCTGTGCTCCCAACTCATTCCAGAAAGTTCAGTGTACCAGAGCGTGTACTTTTGGTTGCCCTGGAATTCAGGGTACTCCAGGTCAGGGATTTATTTATTTTTGTTTTGGGCGCCATATCCAGCTCTGCTCAGGGCTTACTCCTGGCTCTGCACTCAAAAATCACTCCTGGTGAGGCCTGGAGGACTCGTCTGGGGTGCCGGGGAATGATCCTGGGTTGGCCCCGTGCAGGGCCAGCGTCCTGCCTGCCGTACTGTCACTCCAGCCCGCAGTTTGGTTCTTGAAATAACTTGAGCTTACTTCATTCTTTAGGTTTCTGATGCCGAAAGGAAAGGAATAAAAGAGATTAGCTTTAGACCGTTGACAAAAAATTAGCTTGCTCAAGGTTGAATGTCTTCTAACTTCCTTGGGCTTCTGAGGTTTTTCTTTTTATTGGCTTAAATTTTGAAAGTCATTTTTACCTTCCCTTATGGTTTCTTTTACTTGGTCCTGTGTCTACTTTATATTCCTTCACTTTTGCCCCCCATTCCAATAATTTTAGTAATAGTTAGATGGATATCATTCTTTTCTAGATCTGAGGCTCTACAAACTTCTCCATTTACCTGGACAAGTCAAAGATTGAGTGATTCCATACATAGATGACCTCTGAGGATACGGCCTTCCCTCCCTTCACAGATAAAAGCCTTTTTTGTTTTTTTGCTTTTTGGGTCACACCCAGTGATGCTCAGTAGTTACTCCGGGCTCTGCACTCAGGAATTACCCCTGGTGGTGCCCGGGGGACCATATGGGATGCTGGGAATCGAACCCGGATTGGCCAAGTGCAAGGCAGATGCCCTACTTGCTGGTGCTATTGCTTTAGCCCTGTCTTGTTTTTCATGGAGACGATTCCCCTTTCACTGCCCCACCAACTAGTTGCTGAAAATTAGTGTCCGCAACCCAGATTCCCATGGCAACAGAGCATAAAGGTAATAGAACAAATGTTTGTTTTGTCTAGACCTGCAGACTGGAACAACTTGGGACCCTGAACATGTTGGTTCCCGTCGCTTTGAATGATGTTGTTGCAGAACGCTTGTTTGTTTGTCTCGGAACTTTCTCCTCTTATGCTTCCCGTGATGCTCACGGAGCCTTTACTTGAGGGAGGGGTGTGGTTTGCCTTCCCATCCTGCCATCTGCTCATAGATAACACTCCGGTGGGTTTTCCCTGCTCATGTTCCTGAGTGTCCGTGTCACTTGCTCACAGCACGTGGCCAAGGGCTGGCCTGAGGGAGCACTGCAATTATCTTTTTGTTTTCTTAAATTCAGTGTTACCAGTGCTAGATACTGCATTCGGTATTTATAAAGACGGGGAGGAGGGGGGAGGGCTGGAGCAATAGTACAGTGGTTGGGGTATTTACCTTGTATGCAGCTGACCAGGGTTCTATCCCGGGCATCCCATAAAGTCTTCTGAGCACTGCCAGGAGTAATTCCTGAGTGCAGAGCCAGTAGTAGTAAACCTTGAGCATTATAGGGTGTGGCCCAGAAGCCAAAACAAACAAAAAATAAAATTGGCAAAAGGATGAGTCCCTGCCTTTGAAAAGATGCTAGTCTAGAAGGGATGGTTCTCTGCTCCTGAGAGATTGCTTTGGAAGACCCTGTAGCTTTCCTTTTATTTTTTTATTTTTATTTTTTTTTTTGCTTTCCTTTTAGTTGCCATCCTGAATCTATCATTATAATTTGGATGCTTCCTTTACTGAAATGGATTTATTTTGGGGGGCAACGCCTTATATTTTTAGGGAACCATGTGGTGCTGGGGGCTGAACCTCAAGCTCTTTCCTGAGAGTGTGTGTTCCAGCCCTTTATGCCATCTCCCTGACCCTTATTTATTTGTTTATTTATTTTAATGGAGGCTGCACCTGGCAGTGCTCGGCCTTGGAGTACTCCTAGCAGAGGGGTCCCAGGGCCACATGTTTTGGGGTGGGGGGGCACGTGGCCCTGGGGATCCAATTTAGGCCATTGCTCATGCTAGGCTCGTCTTCTCTTGCCCGGGCCGTCTCCCCGTCCCTGACGTCCTCTTTCAGATTCCCTTGAGTCTAGTGGCAGAGGGATCACTTTTTATATCTAGGGCAGCACTCTGCAAGGCTGTGTGTTAGAAATCAGTGTCGGAAAATATGTGATGATTCAGATCTAGAAAGTGGTGACATCAATGTGCCCACAAAAGTTCAGAGCGTCTTTTGATCTGCTGAAGGCTTGAGAAGGCTCAGGGAGGCTGCTCCAGGGGAAGGAAGGTCCCCTAGACCTTTGTCCCGTTCCTCTGCGTCCTCTTGGGGTTGTGTCTCTGCCAAGACAGTCTTGCCACCTACCAACCAGATGCCTCCCGCTCTGCCTAGTCTGCCCAGTGACGGCTCGCCGGCTGGCTGGTGAGGGTATATGGAACTTGGCTTTATTGTGTTGCCTTATTCCTATAATAGAGATGTCAGTTCTCTGAGAAATAATTGCCTTACTCTTTTTTTTTTTTTTTTGCCACACCTGACAATGCTCAAGGGTTACTCCTGGCTCTGAACTCCGGGATCCCTCTGACGGGGCTAAGGGGATCCTATGGGGTGCTGGAGGATCAAACCTGGGTCAGCTGCGTGCATGGTTAGTGCCCTCCCCGTCTGTTATTGCTCCAGTCCCAGTTGCCTTATTCTTTCTATTCTCTGTAGCTCCCACTTCTTCACCTAGGGCAGTAGAGAGCATGAACCTTTTCGAATATAGATTTTCGAATTGCGTGTTTTTCCCTCCAGGCTGTCAGATGCTGGTGAAAACCTTATCCTTCTCATCTGGCATAATAAAACATGGGGCCCAGGAGACAGCGCGAAGGACTGGAACATGTGTGATGTTTGGAATTGGATCCCAGCAGTTTTACCCTCTGAGCACCAGGTGTGGCCGTGAAGGCCCCTGAATACCACTGGCTGCCCTGGTGACCCGAAGCACCTCTGGGTCTGGGCAGTATCACCCAAGCATTGAGCTGGGTTGGCCGAGTGATGTCTGGGTGCTCTGAGCACTGCTTAGGAGCCTCCCCTCCCCCCGAGAATTAGGAAACATGTCTATCTAAGGATTAAATTGGAGTGATATTAACGTTAATACCTCCTATGATATACTTCCACTAACTTCCTCATTGACGGTATGTCTGCTTTGTATCATTTTCTGATTTCCAGTTTACTGTCCTCTGTCCTATATCTTGAATGATCTGCTTGGAAATGAGCAGTCTGAACAAATGAGCCTATTTTGAGGAGAAAGTGAGCAAAAGCCCTATAAATTAAGAGCAGTTTGAGCATCTGCTGAACTGTTTACAGCCCAAATACAGCGTCAGTAAGGGTAACATGACTTATAGGCGTGTTGGGTGGGAGAATTTTTTGTTACGGCGCTGTCCTTTGTGTGAGGATGTTTAGCAGAACTCCTGTGCTCTCTGGAGCAGCAGCCCCTGGTGTGACAACAAAAAAATTGCCTCTGTATGTTGCTTCACTTCTCCTGGGTGCAAAATTATCCTTGGCTGAGAACTATTTATCTGACTGTGTGTTTGGATTGATTGGCCCTGAGTTAAAAAAAAAAAAGAAGAAGAAGAAGAAACCTAGAGAGAATAACTTTAATCTTTCATCTGCAGAACCTTAAAGCCCCTATACTCTCTCTGTGCGTTTTATGTTCTTTTTGGGGTCATTGTCGAGATGCTCCTAATAGTGGCCATGTTCCTAGATTGCATATTCAATTTCTCGCTTCTAAACTTAAGCTTAACATTTAATCCTTTGAGTTCCAGGTATATTGAAATGTAATGTTTTTTGCTTTCCCTTGATTATTTTTCTACAAACTCCTTGAGGATGATTTCAAATACGGAATCCAGCCTAGAAATGAATTCAATTTACATACCTAAATAGTTCTGTGTGGGTGATGGTGCCCAGACACAGAGGTGGGCAGTATCATATGTAAAAGTGTCACATCTTTACAAATTTTAATGAATTCGCTGTATTAGATTTTGTTAGTGTAACAGGTTTCAATATATATTTCCATTTTCTTTTCTTTCTTTTTAATTTAATTTTATTTTTCTTTTTTGGGTCACACCCGGCATTGCACAGAGGTTACTCCTGGCTCATGCACTCAGGAATTACTCCTGGCGGTGCTCAGGGGAGTATATGGGATGCTGGGAATCGAACCCAGGACAGTCTAGTGCAAGGCAAATGCCCTACCCACTGTGCTGTCGCTCTAGCCCCCCTATCTTATTTTCAAGGATAAGTGAGATTGTGTTTGCCTTTTGAATCATTGAGGGTTTCTTTTTTTTTTAATTAACTTTATAGGGGGATTAAAGAAATTGTCTGTTCTATTTCTATTACCGCCCGCATGGCAGAGCCTGGCAAGCTACCTGTGGCATATTCGATATGCCAAAAAAAAAAAAAAAGTAACAAGTCTCACAATGGAGACGTTACTGGTGCCCGCTTGAGCAAATCGATGAGCAGCGGGATGACAGTGACATTTCTGTTACCATTGAAAGAATAAGGACAGACACAGGCACCCCTCTAAGATAAATGGTTCAGGTTTGGGTCTCTTCATTTCAGTATTTTTGACTCTCTGGTTCAGTTATTTGGCTCTGTCATCCTTTGTATCCAAATCCCCTGACCTGGCCCCCACTGGATCTCATCTGTCTCTTCTCACCCTCTCCCCCACCCTTTCTTTCTTTCCCCATCCTATACTCTGGACTGGAGCGATAGCGTAGCAGGTAAGGCACGTGGCTGACCTGGGTTTGATTCCTCCGTCCCTTTGAGAGCCCGCACGGCAGAGCCTGCCAAGCTACCCATGGCGTGTCCGATATGCCAAAAACAGTAACAAGTCTCACAATGGAGACGTTACTGGTGCCCGCTCGAGCAAATTGATGAGCAACGGGATGACGGTGATACAGTGATTGAAAGAATGGTAAAAATCACTTAGGATCCTTTAAAGTACTCAGAGACTTGCCCAGTGATTTCTTATCTGGGACATTCCAGTTATCTTTTGAAGAAAATCTGGCATCTTTCTCTGTACTCTCCTGCTCTGTGGATGTTGATATTATTTCTGTTTACATAGCACCCCACCTTTCTTGAGAAGGCCCCCCCTTCTCTGCCATTGGCTGTTAAATGCTTACCGAGACTCCTTTCGTGGCACAGAAAGTCAGCTAGGCAGGGCTAGTCTCGTAGCGTAAACATGAGAGCCTGAGTCTCAGCTCCTGCCAGTAACTTGGTTAATGTCCACATCTATGAGGATTGTCTGAGGAATGAATGTAGCTTTCTATTTATTACTCTCAGCGCCTAAGATTTCCTCTTAGATTAAGACATGTTGTGGTATTTTCTCCCTGTGTCTTACTCCTTGCTAATAAATGTTTTGGCTGTATGATGGGGGGGAGGGATGTGTGTGTGTGTGTGTGTGTATATGTGTGTGTTGCAGCGGGTTGAGGAAGAGGGGGAATTGATTCCCGGGCCTCACACATGCAAGGCAAGTGCTTTATGACTGAGCTGTATCCCAAAGCCTGTTTTGGCTTTATAGCAGCATTCCTCCATGATAGATGCTATAGGGAAAGACCCATCTGAAACCCACTATTATATTTGTGTAAGGATGTTGATTAGGGCGTTTAAACCACATTATACGGTGTCTCCTTGGTAAACATACACGGGAGGAACTTTTCTCTGGTTTTATTGAGGGAATAATTATGCCTTTTTTAGTTCTCCGGGTACCTGGCTGGTTTTTATAATATGGCTCCTGTGACTTCTATCCTAACTGGTTGTGTTCTTTTTTTGGTGGGCTCAGAGCCAAGTTCGCCCCTCCACCCCTTTAACGGATATTTAGAAAACACCACATAATACCATCTGTATGCTTTGCCCATACAAAATATCTAATTTAGTTAATTTTCCATTTGCTCACTTACTATTTTATCAATTTGTTTATATGTAGTTTCAGGTTGCTTTAAATTATTGTGGAATAAAGGAGAGCATATATCCATAGTTTAGAAATTTAAATTATATTTTCAGAAATAGGGGGAATGTAGTAAGCTAGTTTTTTTTTTTAACCAGTGGGAGGAGACAAGTGTGACTGTGTAACAAGGCATTCAGCTTTAAATGAATCTTATTGTCTATTAGGCTCTGGATTCACCCAGGTGGATGAGTAACAGTGTCGTTATATTTGCCTTTAATTAATTTTATTTCTTCCTGTATTTTTAGCCATATTTAATTATTTAAATCTGATTTTATCATGATTTATGATTTTGTAGAATGTGCATTAATATTGTAATTTTGGAAGTACACATGTGAATTTGCAATCAGGGGAAGAAACTTTATTAAGCAACTTATCCTGAGTTTTAGTTGAGAGAACTTGATCATTGTAAAGATAATTCCGTTTTACGATGATGTTCACAAACACAAGGTTTGATTTGTAGCTATAATTTAAAATACATGATTAAGAGGAATCTTCCCCACTGGCAGTAGTAGGAAGTGAATCAGGACAATAAAGGCAGAGCCGGAGATGAGTCCTGTTGTTGTCCGTATCCTCGCAGTCTGGCATCCTGGAATTAGACGGGAGTATTGAAACTAGACAGATCGGGGTTGGAATCCCAGCGCATACTAGTTATCTACTGGCCATATGACGTTAGGCAAGGAGTCAGTGTTTCTGATCATTTACTAGTTGATTTTTGTTCTTTTTGAAAGTCAGTATATCTCACAAAGTTAACGTAAGAATTTAAATCAAACCATTCCCAGACTATGTATACCCAGCGCCCAGGTACTCACTGAATTTAATTTTTTATCCTTTTGAGTGTTTGATCGGTTTTTATAACATATTAAGTTGTCTTAAAATTTTTTAGGGATTTCTGCTTTTGGAAATTAGAATACTCAAGGTAGGGTGAAGTATTTCTCTTTTCTCCAGAGACTGCTTTGGTAAGTTGTAGGAACAGAGCAGTCTATGGTTACAGAGCTGGGGTGGAGACGGAGCTTCTATTACTTGCTTCAGTGGTTTCTGCTGTAGGGACTCACGTCCTAGTAAAGCAGAGAGCAATGTTTTTGAATAATTCCTGCTTCTTTTTCTTCTTCTTTTCATTTGGTAGGCTGGAGCGATAGCACAGCGGGTAGGGCATTTGCCTTGCCAACCCGGGTTCGTTTCCTCCGCCTCTCTTGGAGAGCCCGGCAAGCTACAGAGAGTATCTCACACGCATGGCAGAGCCTGGCAAGCTACCCATAGCGTATTCGATATGCCAAAAACAGTATCAAGTCTCACAATGGAGACGTTACTGGTGCCCGCTGGAACTAATCGATGAACAATGGGATAACAGTAACAGTTTCACTTGTTTTTTGGACCACACCTGGCCCAAGGCTTCCTAGTCTCTGCACTGAGGGATCACTTCCAGCAGGCATGGGAGACCTTACGGGGGGCTGGGAATCGCATCTGGGTCTGCCATGTCAGGGCGAGCGCTCTACCCGCTCTATTATTCATCCAGCCCTTGTTTCTCTTTTTAAAGTAAAACATGTTTTTAGAAGCGGGACTGGATGTCTTCTGAAGTAAAAATGATTAATCTGTTCTAAGGAGGTCACAGGCTATGGGAAAAGCAGTACGAATGAAGGTGTTCGTTATTACAGGCGTATCATTTGAGTGTGTGATTGAGTGAAATGGCCCATTGGTAAAAGAGTGATTTGAGTAGATTGTGGTTCAGATATTTAAATTATTTTGTGTGGTTGTTTAGCAAATAGAAAATGCTTACTGCTTGGAGGAATGGAAGATACAAATTTATATACTGTGAGTGTAGTCATGTAAGCATAATTTTAGAGGATATACAACTATCATACTTTTATTAAAGTAGGAAAGAATACCTCTTGTTTTGAGGTACTTCTTGTGCTTTAAATTTTACAAATGACCTTATTAAGAATATTAACTTAAAAATTAGAGGATAGAGAAATACAAAAAGCAAACATATTAAAAGAATAGAATAGCAAGAGATGATGGAGAGATGATGGGTTTGCAGCCCAGTGGGGTTCTTTCTTTGTTATTGAGGGGTTGCCCCGCATGCTGTGGGACTTCTGCCACAGCAGTGCCCGGTGTTCGCTCCCAGTGTCATTCCTCGTGGGGACTCTGTGTGGTGTCCCCTGTTGTGCAGAGCACATGCTCCAGCCCGAGGAGGTGCTGCGTCAGTCTCTGGAGTTCCCTTTGGGTAGTTTCTGTTTCCTCGGTGAAGGCAAGAGTACTTAGGGTGAACCAGAGGTTTGGGGAGCGCCGTGGGGTCAGATGATGAGTTTGGGTAGGAAAGTGAACTTAATTGGAAAACAGCGGCAGCACTGAAACTCTGATTTTTTTTTTTTTTTTTTTTGGCTTTTTGGGTCACACCCGGCGATGCTCAGGGGTTACTCCTGGCTTTGCACTCAGGAATTATTCCTGGCAGTGCTCGGAGGACTATATGGGATGCTGGGAATTGAACCCGGGTAGGCCACGTGCAAGGCAAACGCCCTACCCGCTGTGCTATTGCTCCAGCCCCACTGAAACTCTGATTTGAGGTTCAGGTCAGACATGGAGGTGGAAGCCAGTCTCTGTGAGGGAGCCTTCTCCTTCCTTCCGCCGAAGTTTGTCCTTAGATGCATGTATACAGGGAGCATGGAGTCGTTGGGGCTCCCCAAAGCTAGACTTAACTCAGGTGAGCACCCCGGAGGAACGGGGACTGGTGTGTCGGGTGTGAAGGGCATTGAAGACAGGACAGGGTGAAGCCTTGGAACGAGGATGATGAGCTCAGCAGTGACTGTAGTCAGGGCATAAGTCAACCAAAGTAAACTCCCGGGGGTAGGTGGTTTGTGATGGAGAAACCAGCTGGTGTTCAGATTCTGTAGGCAGGGCGGTTTTGGGGCGATGATAGAGACCCTAGGTGTGGCCACGAAGATGACTGGGTGGGGTGGAGCTTCCTGGAGAGAGTCAGGAAACTCAGCGGCCAGGAGGTGCCTGTGCCCTCCACCTGGATGTTGGATTTGCCAAGAAGGATGACAAGTTGGAACTGGAGAGAGACTTGGATGGAGTTCGGAGCAGACTTTTCAGTGAGTGATGGAAAATTCCAGTGCATCACAGCAGCAAAGAAACAGAAATGGGCATGAGCGGGGGTGGGGGGGTCCTTGTAAAACAGGAAAGTTACGGTCTGGAAGCGGTAGTGTTTTAGTATTTGAGTGCAGTACACGGGAAGTGGGAGACTTCCCTCTAAGGCAGGGGAAGTACGCGTAGTGTCGTGAAGGTGACAGTTACAGCAGAGGAAGAGGTGGCTGACTTCCAGGCATTTATCACTGCAGGGAGTTGAGCAAGAACGTAATGTAAGCATTTGAGAGTAGGGAGGGGGAGTGTGGCCTAAGTGCAGTCCCATGAGAAAGAGCTTGGTGGCAACCGGTCTGAAAGTCCTGCCTTCCCATTAGATTCTGAGATAAATGGGAAGATGAGGCACAATAGCAGCGTTCGTCCAGTCTCTAAAAATAAATCAGGGGCTGGAGAGATAGCACAGCGGGTAGGGCGTTTGCCTTGCACGCGGCCGACCCGGGTTCAAATCCCAGCATCCCATATGGTCCCCTGAGCACGGCCAGGGGTAATTCCTGAGTGCAGAGCCAGGAGTAACCCCTGTGCATCGCCAGGTGTGACCCAAAAAGCAAAAAAAAAAAAAAAAAAAAAAAATAATAATAATAATAATAAAAATAAATCAAATACACATCGAGTTTCTTGCTGCAGATGTCTTACATCATCTAGCCTCTGCTGTACCTCATTCTTTCCTTCTTTCCCCTTGCTCTGTGCTCCAGCATACCTTCTCCCCGCCCCCCCTTCTCTCTTTCTCTTTGTTGGCATGCACTCTCCTGATTGACAGTTAGCAAAATAACTACTAGCATGAGCTTTGGGTCCAGACCCCCCCCATTTCTGCCATCTCTAGCTTTGTGATTGTAGGTCATTGCATCCCTGGTTTTGGTGTCCTTATGTGAATAGGGGGATGGAAACAGTACTTCACTTCACGTGTGAGTCAAGGGATTAAAACATCTCTTTTTTTTTTTTTTTTTGGTTTTGGTTATGGTTATGGTTTTTGGACCACATGTGGCAGTGCTCAACTTAACCCTGATTCCATGTCCGTGCTCGGGGATCCCTCCTGGTGGGGCTCTGCAGACCGTAGGGGTTGCTGGGGATCAAACCCAGGCTGATTGAAAGCACAGCACGTGCCTTACCTGCTGTGCTAGCTCTCTGAACCCAAGCATGTTTAAAAATCACTGTAAAATAGGGAAGTTGTTGGTGTGCAGCGAAGACTCAGTAAGAGCCAATAATAGATTGTTTTTCCTCCACTTGGAGTTCTCTTCCCTGTATCTTGATTGGTTTACTGCTTTCTCCTCATTCCATTGTCTCAGCTCAAAAGTCTGTGCTCAGGTAATCTAGGTAAGATTTACTTTAACCAAATAAAATAGTGTAATGGGATAAAGAGCGACACAAAGCCACTGGTAAACTTACCTAACCAGTGACTGTGTGTCATTCTTTATCTCATTACACATATTTTATTGGCCATTGCATCATCACTGTTTGATATTATTTTACTAGTCTGCTCTTTCCTGTCCCTGTAAGGAATGTGTTGACTTGCTCCCTGCTATAACTCAGCTTCTCAAAAGTACCAAAAACTGGGACTGAAGCAGTAGCACAACGGGTAGGGCGTTTGCCTTGCACAGGGTCGACCCGGGTTGATTGCCAGCATCCCGTATAATCCCCTGAGCACCGCCAGGAGTAATTCCTGAGTGAAGAGCCCAGGAGTAACCCCTGTGCATCGCCGGGTGTGATCCAAAAAGCAAAAAAAAGGACCAAAAACTTTGTGGGTACTTGGATTTTTATGTCAGTGTCTTGAAAATAGGGTTGTAAAAGAAGATAAAATCAGGCTTTGGGGAATGGATCAAACTTAAATTAGAACTTGAAGCTTTTTAAAATTTTCTCATAGATAAGTAGCCTTAATTTAAATATTTCAAAATGAGTAAATCACTACAGTTAGTATCTTACTAATTTTGAAAGAGTGCTTTCAGTAATGGCTATTTTTTCCCCTGTTTTTCTTAGTGCTGCATTTGACACCAAAACTGGGTTACGTGTGGCAGTCAAGAAGCTCTCCAGACCGTTTCAGTCTATTATTCACGCCAAGAGGACCTACAGAGAGCTGCGGCTACTTAAACATATGAAACATGAAAATGTAAGTTGTCCTTTCAAGGAAGATTAGATTCTGCTCTTTTATAGACTGAAAAAAAAAATGCTTTCACTACCACAAATGGATACACATTAGCGTGTGTCAGGGTGTCAGGCTTGGGACCCTCCTTTGTCAGTTACCGCAGAGAGCCCTGAGATGCAATTGGTACATCTTCCTGGCATTCGCCTTGTATTGTACTTAAAGATTTTAGTTTAGTTTTATGTAAGAAGCAGTTTCACCTGAGGCACTGTGATTGGCAGTACTGTTAGAGGTAGGTCGGGTTTCGTGAAAACAGCATCCGACACGGTACATAGCAGAGTCTGCTTCCCTCCTCCTTTGTCTTGGTATCACCCCCTCCCTTCCCCCCTACTTTCAGAGGCTTTTAGAGGAGTAGCATTTATTGTTGTTGTTGTTTGGTTTTTGTTTTCTTTTTCGGGTCACACCCAGTGATGCACAGGGGTTACTCCTGGCTCTGGACTCAGGAATTACTCCGGGCGGTGCTTGGGGGACCATAAGGGATGCTGGGGATTGAACTCGGGTAGGCCTCGTGCAAGGCAAACGCCCTACCCTACCCGCTGTGCTATTGCTCTGGTTCCTAGAGGGGTAGCATTTAAAATACTTTAAATGAAAAAGGTATGATACGAAGTATAGTACAAATTCACCCGAAACTCTAGGTAAGTTTTATGGTAGTGGGGATTGAACTCAGAGCCTTGACCATGCTCGGCAAACACTCTGTTGCTGAGCTACAACTCTTGGCCTAAGACATTTTAAGAAAAATTGTTAGGGGAATTTTGTTTTATTTGCCTGGCTTGCTTAAGCCTATATTATCAGAGTTTGGAGACTATTTTTGTTATCAAGGGTTATTTCAGTGCAAAAAAAATTGAGAGGGTGGCTTAGTCTTGAAATGTCCTATCAAGGATGGATATCATTTTATGTATAATTTCATACTGTATTTTTTTTCTTCGTTAAAAAAAAATTATTTTTTTTAATCTTTAAATTTTATTATTATTATTTTTTAATAAATCACCGTGAGGTACAGTTACAGACACACAAACTTTTGTGCTTACGTCTCAGTCACACAAGGATTGAGTACCCATCCCTTCACCAGTGCCCATTCTCCACCACCAGTGTTCCCAGTATCCCACCCCCTCTGTGGCAGGCACATTCCCTTTTACTCACTCTCTCCCTTTGGGTGTTGTGGGTTTGCAATACAGGCATTAAGTGGCCATCATGTGTGGTCTACAGTCTACCTTCAGCATGTATCTCCCATCCCGAGAGGGCTGTCCAAGCATCCTTTACTTGGTGGTCCCTTCTTCATCTGAGCTGCCTTTTCCCCCAACATGGGAGGCCGGCTTCCAAGCCGTGGAGCGATCCTCATGATCCTTATTTCTACTGTAGTTTTTTAAATCTTCAAATGCAAATTTTCCAGATTCAAATATTCTTATAAATGTGACAAAAATATTATTAGATGCATGTTAGGTAAAATTTATTATATTTAGAAACTTACTGAACTTTCAGTGTTTAATAATACAAAAAATGTTTTCTATCAGTTTGAGAATTTGAGAACTCTGTCATTCTACAAAGAAAACATTGTACTTGCTTTACCATCTCTCCAACTTCAAGAATTCATATAATTTCTGTTTTTTTTGGGGGGGGTGTGGTCACAGGGGTTACTCCTAGCTCTGCATTCAGGAATTACTCCTAGCGGTGCTTGGGGGACCATATGGAATGCCAGGGATTGAACCCAGGTCAGCCGTGTTCAAGGCATATGCCCTACCCCCTGTACTATCGCTCTGGCCCCAAGAATTCATATAATTTCTGTACAAAAAGAACTATTCCATTCCTAGCAGTTGCCGTGAAGATTTTTAAAGTAATTTTACGTTGTTGATACTGTGAAGAAAAAAAATTCAAAATATATGAATCTTATCACTTGGCTCTTCAGACTTTTTCTGCTTGAAAGCTGAAAGTTTTCAGACTGGAAACATTATACAGGGGTTAAGGTGCTTGCCTTACGTGTGGCTGACCTCACTTTGATTCCCCAGCACTGCTTGTGGGTCCCTGAGCATCACCAGGAGTGATGCTGAGTACAGCACCAGGAGTAAGCCTTGAGCGTAGCCTGGTATGACCCCAAAACCAAGAAAATTAAATTTTTTTTTTTCCCCAATTGAAGCTTTTTCCAATAGTAAAGAAAAAAAACCCTACAGGTAAATGATGCTTTAATTAATAACACTTTTGTTTCACTAAGTAGAACTTTATTTTAAATAGAATGTCGGGGTTGGGAGATAGCTCCGCGGGGCTGGAGTATATGCTCTGCATCCTGGAATCCCGGGTTCAGACTTTAACACGGTTCAGGCCCCTGAGCATTTCGGGAGTAACCGCTGAGCAGTGCTGAAGGACACGGAGACTTCATTTTGGAGCCGGATTATGGGTGCTGTTGTAATCACTTGGCAGTTTCTTAATTTCTTGTTCCATTTTAATTTGTACCATTGAGAAAATCACTTTTTCACAGGTTTCTATTTCTGGGTATAATTTTCCATGACTATATATGATTTCCCCCCCAGTGACGGCACTTTTATTTGGGAACAATAATAACAAAATTACTCCTATGAACCTGAGGATTTTTGTTTGTTTGTTTTTTGTTTTTGTTTTTGTTTTTTTGGTACACCCAGCAGTACTTTGGGCTAACTGCTGGCTTCATGCTCAAGGATCATTCTGGAGAGTCTTGGGGGACCAGATGGGGTGCTGGGGGTTGAACCTGGGTCAGCCACAGGCAAGGCAAGCTCTCTACCCATTATACTCCCACTCCAACCCCAGACCTGAGTTTTTAAAAAGTTTAATACAGAGCAGCATGTTTCCTAACCATTGATGTGTTTATAAGAAGTTGAGATATATGGAATAGCTGACAGGAAGAACTTGATTCTAAGGTTTGTATAAAGTCAAATTGACCTGACAGCTTAACTGCTGTGGTTATACATATGTGTGTGTGTGTGTATGTGTATATGTATTTTTAATACAGTTCTTAATGTCATATTATGCAGTGTGTACACTGTTAATTTATAAATATCATTAATAAACATCAACAAATGTGACAGAGCTCTTTAAATATTAAAAGTACTTTGATAATAGTATGCAAGCCAAACATTTATGGAACCCTCAAATACCTCCATGAGACTTGGGATCCATTGATGTTGCTTATGCTAATTTAAGAACATGTGGGTTTGGGGCTGGACCAGTAAGTATGGTGGGTAGGGCACTTGCCTTGTACGCAGCCAGTCTCAGTTTGATCTCTGGCATCGCATATGATTCTCCAAGCCCCACTGGGAATGAGTGATCCCTGAGTGCAGAGCCGGGAATACCCACTGAGCACTGCTTGGTGGGGCCAGAAAACCAAGACCAAAAGCAAAGAATATATGGGTTTTGAAGATATCATTGTCATATTTCATTGTTTTGCTTTTCTTCGTTTAAGTCATTGTTCAGGGCAAAAATTATTTGTGTCATCTGAATTCGGTCCTGGCTTTTCTACCAGTCATAAGAAACAAACTTACTTGTTTTTTATGCTTTAATTTTCTGTACTGAGATACCTTAAGATGTGTCTTAAAAAAAAATGTGTCTTTCCTGATTTGGGGTTGGTTATTTTTGTTTTTGTTTTTGGGCCATTCTGTATTTGTAGAAAGGAGGCCCAGTAATGAGAAACAATTTAGGAAAGAGTAGAAGACTTAAAAAGGGTTGATTTTTTTTTTTTTTGGGGGGGGGGAGGTCACACCTGGTGATGCACAGGGGTTACTCCTGGCTCTGCACTCAGGAATCACTCCTGGCAGTGCTCAGGGGACCATATGGGATGCTGGGAATTGAACCCAGGTCGGCCGCGTGCAAGGCAAACGCCCTACCTGCTGTGCTATTGCTCCAGCCCCCCCCCCCAAAAAAAGGGTTGATTTTTGTTTTGAGGCTTCATTCAGTGGTGCTCGGGAGCTGCTCCTGGCTTTGTTATCAGGAGTAGCCCCTAGTGATTCAAGTTCAAGGGACCGTTTATGGTGTCAGAAATTTGAACCAGGCTATCAAGGCTGCCATGGCAGCCTCATGCAAGACAAGAGTTTGATCTTCCGTACTAGCTCTCTGCCCCTGACTAAGTGAAATTGAAAAGTTTAAGAGGAATCCCTTTCAGCCTCTTTTTAGTCACTGCTTTAGGCACTGTCCAACTTTTAACCCGCCCCCAGGTCTTCAAAGACAATAACTGCAGTATCTTGAAACTCTTAAACATTTTTTAAAAAGTATTAATGATACCCAACTCCAGAAACAATGAATTAAAAATTTAAGTATTGGTAACAAATTGAATTTCCAGGTGCCAAAATGTGTGGTCTCTCACACATACCATCTCATGATCGTGTTCAGTTTTTTTTATATAAGTGATAAAGGTTGTCATATTTACATTTATCAGATGGTGCCAGAAGCTGGGGATAACCTCTGTGACTGTGAGAGTTGCTCTCTGAACAGAGTTAGCTGGCCTGTACCTGGTTAAACTTTCCACCGTGATCAAAGGTTAACGAGCCTTTGTAGTGAAGAAAGATGAGAGAGTATGGCCCTGTTGCGGCAGTAGTATAGAGAGTAAAGCGTTTGCCTTGCATGTGGCTGACCTGGGTTCTATCCCCAGGAGTAAGCCTAAGCACCATCATTTATGGCCCCCCCAATAAAAAAGAAAAGAAAAGGAAGCGGCTTGCTAGCTTCGTCCTTTTGCTGTTTGATTCCATACTCTAGATCACACAATAAAGTGTCTGAAGATTTTTAAGTGGTTAAAGGAATCTTTTTGTAAATGTATTTAGTAGACCAAGTGATCATTTGGGGTGTTTGTATTAAATACATTAAGTATTGTTATTAAATACATTAAGTATTGTTATTTGATTACTGAGTTAAAGTGTTTTAAGTATGCACAAACTTAATAAAAATGTTATTTCTGTGAGTTTTTGCACCATTGTATGATAATCACCAGAGATGTTTGCTAATTTTTTTTTGTATAATAAATACATTCTGTCCCAGAAAACTGATTCCTAAGTTACTTTTAGGTAAGAGCATGCAATGACAGGAAAAGTAAGGAAATAGGTTAAAACATGATTTGAATTAAAAGGAAATTTTCATCTAAGAAATGAGAAATGAATGGATTATAGAATATTTCTTAAATGTTCCCCAGATCCATTTTAATACTGGGAAACATATTTTACAATGTTTTCCTTACTCTATAAATACAATTAACAGAGAAGGGCCATATGTAAAAATTCACATGCACAAAATGAGAACATTGTAATATAACATGTAGAGTTTTAATCTCATAAAATGTGTTTCTTTTAAGGAAATTAATATTTGATAGCGTGTTTATAAGACTTTCTCTATTATTTTTTCCAAATTAGTTCATTATACTTCTTGCAGCTGTGCTTTTTTGATCATATGAATAATTTAGTTTAGCTCTAGAGCTTATGTTTTGTTACTGGCAGTAGCAATTTCAAATCAGAAAGCAAAACAAAAAAACAAGAGTAGAGGTCCTAAATGAGGATTAAATCACTCAAGGAAGGTTTAGGGAGCTGGAGCCATAGTTCAGCAGGTAGGGTGTCTGCCTTGCACGTGACTGACTCAGGTTGGATCCCTGGCACCCCTTAAGGCTCCCCTGAGCACCCCCCAGAAGTGATTTCTGAGTGCAGCCAGGAGTAATCCCTTAGCATTGATGCAGTTGGTACATCTTCCTGGAATTTTGCTTATATTCCTGGAATTCTGAATAATACTCAAAACCATAAATAAATAAATAAATAAATAAATAAATAAATAAATAAATAAATAAGAAAATAAAACAGTGCCAGTTACTATTAGACTATTACTGCTGTTCCTCTATATGTAAGATAAGAATCCTAAATCTGGGGCTGGAGAGATAGCACAGCGGGTAGGGCGTTTGCCTTGCACGCGGCCGACCCGGGTTCAAATCCCAGCATCCCATATGGTCCCCTGAGCACGGCCAGGGCTAATTCCTGAGTGCAGAGCCAGGAGTAACCCCTGTGCATCGCCAGGTGTGACCCAAAAAGAAAAAAAAAAAAAAAAAAAAAAAAAAAGAATCCTAAATCTTTCTGCCTCTTGAGTAGTTAATGAATGTATTGGAACCAAAACTAAAGAGATGAAGATTTATTATTATTTTTATTACTATTATTGAGATTTTTAGGGACCTGTGTTTTAGGGACATATTTCATGCCTTTTCAAAGTGTGCATTACCACACCACAACCTCCACCATAGTTGCACCACCCGAGTTGCAAAGGCCTCCCCTCCAGGCCTGCCTCTCCGCACTGCAGTCTGTCAGGCCTCCCCTCCACCCCTGCCTCCTCTCTCCTGCTCTGGTAACCACAGCTCCACAGTCAGGGTCCATGGGTTTGTTCTCAAGTCTTCGATCCACTGCTTTGAATTGAGTTTTTGGTAAGCTTCAGTTTTTACATTGGTTATCCAGTTTTCCCTATGCCATTTGTTCAAGAGGCGATCATTTGTTCAGTTTTGGTTTTTTTTCCCCATAAAAAATTAGATCACCATAGATCTGGTGACACCACAGTTTCTTTATCCATCATCTGTTGTTGAGTACTTGGGCTATTTCTGAATTACATGGAAGGTTCCCCTCTTCCCCCATGGGTAGATACTAGGAGAATTTATTTCTAAGTCTTCCAAATATGCATTGGTGTTGACGATTTTTCCAATTACAATTTAAAAGGTAGGAATTAGGGTTTTAAGGGTTGTGCAGTCTAAGAAGCATATGAAATTATAACTATTGATAAGAAAAATAGCTAAGTAAAAAGAGAATAGACATATTTTAGAATGGAAACCTTGGACTGGAGTGATAGCAGAGCGGGTAGGGCATTGCCTTGCATGCGATTCCCAGCATCTAATCTGGTCCCCTGAGCACTGCCAGGAGTAACTCCTGAGTACAAAGCTAGGAGCAGCCCCTGTGCATCACCAGGTGTGATCCAAAAAGCAAAAACAAAACAAAAAGAATGGAAAACTTTCCTGTTGAAGGAAAAAGAATTCTGTCTTTGGGGCAGTGAGATAGTAAGGATACTAAAGCACGTTTTCTTGGCTCAATCCCAGGCACCTCCCGTGGGCCTCTGAGCACTGCTAGAAAAGGCCCCAAAACCAAAGGGAAAAGCGACAACAACAAAAAGCAGTCTTAAAGACTGATTATTTATAGATGGTAATATCGGTATAGAAAAAAATGTAAAAGAAACGTGGAAAGTTTTGTTTTGTTTTGTTGCTTTTTGGGTCACACCTGGCGATGCACAGGGGTTATTCCTGGCTCTGCACTCAGAGCGGTGCTCAGGGGACCATATGGGATGCTGGGAATCAAACCCGGGTCGGCCGCGTGCGAGGCAAACGCCCTACCCGCTGTGCTATTGCTCCAGCCCCACGTGGAAGGGTTTTGAGGAAAGGTTCTTTGAGGCTGGAGTGAGAGTACAGCAGGTAGGTCTCTTGCCTTGTCACAAGGCTGACCTGGGTTCAATCCCTGGCATTCCATATGGCCTCCGAGCACTGCCAGGAGTAATTCCTGAGCACAGAACCAGGAGTAACCCTGACTATTGCCAGGTGTGGCCCCAAAACAAAACAAATAGAATCTCTGGGGTTTCTTTTTTTTCCTGACATCTGAAGATTTTTTTCGGCACCATGATTGACAGTAGTGTTAACATCAGTGTTTCAGGTAGTGTTGCCGCACCCCACATGCCACCAGAGTGCCCACATCTTCCCATCACTGACTCCTCCGTTAGCGAGCTCCCTTCCCTAGGCAGGTTCTCGCAGTCTGCTACCATTGGCCGCTGTTGCTTCCCCATGTGTAGTTTTATACGCCGTATATGAATGAGATCATCTAGTATTTTTCCTTTCCCCTTTCACTAGCGTGATACCCTCTAGTTCCATTTCAAAAGATGAAATGTGGGGTTTAATCTATTCTTTGAGCTGTGTAGATAGCATAGCGGGTAGGGTGTTTGCCTCGCACGCGGCCGACCTTGGTTCGATTCCTCCGTCCCTCTTGGAGAACCCAGCAAGCTACCGAGAGTATCCCGCCCGCACCACAGAGCCTGGCAAGCTCCCCGTGGCGTATTCGATATGCCAAAGACAGTAACAACAAGTCTGACCATGGAGACATTACTGGTGCCCACTCGAGCAAATTGATGAACAACAGGAGGACAGTGCTACAGTAGTTTGTTGCGTGTATGTTCCACAGTTTCTTTATCTGTCGTTGGGCACTTGGGTAGTTAATAGGTCTTGGCTCTTGTGAATAGTGCTGCAGTAAAACAGGCGTGTCCGTGCCTTTTCAGAGTAATGTCTTTGTGTTCTTGAGGCAGTTGCCAAGAGGTGGAATCTCTGGGTCAGATGGAAGCACTATTTTTAATTTTTTGAGAAGTCTCCTCCTTTTTTCCATGCAGGCTGAACCAGACCACATTCCCACCAGCAGGGGCTGTGGCTTCTTTTTTCACCACTTCCCTCCCAGTGCTGGTGGTTTCCAACCTTTTTTTTAATAATAAAAAAAACACATGCCATTCTCACTGGTATGAGGTGATATCTCAGTGGTTTTTCTTTTTAATTTATTTTTTAATTAGTGAGTCACAGTGAGGGTACAGTTACAGATTTATACATTTTCGTGCTCATGTTTCCCTCATACAAAGTTCGAGAACCCATCCCTTCACCAGTGCCCATTCTCCACCACAAATAAACCCAGCATCCCTCCCACCCCCCCAATCCCATCTCCCCCCACCCCACCCTGCCACTGTGGCAGGGTATCCCTTTTGTTCTCTCTCTCTAATTAGGTGTTGTGGCTTTTAATAAAGGTGTTGAGTGGCCATTGTGTTCAGTCTCAAGTCTACATTCAGCACGCATCACCCTTCCCCCTCGTGGCCTCCAACCACATTTTACTTGGTGTTCCCTTCTCTATCTGAGTTGCCCTCTCCCCAGAATGTGAGGCCGGCTTCCAAGCCATGGAGTCAACCTCCTGGTACTTATTTCTACTCTTCTTGGGTGTTAGTCTCCTACTCTTTTATTCTATATTCCACAGATGGATATCTCAGTGTTTTGTTTTTGCTTTTGTTTTCTTTTTGGGCCACAACCAGTGATGCTCAGGGTTTACTCCTGGCTCTGCACTCAGGAGTTACTCCTGGCGGTGCTGGGGGTACTATATGGGATGCCGGGGTTCGAACCTGGGTCAGCCATGTGCAAGGCAAACACCCTACCTGTTGTCCTATTGCTCTGGCCCCTCTCAGTGCTGTTTTGATTTTCATCACTTGATGACCAGCACTACACATACCAATTGGACATACATATGTTTTCTTTGAGAAGTGTCAGCTTCTCTTTCCTGGTTTTTTTTTTTCCCCCATTTTGTTTTGGGGCCACACTCAACAGTCAGTGCTCAGGAGTTACTCCTAGATTTGCTTAGGAGTTACTCCCGGCTTTGCACTTAGGAATTACTCCTGGCAGGCTTGGGTGACCATATATGATGCTGGGAGTTGAACCTGCGTTGGCTGTATGCACTTGGGCTTTCTTTCCGCTCTTTGTTCCCATTTTTTGATGGGATTGTTTGGTTTTCTGTTATTAAGTTTTATAAATTCTTTATCATTCTTGGATACTAGCTCTTTTTCAGATATTTTCTCCCATTTAGTGTGGTATTTTTTTTAATCCTAGTGACCATTTCTTTTGCACTATAGGAAGTTTGTTAAACCCAGCTGCTTAATACTCCTTCTCTTTTCTTAGCCAGTGGCTACTCATTGAAGATAACTCTGAAGACTGAGAGTTTTGTTGGGGGTGGGTATGTTCTGGCCACATCCAGTGGTGCTCAGGGATTGCTCTTGACTCTGTTCTTAGGAGTTTACTCCTTGAGGTGACTACAGGACCGTATATGGTGCCAGGGATAGAATTGGGGTCAGCTCCATGCAAGGCAAGGGCTAACCCTTGTGTGAGGTTTCTAGCCTTCAATGCTTTTTGGAGGGTGAGTGCAGAGTTAACTACTCCTCTCTCTCTGCACAGGGGGCCATGTGGTGCTGGGAATTGAACAGGGTCAGCTGCAGGCAGGGCAAGTGCCTTAGCCCTCAACTACCTCTCCAGCCTAGAATGGAGAGTTCGTCTGTCTTTTCCTTGATAGATTTTATGGAATATGGTGTAATATTGAGGTGTTTAATCACTTTGCATTAACTTTTGTATATATTATGAGACAGGGGGCCAGATTTATTTATTTATTTATTTATTTATTTATTTATTTATTACATGGGCTGGAGTGATAGCACAGTGGTAGGGTGTTTGCCTTTCACGTGGCCACCCCGTGTTCGATTCTTCCGCCCCTCTCGGAGAGCCCGGCAAGCTGCCGAGAGTATCGCGCCCACACGGCAGAGCCTGGCAAGCTACCCGTGGCGTATTCGATATGCCAAAAACAGTAACAAATAAGTCTCACAATGAGAGACGTTACTGGTGCCCGCTTGAACATTTATTACATGTGACTAACCAGTTTTCCTACGAGTGTTTGTTGAAGTGACTTTTCTTGCTCTCTGTCATGCATCTAGTTCCTCTGTCAAAGATTAACTGTCAGTCTGTTGAAGAGTATATCTCTGGACTCTCAAGTCTATTGTACTGGTGAGAGTTGGCTTTGATGCCAGCACCACCGTTTTGATTACTGTATCTTTATAATATCACTTAAATCAGGGAAAGAAGTCTCCCATCTTCTTATTTCTCACGATTGCTTTGGCTATTGGGGGAAGTTTTTATTAATTCGTATGAACTATAGAAGTACTTGTTCCAACCATTTCCCTAGAGAATGTTGTGGGAATTTTGGTGGGGAATGCCTTGGATTTCTATAGTGCTTTGAGTAGAATAGTCATTTTAACAAATTAATTCTTCCAAACCATGAACAAGGACTGTGTTTCC
Source organism: Sorex araneus (assembly GCF_027595985.1). NCBI lineage: Eukaryota > Metazoa > Chordata > Mammalia > Eulipotyphla > Soricidae > Sorex > Sorex araneus. The sequence continues at coordinate 25,210,060 of NC_073303.1, read as the reverse complement.
ATTTTCTTGTGTGTGTGTGTTATTGTTGTTGTTCAGGAGTGGTGGGCTATTAGTTTTATTGTTTCAAACAAATATAAAAAACATATGGCTCACTAACTTTTTTTTTTTTTTTTTACATTTAAAAAATTATGTCTTTTGGGGCCAGAGCGATAGCACAGCAGGTAGGGCGTTTGCCTTGCACTCGGCCGACACGGGTTCGATCCCCGGCATCCTATATGGTCCCCCAAGCACTGCCAGGAGCAATTCCTGAGTGCAAAGCCAGGAGTAACCCCTGAGCATTGCTGGGTGTGACCCAAAAAGCAAAACAAAAAAAAAAATTATGTCTTTTACTTCCTTTTTTTTAGGCTGATATCTAGTTACTAGATTTTATTTGGTGCAATTGTGAATGGGATTATATTTTCTTTCTTTTTTTACCTCATTGCATTTGCATATAAAGTGCAGTGGATTTCTTTATTGATTTTTATAGCCCAACACTTTATGTATAGGTTTATTATTTCTAGAAGGTTTTTTGGTGGAGTCTTTAGAGTTTTCTATGTATCATGTCACCAGTAAGTAGTAATAGTTCGATGCCTCTTCCAATTTGAATCTCTTTAAGGATTTATAATACTATTTTGAGTAACAGTGTTGAGAGTGGACATCCTTATCTTGGGACTCTCTACGTGAAACACTGATCACACAGGTAATGCTTTCAGTGTTTTTGCCATGGAATAAATCTAGCTGTGGATTTGTGACTTCTTACTATAGTGAGGAAAGTTTCTTCTGTCCTCATTCTGATGAGAGTCTTTCTCATAAACAGGTGTTGGAACTTGTTGAATTTTTTCATCTGTTGGTTTTTGGGCCACACTAGCTGTACTCAGGGTCCTCTCCTGGCACTGTGCTTAGGGGTCACTCTGGGCTCATACAGGACCACATGGAGTGCTGGAGATTGAACCCGGGTCAGCTTGTGTGCGGTGCATGTTCTGTATCCACTGTACTTTCTCTCTGGCTCCGGCCCTAAGATTTTTAATAGTGAAATAGAGTATTATGAACAGTGATGTGAACAAGTTAAAAAAAGAAAACCAAAGGATGTTGTAGTGTCACTGAATTGACCTGACTCGATTTGGAATTAGTTCCTGTGATTAAGACGTGATGAGTACTATAGTAAGTCCAGCACGCGCTTAGCTTGATTTTTATGTTTTCTCGTAGGTAATTGGTCTGTTGGATGTTTTTACACCTGCAAGGTCTCTGGAGGAGTTCAATGATGTGTGAGTATATCTTTTGTATTTGTCTTCCTTAATTAGAGGATGGCACTTAGTAGTCCGTTTCTGTTGTGGAACTGTTTTGAAAGATTCTTTATTTCTGTCTTCCAACTCTCCATGGGATGGGAATAGATTCAAGTATATGGTTGGTATATACATATATATATGTATATTATATACCAAAAATACGAATATATATATATTCGTATTTTTACCCTTTCAGGCTTCTTGCTCTCCATTTGGTGAGTCAGTGGTAAGTCTTTATAAGAGTCCATGGAGAGAGCACAGAGAGTTTAGAGTATGATCTTTGTTCTGGGGTTGTCTGTTCCACGTTTTAGAGGAGCACCTTAGCATCATTACATTTACCTCCAGAAATGTAACAAGTGTTCTGGTTCTGTGTAGAATCTCTCTCTCTCCCTGACTTTTCTCACTTGTGTTTGGGGAAGCTACCAGAACTGCATGTTAATCCTCGAAAACTTGGATTGCTGTACTCCAGGGGGTGTGCATCCCACGTTGAGAAGGCTGATAAGCTGCTGCTAATCATCCCGGTGTTGTCACCGTCTCTACTGTTAGAGTCCAGGATCCCCTGGGATTATCAGAGCCTGGAATGATCAGGAATCAGAACCTGAGATGATCAGGAATCCGAAGTGGAGGGCTGGAGAAAATGATGAGAGAAAGATACTACAAGATTATGGCAAATTGGAAATCACTGTAGGCGACTGGGCTAAAAACAGCCAGGACACATGTTATAAGAGCGACGCAGGCTGTATCTCTGGGGGGGAGAGCATTTTCTGATTCCCCCAAGCCTTCTTGATAAGGTCGCACCATGCACCATTAGTGCCCTTGCGTGCCCAGGCTGTATGCAGGGCAGGTTGCTTGCTCAATACTTTCTTGTCTTTGTATGAGCTCACTACTGTGGTTCATCTAGTATCAGTATTATGACTCATCCCTCCCACCCCTAATTTACAGAAAGTAGCAACACCTTCCGCCACTTATGCATTGTAAGCTGCTGAGATTCTGGCATTTCTAACTGAAAAAGGTGACTGTTGGAAAAGTTTAATGATAATAATAATAATAACTGCAGGGTTTGGGGAGATAGCCCAAAGAGGTGAAACAAATAACTGTAAGAGACCCCACATTCCACCACCATCGTGCCCTTGTCCCCCCCCCTCAATAGCACCTGGTTGTAAGCACTACCAGGGTTAACTCTGGTGGTCCCAGCCCATCCACATTGTAGGGCCAAGCACCGAGCAGCTGTCAGGCCTGTGCCACTGCAGGTATTACCAGGAGTGGGCCTAGAGCATCCCCGGGAGGCCCACCTCCCGCTCCCCACCATGCTCAATAAAAGAACTGTAGATTGTTGCTGCCTTTTCTGAAACTCTACCCCTGGTTGTCCCCAGCGCTCAATTTAGTAGATTGCTCCCTCCCTCCCCTTACCCTGAGGTCAACTTCTCCCACATTTCCCAAGCTAAATCGGAATACCTTTTGCTCCTTCCCCAAAGAAAGAGCAGGGGGTTGTGTGTGAGCTTGTGTGTCCTCTCTGAGTAAGGAAAGGAAGAGTGGGGGGGGGGGGGAGTGAAAGAGAAATGCAGTCTGTCTGGTAAATGGAACAAAGGGGGCTGAAGAGGAGCAGAAATTCTTCCCCGCTGCTGGCGCTTGGCTGGAGCATCAGTTCTGAAGATGAAAGAGGAGAATCTAGTCCAAGTACAAGAGTCCCTCTCAGATTAACTTTTATCCTGCTAATGAAAGTTTAAGAAACAAGCAAAGGCTAAAATAGACAATAGCTAAGAACAGCTGTGCTTTCTTTAGCCCCGCTTGGCACGAGAACTCGAAGCTTCCAGAAATGCCCTCAGCCGACTTGGGCAGGGACACACGTGTTATAAATGGTGAGCCCTGCTGTAGAGTCTACTTGGGAAAGTGAATATTTTGAATGATTTTTTTCCCCCGTAGTAAGTTAATTTTTACTGTTTCAAGGCTGTTTTTAAGAACATTTTTAGGTTTACAGCAAATTGAAAGGAGATACAGAAATTTTCCATCTACTTCCCCCCCCCCCACACACAGAGCTTTCTTCACTGTCAGTATTACTCACCGGAGTAGCACATTTTTACCAAGGATCAAATTATATGACACATAATTACCCAAAATCCATAGTTTACCTCAGGCTTTACTCTTGTTATTGTATCTTCTGTGGGTCTGGACAAAATGTGTAATTAGATTTCATCATTTAAATATGTTGCAGTGTATTTTTATTGCCCAAGAATGGCAGATTCTATGCTGCTTAAATGTGGAAGAAATGATAAAAGTGTGTTTGTTAACTACCTTGAAAACATTTGTTGTATCAAGATTTTAGGTACAATGAGAGTGAGATTTATTTAACAATGTTGATTTGCTACCCTGGACATAGGATCTGGTGTTTGTTTTGTTTTTGAGCCATACTCAGGGATGCTCAGGGGTTAGTCTTTATCTCTGCACTTAGGAATCACTCCTGACAGTGCTTGGGGAACCATATGGGATGCCGGGGATCGAACCTGGGTCAGCCACATGCAAGGCCAATGCTGTATCCACTGTACTATTGCTCCGGCCCCAGATGACCATTTTGCCTTATTTGGTCCTGATGGGGAAAGACTTAATTTAAGGCCAGTGCTTTTGTAAAAGGATTTTGTAAAACTGTATGTATTTGAAGGCCCACTGACCACAAGTATACCCACTGAACTGAAATTGCTAATATTAATTTATTTCACAGATACTATTACTGCTAGCAGTAACCTGCTCTTTCTTTTTTGATGTGGGGAAAGAACATTTTAGTTACCAAGGTACCAGTTGTCTGTATGTTCTTGGACCAAGTCAGTCATCTTGTCTCTCTGGGCCTTGTATAGTGTCCCTGAAAAGTGGTAATATTGCAGTATTTGATTTCTGAAGTGAATTCGATCCCAGAGAATCTCTGAAAATAAAGGGACAAACCCAGATTTGCCTGTAGGGAACTGTTCTGTTTACTTTCTTCATTGTTTTGTATGATTGGAAAAGAAACTAGTGTGTCCTCAGTCACCTAGTCACTATACAAGTATAGTGATTTCATATTTGCATGAGACTAAATACAGTTTATAATTTGAGGCTTATAATATTTAATACCTGCAGGGTCAGGCCAATAACATAGATAAAGCTTAGCATTAACAACAGAGAGTGGTAGGTCTGTGGTAAAATATCTGTACTTCCCAAAAACGTTCAGATTCACATAAAATAAAACAAGTTAGCAGAACCCCAATATTGCAGCCACATCAAACTTCCTGAAGATGAGAGAGGTTCCGGCGCCCTGGGGCTAGAGAGGTTCCGGCGCCCTGGGGCTAGAGAGGTTCCGGCTCCCTGGGGCTAGAGAGGTTCTCCGGGCTTTCAGGTTGGGAGCAGGCTACAGTTTCGAACATGAATTGTATGTGATAATGAACAAAATCTTTCATTTCTGTTCATACGTACAGTTGACTTTTGATTCTGTGTAGTGTCAGAAGTATTTGTGCGTTTACATTTGTGTTAGCACTCTTAGCGGGGAGGGAGCCATGCCTGGCAGTGCCCAGGTCTTGCTCCTGGCTCTGTGCTCAGTGATCACTCCTTTTGGGGTGTGGGGGACCATGTGCGGTCTCAGGAATCCAACTCGGATGGGCTGCATTCAAAGGAGGCGCCTTAACCCCTTACGATCTCTCTGCCCCCCCCAATCAGCACTTTTCTCTTGTCACATATTTACATTTTTACTTGATTTTGGATACCACTCAGTAGGCATCCTACAGGCAGTGGCGAGAGGGACAACAGGCAGTGAGTTTTGACCGTTAGAAACAACATATGGGGTGAGGTTGGAAAATGTAGAGGTAAAGGATGAGGAAACTAAGCTGGTTTTGGCTACCGCAGGATATGCTTGTAGGTACAAACATGTACATAGATGATTGGAGATCATTTGAACATTGTGTGTGTGTGTGTGTGTGTGTGTGTGTGTGTGTGTGTGTGTGTGAGTGAGTGACATCTAGCAGTGCTGCTCCTGACTTGTTGTACATAGATGATTGGAGATCATTTGAACGTTTAGTGTGTGTGTGTGTGTGTGTGTGTGTGTGTGTGTGTGTGTGTGTGTGTGTGTGTGTGTGTGTGTGTGTGTGTGTGTGTGTGTGTGTGTGTGTGAGAGACATCTAGCAGTGCTGCTCCTGACTTGTTGCTCCGAGTTTGCCTGTAGTGGTGTTCAGGGGCCCGTGTGATGCCTGCAGTATGCAAACCCCGTCCCTCCACTGGCTTCCTGTTAGTTGCTGTCTCCGGAGGTGGCACAAGTGTGTGGGTAATAGAGAAAATGCTGTAAAGACTGAGCATTCAACATCCAAACGGCCAGCAGAGCCAGTATTCGATACTCATCCCAGGAGTCAGCGAATTTTGTGCTGTTACAATATTGTCTTCTTTCGAAGGTCATGGTGGTGTGGGGGTGTCTCCCAAGGACTGCTCAGAAGGCCTGGTGGTCCCTGGCCAACCAGGCTGGTGGTTGAAAGCCAGGTCCCGAAGATGTGGCACGGCTAGGGCCCTGCAGCGCCAGGGGTTACCTGGACCATCCGGGCAGTGGCCCTCAGGGGCCTCGGGGCTCCCTGGGGCAATGCTTGGCGCTGGGGCTCAACCCACTGTCGCCTGGCATTGATTTATCTCCTCAGTTTCAGTATTGCCTTCTCTTAACTGGGTGTTTCTCTGACAAAACTTGGTGGGCAAGGAAGAAACTCAGTTTCTCGGTGAGAACCATTTCCCCAAATTTAAGAAGAACTGAATTGTCACTAGTCTTGCCCTACTTTCCCCGGTCTTCCCAGCCCCAGTTTCTTTGTATCTGAGTTCCTTATTTCTGCTGAGTCCTTGAAGAGGGAAGTAAGTGCAGGCGTTTTTTTCAATTCTTCTGTCATCTAGCAGATTTCTTTTATTCTTTGAAAACAGGGTAAGAACATCAGTAAATACAGAAAAAGAAGTATCGGGTTGGGGAGAGGGCCTGGGACCCTAGTACAGCGGGTAGGGCGTTTGCCTTGCACCAACCCAGGTTCGATCCCCGGCATCCCATATAGGTTCCCCAAGTCTCCCAGGAGTGACCCCTGAGTGCAGAGCCAGAAGGCCCTGAGCACCGCTGGTGTGGTCACAAAACAAAACAAAAGAAGTAGTTCGGGAGAAAGAGATTGAGTACATTAGCTATTATATTTGCAGTTTATTCCCTTATTTGTTGAAGATAATGGTAAGATAGTTAAGAAACTTCTTACAGATGTCTTTATTGAGTCACACAATATTTAAACAAAGTATGCATCCTCTAAGAAAATACTGTTCAGTTTTGTCTGTGTGATCAATAAAATGCCGCCTTTGCCTCTGATTAGCTGATTAAAAGATGTAATAAAGTAGTTTCAGTCTCCCTTAATGTTGGAATCCTTCTAAAAGCCGAATCCACTGCTTTCTGTCTGCATAAAGCCTCTCTTGTGTGTTCTCCAGCCCCCAGGTTCCCCGCTACAGTGCTCATTGTGCTGTATTATTTTGTGTTAATGCTTTCCTCTCATCTCAGTTGTCTCTTCCATTGTTACACCACCAGCGCTCAACAATAAATATTGATTGCACAAGTAAATAACCTTGTGCTATCTTGTTTGTAATTGGGTAATGATCTGGTGTCGACCCAGTGCATTTTCCTCATATTTATTATAGTGTAGGTCACATGCTTACAATAGCATTACTGTTTATAGATGCATTTTTAAAAAAAATGGGGGTGGGTATTGGAACTTGAACCAGGGCCTCACCCGTGTCGGGCTGCAAGGCGAGTGCTCTGCATCTTCTCCAGCCCGGTGCTTATGGCCTGGGAGTGCAGTTCCCACACCTCAAGTCAGCCAAGTGCCCAAGGTTCTCCACAGTTGTCCTTGGTGTTACTTCCAGTGTACTCATCACTCCCGCCAGGGCGGAGGGTTTATCGTTGTTTGATACTATCTGTTCCCTCGCTTTGTCTCTCTGTATGCCACAGATGAGTGAGATCATCTAGTATTTATCCTTCCTCCTCTAGCTTATTTTGTTTAACATGATACTCTCCAGTTCAGTTTAAGTTTCAGGGAACTGCATGATTTCATCTTTGCTTATGACCACACGTGTGTGTGTGTGTGTGTGTGTGTGTGTGTGTGTGTGTAAAACAACTTCTTTATCCGTTTGTTGCTACAGTGAATATGTAAGTGTGCATATATCTTTATGATCTGTTGTTTTGTTTTGTTTTGTTTGGGGGCCGTACCCCACAGTGCTCCTGGTTAACTCCTGGCTCTATGCTCAGGGATCACTGGTGGCCTTAGGGGACCATACAGCATGCCAGGAATCAAACCTGGGTAGGCCATATGCAGGGCAACCCATTGTACTGTCCCTCTGGCCCTGCATATATCTTTTTCAAATTAATCTTTTTTATTTTCTTTTTGGGTGACACCCAGCGATGCTCAGGGGTTATTCCTGGCTCTGCACTCAAGAATTACTCCTGGTGGTGCCTGGGGAACCATACGGGGTCCTGGGGATTGAAGCTGGGTCGGCTGTGTGCAAGGCAAAGGCAAATGCCCTACCTGCTGTGCTATTGCTCCAGCCCCCAAATTAATCTTTCCTGTGTGTTTAGGGGTAGATGCCAAGAAGTGTAATCACTGAGTCATAGGAAAGCTCCATTCTTAGTGTTTTGATACATCTCCATTCTGTTTTCCACAGAGGTTGAACCAGATATTTCCACCAACAGTGAATCAGGGTCTGTCATTTACCACATTCCTGTCAGCACTGGTTGTTTGCAGCCTTTTAGTGAGATACAGGTTGTTCTCGCTGTTGTGAGGTGTTTTCTTATTGTCGTTTCGGTCTGTTTTCCTGATTATAAGAAGAAAGAGTTATGAACACTTTTTGCAGACATCTTTATGTCTTCTGTGAGTGCCTGTTCAATTCTTCTCCCCATTTTTTGGATTGGATTTTAAGGGGCTATTTTTGTTTTGTTTTGCTGAGCTTTATGAATGATTTTATTGTATGTTGGATATTATATGATGTATACAAATATCTTCTTTCTAAATTCAGTGGTGTCTCTTTTTTACTTTAGTCCAAGTTCTTTTAGCCATGTAATAATGTTCTAAACTTGATAGAGTTTTTTTTTTTAATTTAAATTTTATTGAATCACCATGTGGAGGGTTACATAGTTCTCAGGATTATGTCAGTTATACAATACTCAAACACCCTTCCCTTCACCCGTGCACCAACCACCCCATTATACCTCCCGCCCCCTCCCGCCCCCCCCAGTCCCCGCCCTTGTAAGTGATAAGTTTCACTTCGTTTACGCTTTATCTTGGTTACAGTCCATGTTTCAACACATAACTCACTATTGTTGCTAGGGTTTCCCCCCAGAAAAGAAAAGACAGTCCCACTGTCAAGGAAGCATTTGATGGCTCTCCATTGCTGAGAATGTAGAGATGTTAAGTCCCGCTGTTTGTTACATAACTTTTCTATTTTTTTCCCCCCTCGTCCTGCGCCACCGAGTTCACGCCTGTTTAATAATCACCACGCTGCCTGACAAAGGGAAAACAAACCAAAAAAGATTGTTATTTCCCGTCAATAACTTGATAGAGTTTTATTTGTTTAATTTTGGTTGTGTTATCTTTGACAATAGTCAGATCATTGAAAATACCTCAGAGGGACTGGAGCTATAGTACAGCGGGTAGGGCATTTGCCTTGCACACAGCTGACCCGGGTTTGATTCCCAGTGTCCCATATGGTCCCCTGAGCACCACCAGGAGTAATTCCTGAGTGGATGAGTCAAGAGTAACCCCTGTGCATCACCGGGTGTGGTCCTAAAAGAAGAAGAAGAAAATACCTCTGAGGTCCATGTCCTGAAAAGTTTCAATGACATTTTTCAAGGACTTATATTGAGCTACTGAGATAGGCGTGGAATCATAAAACCTCACTAGTAGCCACTGCCAAATGTTCTCATTTCCTGACTTTACATTGAACTATAAATCTATAGCTATCAAAATTATTTGGTCCTGGAATAAAGAGACCCTCAGATCAGTGGAATAGAATTGAGAGGCCAGGGGTAGTTTTACCCCTCAGCCATATGGACAGTTACTCTGTCACAGAGGGATGGAGTGATGGAGTGGAGTGAGGCAAACTCTTCAGCACGTGTGCTGGAAAGACTTGGGAGCCACTTGTGGAAAACGGGACTGGCTCCGGATCTCACGGCATACACAGAAGTTAATACCAGGCGGATTAAAGACCTGGACACAGACCAGCTCCTCTAAGAGAACTGAGGGAACGTGGCCAGCGCATCCTTTTGCCCAGCTTTTTAGCTTCTCCTGCAGAGTAGATCATGTTGGGTTTGGTTGGCACCAGTGATGTCCTTCCCACTGCGCTGTACTTCAAGTGCACGTAGTTTGTGGGCTAACCTTAGAGCAAGCTGGCCTGCTGGCCTGGATAAGGGTTGAGTATTTTAGTGAGATGTGTCCTCGCCTGGTCCTGGTCGGTGTGTGGCGGAAGCAAGGGGAAAGATACAATGGGGCATGGGGTGATGAAGATAGACCATGTTGGGAAGGCCCATGGCGAGCAAAAGTTGGAAGAAGTAGAGGAGTTAGACCCACGCATATCTAGGGAAGAAGGAGTAGCCACTGCCAAAGCTTCTGAGGGGGAAGAACGAGAGAGACCCTTGCCACGAGAGTAGGTAGTGAAGGGCTGCATGGGAGCAAGGGGATGAAGTAGGTCATGTAATCAGAGGAGTGATGGGGCAGAGTACGAGGCTACGAAGGGCCGTGTGGTCATTGAAAGGATTGTGCCTTTAAGTGAAACCGGAAGCTTTTTTTATTATTATTATTATTGCTGTGTGATACGATGAGTTTTAAATAAGTAAATACATTTAACTGGGGATTTGGGGTCATGACCCTCGCCATGTTCAGGGCTTACACCTGTCTCCGTGCTCAGGGATCACTCCTGGTGACTGTCAATGGACCACACATGGTGCCAGGGATCGACCCCAGGCCTCAACAACTTTGTACTAACTCTCCAGCCCAGAATTCCAGAATTTTTTTTTAAATAAAGAATCACTTTGCCATGTTGAATAGACTGTATTCAACATTCCTAGTAAGTCCTAAGAATCATTCAGTCCATTTTAGTGGCATGCTTCTTTTAAAAAAAAAAAAAATTGCCAATCCTGTGATGACTTTAAATACTTTCTTTAAACATGGAAATGTTGTTTTGTTTTATTTTAAACAGTTGCTAATTGATCTTATCAAATAAGGGAGATGATGAGTTATAGAGATTTTTTTTTTCTGCATAGGTTTTTTTTTTTTTCCCCTACATAGACTTTCTCTGAGTGTATTAAGCCTTTTTGTTTTAAAGGGAACAGGAAAGGGGCGGGTAGGTAGCCTAGGTGTCGCGAACACCCCGCACCTCATGCCCCGACCTCCCTAGCACTGGACTGCTGGGCCGAGAATCAAGGGCCGTGAGCTTGGGGTCACTCCAGACGTGCTTACTAAATGAAGCTGTCTACATGCTAAAAACTGCTTATTAAAGTTTCATCTTGTTTTCCTGCTGCCAGGGCTCAGACCCAGGGCTTCACGCGTGCAAAGCAAGTCTCTCCCACCTAACTATATTCCCATCGGCGGAGTCTGGTATATTGTATTTGTAAGAGTCATTTTGGGAAATTGGGACTTCCCTTCATTATGGTTTGGTTAAATATGAGGGAGACCGTCTTCACAAATAAATGTGAAAAACAAGGTAGATTTGTAATGGGCCATAAATTCAGCTTTTTGGCCTTTATCTTACAGAGCCCTACTGAATTCCTAATTATTCTGTGGGAGAAGTAGGTTTAGTGTTGGGTTTTTTTTTTTTTTTTTTGGTCCATACCAGAGGATTCTCAGGGGTTTCCCCTAGTTTGGTGCTTGAGTCTCACTTGTGGTGATGCCAGGGGACCATGTATCACTAGGAATTGAACCCAGGGCTTCACAGTATGTAAGATGGGTTCTCTGAATAGCTCGAGCTGCCCTTCTCAGCCTCTGCAATTCCTTTTTGGTCTTCGACAGTTTGGTGGTGGTTGGGTGCAGTAATTTTGTGCATCAGTGCCATAAGCTTTAATACTCTTGTAACTGGGGGTGGAGCAATAGAACAGCGGGTGGGGCATTTGCCTCGCACGCAGCCAACCCGGGTTAGATTCCTCCACCCATCTCGGAGAGCCTGGCAAGCTACCCATGGAGTATTCACTATGCCATTTGCTGTGCCAAAAACAGTAACAAGTCTCAAATGGAGATGTTACTGGTGCTGATGAGCAACTGGATGTCAGTGATACAGTGATACTCTCGTAACTGTTACCTATTCTATTAGAAACAAATATGAATAAACAAATGTGAGAACTAGAGTCTTCTTTTTTCTCTCTCTTTTCCTCTCTTTCTCTTTTCCTCCCTTCCTTCCTTCCTTCCTTCCTTTCTTTCTTCCTTTCTTTCTTTCTTTCTTTCTTTCTTTCTTTCTTTCTTTCTTTCTTTCTTTCTTTCTTTCTTTCTTTCTTTCTTTCTTTCTTACTGAATCACAGTGTGATACACAGTTATAAAGTTGTTCATGATTGGGTTTCAGTCATAGAATGTTCCAACACCCATCCCTTCACCAGTGTACATTTCCATCACCAGTGTCCCAAGTTTCCCTCCTGCCCCCATCCCCCACGACTATAGCAGGCACTTTTCCTTTTTTTCCTCTCTCAGTCTCTTGCAACGCCCCCCCCCCCCAGCTAGATAGTTTTCTGGAAGTTTTCAACTCTTCGTTAATCTGCGGTGCTATAAACATTGACACTATTAGGTGTGTCTTTTCTAGTATGTAGTTATATTTGCTTTCCAGAGACCCATGCTTTAAAAAGTATGGAATTTTCCACTAATGCCCCTTTGGAAATTGACTTACTTTAAATGTGTCATCTTCATTTCCCTAAAAGATGATACGACCTCCATTAGCATTCATTCAGTGACACTGCATGATGTAAACTTTCTGTGAAAGCTTTCCTGTAAATGATAAGTAGGGATTTGACAATCGAACCTTGTGGATTGTTCCTGAGAACTCATAGAAGCAATGTATGATAATTAGGTTTGTTCCTGGAAGACACTTTTATGAATTCTTTTCATTTGATTTAGTTGTAGCCGACCAGCGATGCTTGGTTGTTATTACTGTGCAGACCAATTAATCTCAGCTACTTACATAATGTGTTCACAGTCTCACCCTCTGCCAGGGAATTCAGTGGTAAACTGGATCGGGCAGTATTCTAACTAAAAGCATGATCTTAGACTAGAGCCTGTGGTATGGTGTTCTGAATGCATAGGATTTCTTTAGCCACTAATTACCATTTAAACACGGAAGTTATCCTTGAAGTCACCCTGGTTATATTGATAACACTGCTTAGTGCCTTTGTGAACTGCCACGGACATACCGGAGAGTGAGGATTGTTAAGAGTTTATTTCTAGCCAGACAAATCAAGACTCTAGGCAGAATTATTTTGAAAATGTTTTCTTTGCATACCTTTTCAAATCCTTACAATTTCAGGTATAATTTGAAATTGTGGTTTCAAATATAATTATTTTTTAAGTGGCGAGAATAACCTTTTTACTTGCAGTGTCGTAAGATGTCGTGGTTTGCAAAGCAATCATTTATAAGACAGAAATTGGACTCTCTTCCTCAGCTTGATTGATCCTTGCAGTTTTTAACTATAGCAGTTAGGAATATGCTATTATCCCAAATTTTCTGGGGGAGTCCTAATTTCAAAAGATTAATCAGATACAGCATTCTCACTTGTTAGCTTATGTATCCGTCTGGGATTAAAAAAATGAAAAACCTGATAAGGGTGGGGATATTCTGTTTTTGTCAGCTTTTTATGAGCCAGCTTATTTAACGATTAGCATTGGTGATAAATATTGAGAATAGTTAAGGAGATTATCTATAGATCGTGCCTCCCTGGATGTTACGACAGTTTTGAACCTTACTTAAAAATCTTTAAAGATAGGTTTAGGTTTTATGCTTTTATTTTTTTAAGTTTAATTTAGTTTTGTGTTTTTAATCATTAATTCTAAAACGTGATGTTTTATTATTAAAAAAAATTCCTTGTCAACTAAAATAATTTGGAGGGTGGTGTTACTGTGATAAAGATTAATGGTTCCTGTTTTTATTATTGTTATCTTTGGCTTTTTGTGATATTCAGAAAGTCCAGCCACATGGGCAGTTCAGTATAAGGGCCCCTGTATGTAGTGCCGTGATGCTGGGGATTACATGGGACATCCTGGCATTTGGGGAGCCTCAGAGCCCAATCTGATGATGCTGAGAGACCATATAGTGCTGGGAATCGAATCTGGATCAGTACCTGCATTATTTCCGGATCCCAGACATCACTGGATCTAAAATCAGACAGTTCAATAAGTTTTTTTTTGTTTGTTTGTTAAGGCATCATTATTCATAGACTTATCAGTAATTGAACTTATCACCACTGTTTAACCTTGAATAGAGTACTTTGTCCTACCTCTTGTTTCCTCATCAATGAAATGAGTTTCCAGGAAGAGTTTCTGGGCCCTGGGCATGATGAGTGGTACCTGGTAGAAAGTGTATTGGTTGAGCTTGGTACAATCCATTCTTAAGTCAGATCTGTTTCTATGAGAACATTATCGTTTCTTTTTTTTGTTTTCTATTTTTTTGCTTTTTGGGTCACACCCCAGCAATGCATAGGGGTCACTCCTGGCTCTGCATTCAGGCGATGCTCAGGGGACCACATGGGATACTGGGAATTGAACCCAGGTCGGCCTCATGGTATCGATCCAGCCCCTATGAGAACATTTTCAGTTAATCCCCAAAACAAGTCCAATTTGCTCTTTAAATTATACTTGGAGCTTATCCTTTCCTCAACAGTACAATCATGAAATGTTTCAAGAAAAACTAAAATCTACCTTTATTTTACATGCAGACTAAGTCCTATTGATCTTCATGAGCTTGGGGACTGACCATGACAGTCCCACAGAAAAATTGTAACACACACAGAATTCAAGGCCGAGGGGATGGGCCAGAGGAGTAGTGCCCGTGCTTTGCAGGTGCGGTCCCTGGCACCACATCGCCTGCCGAGCACCCGCTGGTGTGGCCCCCAAACCAAAACAGACAATTCAGTTACTGCCTGGGGGAAGAAGGTAATAAGTAGATATTGTGTAGTACACAGGTATGTGTGTATGTATGTGTGCATGTATATGTATGTGTGTGCATCAGATACATGTCATATACATGCCAGTGTATGCATCATATACATAGCACACTAACAGATTGCAGTTTACTCATAGAAGCGGTAGAAAGTCAGCATTCTTTAGGTCTCTGATACACATCATTATTTGGTCTCAGGAATCGGTAGTGGTTCTCATACAGCAGATAAAACCCAATTTAATTTTTAAAAATTCAGCCTTATTAGCACTGATCTGGTTCTTAGGTTCCCGTAGCTGTGTGGTACAGTAATGTGATTGGGTAAGGTATTACGTCTGCAGTATCTGTGTTGAACCTGTTGGACTTGAATATAATCTTCCCTAATCTTACCACATAAAGACAGGATTAGTAAGCAGCACCACACCTATGAGAGGTTCTGGACTGCCTCTCTTGGTCACAGATTAGCTGTTTTACTTTATTTTTTTCCCAGTGAATGAGATCCTATTCCTAAAGAAGAAAATGATTGTAGTTTGGAAATTTAAAGATACTCCTATTTTAGCCCCACAATTTGGGAGTTTTATAGTGAGATGATATGAAATTGTAATGATAAACTTAAAACCGTAGAATCCTTTTATTTTTGACCAGGCATTTATTTCTTGTGTAATATTAATGTTAAAAAAAAACTTGTGCTAAAGCATTTAATTTTATTTAAATTAAGTTTATTTAAATTTTGTCTCATGTTTTCTTTCTCTTTCCTTATTTTCACAAACCTAGGAAACGGTTATGTTAAGGAACAAGGGTGTGTGTATGTGTGTCTGTGTGTGTGTGTGTGTGTATGTTTTAGAAAAAATGGCAGATGGTTAAATTAGAATAGTGATATTGCAAGGCTTCTGCCTTTCCATGAAGTTACTCGACTTTGTGCTGTCCCTGGTTTACTTCTGGGTAATGTTTTGAAAATTACGAAGATAATAATTTTGTGGATTATTGTGTAACTCTTTATTAATTTCTAGGTATCTGGTGACCCATCTCATGGGGGCAGATCTGAACAACATTGTGAAATGTCAGAAGCTCACAGATGACCACGTTCAGTTTCTTATCTACCAAATTCTCCGAGGTCTCAAGGTACAGACACTATGAGTAACAATTTTGTGTGTGCGTGGTTTGGGGGCCACACCCAGTGGTACTCAAAGTTTACTTGCTTTAGAAATAAAATATTGAGGGATCACTCCTGGAGGACTCAGGGGACCTTATGAGGTGCCAGGGATCAAATGTGGGTCAGCTGCGTGCAAGGCAGATGCCCTACCCACTGTACTATCACTCCAGCCCCACAAGTAGTAATAGTTGGAGAGCTGAATTCTCCTCCCTTTCTCCCTTCCACTTAAGGTTTAAGAGGGGAAAGAAGGCAAACTTTTCTTATGGAAAATTTCAAACATTTAGTGACCATAATTATCAGCATATGGACAGTCTTGTCTCTTGTTTCCCCAAACTCCTGGATTACGAGTCTAGACATTATATCATTTCGCCCAGCATGTATGTCTGGGAGTTAAGGACGCTTCATTATTGCATTTTAACAGTGTGATTTCTTCTTATACTCTAATATCTGAATGGGTCATGAGGCTAATTTGTAGGAGGAGCTGATAAAATGTTTAAAATTAAATCACTTTTGATAGTTGCTTCGAGTCTTGATTGGGTTCAGATAATTCACCAGAAAGTAGGCTGAAAGCTCTAGTGTTTTCAGTCTGTGACTAGAGTTGATAGTACGAAGGCATAGTCACAATAAACATACAGACTACTTGAAATTCCTTACTCAGATTTTTATCCAACTGTCAATATAATCAATTCTTAATGCACTTATGAAAATACACTTAAAAAATGTTGGGTGACATTGGGTGACGGTGTGGGGTGGGGGCTGGGTGTTGGATATAACTTTCTTACATCCTTTTTTTTTTCTCGTTGACAGTATATACATTCAGCTGACATAATTCACAGGGTATGTATTGCAGTTTTGATCAAACTATTTGGGTGCCTGGGTTGGTAGGGTGGTGGTGTGAGGGCAGAGGTGACTTGGGGGGTGGGGTGCGTGTTGGAATTGGTCATTTAGTCAACTCTTAATCTAGACTTGCTTTAGAAATTTAAAAAATTGATTGGAACTTTGCTGAAGTTTAAACTGATTAAAGAAAGAAGTTGTATGTTGTTTTACTTACTTTAGACTTTTCAAGACTAGAGATTTCTGGGGCTGGAGCGGTAGCACAGCGGGTAAGGCCTTGCATGAGGCCGACCCAGATTTGATTCCCAGCATCCCATATGGTCCTCCGAGAACCACCAGGAGTAATTCCTGAGTGCATGAGCCAGGAGTAACCCCTGTGCATCGCCGGGTGTGACCCAAAACCAAAAAAAAAAGAAAGGACTAGAGACTCCTGTAAGGGTAGAGCGTGCTTAGAGCCAGGTGAAGTCTTATATTTCTGGATCCTCGTTACTATTGATGAGAGGAGAATTTCCTCTGGATTATAAATTTGATCCTCCTCTATGTGCTTGCTTCCTAGGACCTAAAGCCTAGTAATCTAGCTGTGAATGAAGATTGTGAGCTGAAGGTAAGGTGAAGAGACCATGAAGGTTGATTGCTTTACCTTGTGATTATGTCTCTGACTAACTAGTTAAACTTAGAGGTAGGGGCTAGTTTATAAGCTGTGACTTTTTAATCTGCAAACACTATTTTTAGGAATATCAGACTTTCAGATTAGTTGATTTATATATTTTTGGATATTTCCCCCCTTCCCTTTCCTTTCATTGTTGCAATGATCTGAGGTCACGTGTGTTTGTTTGAGGTATTCACACATTTGGTTGTGGTGCTCACCAGAGGTTTTCTTGGTGCTCACATACATGTCTGTCACTGCAGTACACCTGTATTTTCAGTTGCCGTGCTCTCGAAATCACACACTGTTGTGGCACTGAGGATCCCAGAAAACAGGAGTCTCCTAGACTATGCGTGACACGTGTGACAGTCACCGGGACTCAAACTTACAGTCTTACACTTCCAAGGCAACCCCCCCAACTTTAAAACTTCAGTGTTAAGAAGTGACATTGAAGGTGGCATCAGGTGCCTTTTTCATTCTAAAATAAAGTTCATTTATTCCCCCATCTCTGGTTCCAATCCCCGTATACTACATAGTGGTACCCGGGGCACCATGAGGGGACATGCCTACCCAGAGAGTCAGGAATCGCCCCTGAGCACCACCCACAGTGGCCCAAGCCCCTCTACCCCAAAGTAATAAAGCTCATTTAGAATTTTAGTATGTTGGTTAAAATATGTATGTGTTTATACACACACACACACACACACACACACGCACTTCACTCGTTTTTCAGGAAGTAGTCCACATACAATAAAATGGATTATTTAAAATGTACAGTTAACAAATTTATACACCCTGCTAACTACTAATACAGATATAAATGTTTTCCAACCCTTGGAAAGGTTCCTTTGTGTCCCCTTTTAGCCATTTCCCATGTCACTGCCCTAATCTTGGTTCACACAAACATCCATCTGCTTTTTGCTGAGTGGATTTATGTTTCCTGCAGTTTCAAAAAAAAAAAAAGACTAATACAGTATTTTTTATTTTGTGCCTTTCTACCTCAGTTATTTAACATAGTATTTTGAGGTTCATTTGTATTGCCTGTGTATCAGTAGTTGGTTCTTTTCTATCGCTGTCTAGTATTTGATCTTATAAGCATACGACCATTCCTTTCTCTGTGGACCTGTTGGGGGACTGTCCTTCGTTCCAGCTGGGGCTGTGGAAAGCGGCCCTGAGTTCCTTGTGCAAGGCTTTGTGTGGACGTTGTGTTTTCATTTTTCATTGCTTTGGGAAAACACCTGGGAGTGGCATTTTTTTTTTCTTTTAATAACTTTTTTTTTTTTAAGCTCTTGCTGTATTTACCGAGTCCATCCGTACAGGGCCCCCCCCCCCACACACACACACAAACACTTTTTGGGTCACACCCAGTGATGCTCAGGGAATTACTGGCTCTGCACTCAGGAATTATTCCTGACAGTGTTTGCGGGGCCATATGGGATGCCGGGGATCAAACCCGGGTCATCCGAGTGCAAGTATGCCCTACCTGCTGTACTGTTGCTCCAGCCCCATTACCGCACATTTTAAAGCAAAGATCAGTAAGTATATTTATGAGAGTACTGTATTGTTTTCCGTTTTTATTAGGCACTAGAATTTTTTTGCTTCTGCTTTGAGGAATATGACTTTTCTGGTAGCTGATTTTTTTCTTTTCTTTTTTTTAGCTTTGGGAACACATGTGTATGATATATATATAACATATATATATACATATATATATATTTCCCCCCCTTTTTATTGATTCACCCTGAGGTATAGTAACAGCTTTTATATTCGAGCTTCGATCCCATGAGGCCTGGCATTTCCCGCCACCGCCACCCGTACCTGGAGCATTTCTCTGAGTTCTAGAAGACGGTGTCCACTGGGGTTCCTAGAGGGCAGGTGGAGGGATGGCACCAAGTGGCCTGGCGAAAATGGCTTATTGCAAAGTCCAGGGCTATCTCTGCAGCAAGTTGCTCGGGTACGAGATTCATTTGTATGTCTCCGGTGACTAATTTCTCTTTCTCCCTCTTAGATCTTGGATTTCGGACTGGCTCGACATACAGACGATGAGATGACTGGCTACGTGGCCACTCGGTGGTACCGGGCTCCCGAGATCATGCTGAACTGGATGCATTACAACCAGACAGGTATTGCTGGCGTTGGTTTTTGGGGTCTTACTGGTATGTTGATTACCTGAGGATTCTCAGAAGTGCAGAGGGTAGGAGTGGGAAGAAACATCTTTTCCCCCAGTGATCTTTTTGAAGACCACAAATAGAAAATATTCAGTTTCTCAGAGAGAGAAAGTGAAGTTTTTATACACAACTTTCAAACTTTCTGATTTGCAGTTGGGTTTTTTAATTTGCTTGTTTTGAGGTTTTTTTTTGTTTGTTTGTTTGTTTGTTTGTTTTTTTAACTAAGTCACTGAGATACACAGTTACAAAGCTGTTCATGATCAGGTTTTGGTCATACAGTGTTCCAGCACCCGTCCTTCCACCAGTGTACATTTCCCACTAATACCCAAGGACAGTAGAAACAAGGGCCAGGAGGGTTGGTCGGATTGGCCCATGAGTGGAAGCCTGGGGGATAGTGCTAGGGGAAAGGCAGTTGAGATAGAGAAGGGCCCACTATGACAAAGAGAGCTAGAAGTGATCACTCTGGCAGTTGAGTTTTTATTTTATGTAGATTTTATTTTATTTATTTATTTTATTTATTTATTTATTTATTTTATTATTTTATTTTATTTTATTTTATGTAGATTTTTACTTCTACCTGAAGACAATGGGTTCACAATCTTCTCCATATTTATTGGGATAATTCATAATTTCTATCAGTGTGAAGTATTTGCCATTTTATGAACTGCTTGTTTTTCTGATATGATTTGACTTACGAAACCCTTTAATGGGATCAAGTTCTTAATAAGTCTATTTATATAAAAATGAGTATGGGTGTTGAATTTCTGATGTCTTAAATATGAATTTGAATATTTCCTTCCTAGTTATAATTCCCTTTGTGGCCAACTATGATAATGGTGACATTGTGTGCACTTTTATTTCTCTTTAATTTTGCCAGTTGATATTTGGTCAGTGGGATGCATAATGGCCGAGCTGTTGACTGGAAGAACATTGTTTCCTGGTACAGACCGTATCCTTTAAAAAGTTTGGAATTCTTGTTTCTTATCTGTATCCCAGGCTCCATGGAAGTGTATTATTTTTTTCTTTCCTCTAGGGAAAACTCTTGGCTACTTCTTTTAGAATCCTAGGTTTGAATCATGAGATCTGCCCTCTTGCTGAACTAGCTCAAGAAAAAGACTTCAGTTTACTTTTACAAGTTGAGAAAATTTCTCAGAAGCTGGAAAACTTGAAAAATCCTTCACATGTCATCTGTTTGCAGCAGGTTCCTTATTACAGACAACTTCCCACAGCAATTCTGCAACTTGGGGTGTCCTTGGGAAGCTGTTGGCCTCAGAGACTGGTTTAGTCTGCCTGTATTTACACTTAACGAACCAGACACCATTTATAAATCTGGGGTATCTTGCTTATATGTTTGGTTTACATATTTAAAAGGGTCTATTTGGGTTTGGTAATTATATTTTTACCACTTTTGAGATTGTTGAACAACAAATATTAAAAGCAAGAAGTGAGAGGTTACCTTGTGTGACCACCACCCCCCATTTTTTTTTCCAGCACAACTAAATTTTTATCCCGATTGTTGCCAGATATGGTTTAGTTTGCTCCTAGACTTGTCTAATCTATAATTTACTATTATCCTTTTATTTTAGCTTCTGTCTTATTGCTACATGCTTATTTCATGGTTTAGTAATATCAAATTGTGACTTGTTTAGTAGTATCAAAATGCAGTCTTTCGTTGAGAAAGATGTTTAGGTGAGAAAAATGTTGAAATGTATGACCACCGTTCTTTTGGGTTTTTTTTTTTTTATAACTGTATTTGACAAGTTGCCCATAGTTTAGGTTGATCTTTTAGAGCTACTGCTATTATACTTGTTCTAAGATGCTAAGAAGTCTGAAAGCTGTCTTAGCCCCTTATCTAAGCCAGCTACTGCATCTGTAAATCCTGCTGCCTGTCTGCTTGCTTAGAGGGTGGGATTACTTCTTTGGTGACTGATACTCATGTTGTCTATCTGCATATTCTAACTGTCTTCTGCCCGAGAAAATGAATTTTCTTCACGAACCTCTGTACCTCTGACAGAGAGCAATTTCTAATACTTTTCTTGCCAGATATGTACAGTCTCATATTTTTGCAAAATGATTTAGTCTTTATTGTATATCAGAATATGGGGCTGGGGAGATAGCACAGAGGGTTGGAGTACATGCCAAACACAGAGGAGTCCTGGGTTCGATCCCTCCCACTGCTTAGTCCCCCAAATACTGCCAGTGTGACCCACGAAAGCTTTCAAAGATGCCAGATGCTTGACACCATGCTTGACTCGGTAGTAGTTGGTAGTTGGTGTGAGCCAGAAAAAGGCTTTGGTATATTTGTTAAGACTCTGGTTGATCTGATGTGTAGCTGGTGTTGAGTATAAGTAGATTTGACTGAGTTGAATTTTAGTTTTAACCTTGGCTGATCCTTAAAAAATTATTTAGCACTCTTTCATAACTTAAAAAAAAAATGTTTTTTTCCCCCTTCCCTTTTATTAGTTCTGCTGTGTGTTCAATGACTTGGGAATAAATGATTGTGGGACCCATCAGTAATCACATGCTTGTTGGCAGTGCTGGAAGGTTTAGTTACAGTGCTTGCTGGGAGTGACACATTTTAGCTAGGGGACTTGCACACATTTTGGCTGTGCCACCCACTGGAATCACAGTGTATTCCATTTGCTTGCACACTTCAGTTGCAGTGTTCTCATACACTTGGCTGCAGCCCACTGTAATCACACTGGGGACTTGGAGCAGGTTTGGGGTCTCACTTGTGGCCTTCTTGCCTCGTGCTTGTAAGGTAGGCACTTGTACCACTGAGCTACTCTGGTCCCCTTTCCTCGTCTTTCTGTTTTCTTTTTTCTGCAGTACCAGGGATCAAACCCAGGTCCTCGGATCAAAACCAGGGAGTTTAAGTTTGTTCTTTTAAAGATTCCAGTAATATCAGAAAATCTAGACTCCAGAGCATCAAAAAAAAAAATTTTTTTTTGAAACATGTCTAGTTGGACCTCTGTTGGTATATCTAAACCAAGACCCAAAGAAAATAGATGGAAAAACTATTCCCGACAGCTAGGGGTGCATCCGCCAGTATAACACTTGCTTTGCATGTATGAAGTTTCATCTGCAGCCCTTAAAAACAAAACTATTACCTACCACTCTGCTCATTGTCACTCCAAAATTCAGTTTGTTGTCTCATTCTCTGGTTCCTTGATCTTGTCTTTTTAAAAATCTTTGGAGAATGTACTGGCCCCACGTTGGTTCTCCCTTTGCTCATAAGGGCCTGCGGTGACTGTTTATTTAGTGCAGCCAGGTGCAAGGCAGCCTTTTGATTGCGTTCCTATTTATCAGTCATCTTATATTTAGAACTGGTGGTTTTAGCTTCCAGATAAAAATCGCAGGGCTAGAGCAGTAGTACAGCGGGTCAGGCACTTGCCTTGCACGGGGCCCGACCGGGGTTCGATCTCTGGCATCCCATAGGGTCCCCTGAGCACTGCTGGGTGTGACCCCCCCAAACAAACAACAGCAACAAAAAGAACTTCCTAGTAAAGGTTTCTGTGGTGAACCCGGAGGGTGGCTCTAGGGTAGGTCCCATGCAGAACTGGCCTGGGGAAAGGCCCAGAGTTTGATCCCTGCACTTCACAGCCCTTGGACACTGCTGGGTCCAGCCCTAGTGGCAGGCTGAGCGCCCCAGAAGCTCTGCTGGATGTGACCCGTTTTTAAAAGAAAAACATGTTTCTCTGACGCTGGGAATGTTTTCTAACTGCTGTCCAATGTTGTAGTTGAAGGTCACCAACCACATGTGGCCACTGAGTTACATAAAGTGTGGCTTAGTGAAACCTAGTCACTGAATTAAACATGACTTTTTGTGGTATCTATCGTAAAATTTATCCTGAACTATTTTATTGTAGTTAAATGTACATAATATAAAATTTATTGTTTTAATCATTTTTTTTACATAGACCAAATTTTTTAAAGTATACTGTGACACTCATTACATGCATGATGTGCAGGTTTTTGCCACTATTTCCAAGACATTTCCATTGTCCCAGACAAAAACTCTGTACTCACTGAACACCAGTTCCCGTGTTTGTCCCACCCACAGCCTCTGGTTACTTCTCTTCTTTGTTCTGTTGCCATGAATGTGCTTAATCCAAATATTCACACAGGTAGGATCAACAGTACTTGCTTGGATAGTTTCATTTAGCATAATGTTTTCCAAATTTATCTGCGTTGAAACGTGTATCAGGATTTCGTTCCCTGTTGTTACTATCCCACTGTCCGTGTACGCCACACTTGCTGACCTGTCGTCTACCAGGGACCACAGGGTTGTTTTCACCTTTCGCGTGTTGTGAACAGTGCTGCAGTGAAACTTGGCATATGTAAGTTTCTGTTTGAGTCCCTGTTTTCAGTACTTTCAGTCAGTATCTAGGAGTGGAATGGCTGAATAATATAGTAATTCTTTATTCAGCTTTTTTTTTTCCTCTTTGGGTCACAACTGGCAATGCACAGGGGTTACTCCTGGCAGTGCTCCGGGGACCATCTGAGATGCTGGGAATCAAACCCCGGCTGACCGTGTGCAAGGCAAATGCCCTACCTGCTGTACTATCACACCAGCCCCTAATTCAGCTTTTTTTGGCTTTTGGGGTCACACCCGGCGATGCACAGGGGTCACTCTTGGCTTTGCACTCAGGAATTACTCCTGGCAGTGCTCAGGGGACCATATGGGATGCTGGGAATTGAACCCGGGTCAGCCGCATGCAAGGCCAATGCCCTACCCATTGTGCTATCGCTCCAGCCCCTACTTAGTTTTTTCTTAAGTTTTGTTACATATTTATTTTTATCACCACCCCTCTGTTGGTTGTGGTGATGACCAGGGAGTCTCGTGCGTGTCCGGCTGTGGTGCTCCCATTCACTTTAGTTGTGGTGCTCACGTGCATCCTGGTTGTCGCGTTTGGACCCCTGTGCTTGGCAAAGGTGCACGTTTTGGCCATGCTGCTCATGGCTGTTGGGCTTGCCTGTTTATCAGTCGCAGGACGAGGGGTCCCAGACAGCAGAGCTGCCTTTTTTTTTTTTAAACTTTTATTTATTTTTAATTGAATCACAGTGAGATACACACAGTTGCAGGTTTATTCATGATTAGGTTTAAGTCATACAATGTTCTAGTACTTGTCCCTTCACCAGTGCACATTTCCCATCACCAGTGTCTCCACTTTCTCTCCTTCCACTCCCAACCCACCTCTGTGGCATTTCTCTCTGTCTCTGTCTCTCCCTTCCTCCCTTACTACCTCCCTCCCTCTCCCTCTCCCTCACTCCCTCCTTTCCTTCTCCCTCTCCCTCTCCCTCTTTCTCTCCCTCTCCCTCTCCCTTACCCCATCTCCCTCTCCCTCTCCCTCTCCCTCTCTCCTTCCAGGCATTATGGTTTGCAGTAAAGATACTGCAGGGTTATCATGTATATCCCTTTACCTACTTACAACACTCAGTTCTTGTCCAGAGTGATTGATTCCAACTATTGTTATACTGGTCCCTTCTCTATCCTAACTGCCCTGTACCCCAGGGCACACACTTGTGGCAAGCAAAACCATAGACCCGTTCTCCTGGCCCTGTTTTCCCTGTCCTTGAATTGAATTAATTTTTAAATGTGATATGAAGTTACAAATTTTCATTTAGGGCTTCTCCAAGTTTGTCCTCATTTTCCGGTTGGGCTGGAGAGGGCAAAGGTGAGGAATTATCCAGCCCAGGGCCTGTGCACTGCCCATAAGCCACATGCCTGGCCCATGTTGTTCTTATTCTTTGGACTCTGCAGTTCCATATGGACGTGAGGATGGACTTTTCTATTTGGGTGGGAGGGGGCAGGACTGGCTTTAGAATTACGATAGAGGCTGCATTGAATCCTAGATCACTTTCAGTAATGTCGGCATTTTGACAGTATTAAGTCTCTATCTCATGAACATGAGATAGCATTTCATTTATTGAGGTCTTCAGTTTCTTTCTTCTTTCTTTCTTTTCCCTTCCTCCCTCCCTCCCTCCTTCCTTTTGGCAGTGGTTGCTAATCCCTGGACTCTCCTAAAATTATAAGAAGTACTTTTTGGTTTTGTTTGTGATTTTTTTTTTCTTTTTTTTTTTCTTTTTGGGTCACACCCGGCGATGCACAGGGGTTACTCCTGGCTCATTCGCTCAGGAATTACCCCTGGCAGTGCTCAGGGGACCATATGAGATGCTGGGAATTGAACCCGGGTTGGCCACCAGTAAGGCAAACACCCTACCCGCTGTGCTATCACTCCAGCCCCTTGTTTGTGATTTTGTGGAAGAAAATAGTGCTTAACTATGGCTTAGCTCAAAAATAGTATGACTCTACTGTAAAGGATGGGAGCTCTTCCTTCCCAGTCTAGTGGACTAGGTGTGTCAAGTGGACACAGGTGACACATCTTTCTGTTAGGGGAGAGTAAGGACACAGAACACCTCTTCAGGGATAATGCTTCTTTCAGATAATGTTGGTTTTGAAGAGTTAGCCGATTACTGTAGCAGTAATAGCATGCCCAAGACAAAAGGCAAATGAGTTTAGTAGCTCTGGTACACATGTCAAATACCATTTTCTCTTCTGAAAATTACAGCATTCCTAGTTGTTTTCCTCTCCTAGGTAATCAAATTAATTTTCTTCATGTGTAGATTTCTCGTATCTTTTCATAGAAATGGTATTAGTCAGATATTTACTAAGGAGGGAGGAGAAACCGTGGGATCATAATGGTGAGACCTTGAAACATGGGTGGAGGAATTAGTGTAGTAACTTGCACATGTAAATTAACATTAATGCTATCGAAATCGGTGTTTTTGAACAACTGCACATATATCCATAATCACGAAATGATTGCCTTTACACACTGCCAACTGCATTTTTCTAGTCTTTGCTCCCATGATTTGTAACTTCACATTGTTCTGACTATATGCTTAATGTACATAAGTAAGTAGGATAGTTCTGTTAGGAAAATTCGGGCCGGAGCAATAGGATAGCAGGTAGGCAGGCCTCTGCCTCGCTCACAGTCAAAGCTGAGTTTGACCCTCAGCACCACGAACGGTCTCCTGAACCCTCCAGGAGGAGCCCTGAGCATCACTGGGTATGGCCCAAAAACAAAAAAGTAACAGCCTTTTTTTAAGAGAGTTTTTCAATATCATTATGTACTCCTTAAAACATGATTTATAGTAAAATATTCCTATACAGCATTGAACTAGGGGTGTAGTTTAGCAATGTGTGAGGCCCTGGATTTAACCCCCATCACTATACACACAAAAAAATAATAAAGTATATAGTATAAAGTTTTGTAAAAGCCATTTGCTAGCAAAGAGCAGGGCTGCTGATTGACAGTCCACGTGCTGCATATAAGTTTTTTATTTTGCCTTGGGGGCACACCCGGCAGTGCTTAGGGTTGGCTCCTGACTCTGTACTCAGAGATCACTCTCAGAGGGGCTCAGGGGACCGTATGTGGTGCCTTGTGCAAGACAAACACGCTACTTGCTGTACTATCTCTCTGCCCCTCACCCCCTCGCCCCCAAACGCTTTTTTTTGGGGGGGTCACACCCGGCGATGCACAGGGGTTACTCCTGGCTCTGCACTCAGGAATTACTTCTGGCAGTGCTCAGGGGACTAGATGGGATGCTGGGAATTGAACCCGGGTCGGCCGCGTGTAAGGCAAATGCCCTACCTGCTGTGCTGTCACTCCAGCCCCGCCCTGACTCCTTTTTAATGGACTTTTCTAGATGTGGAGGGGGAAAGCAGAGAGGTGGGACTGAGTCGAAATGCACAGTATAGCCGATTTTTCAGGTCAGCCAGTAGGTAACTGAGCTGCTCTGGTAGGCGCTGGCCATCCCTGTGCGGAGAGTATAGCTCAGACTCAGTGGAAAGTGAAGTTTCTACAATATTTATAAGATAAGGTAGAACGTAAGTGTTTTCTTGTGCGATACCCTCTATCTTGTGGGATAAGCTACCTGGTTAAATATAAGCCCAAAGAGTGTAAGAATACTAAATTTTTCAAATATAGATCAGAATTTATTCTCAGTTCATTCAGTCCCACATAGAAAATCTTGGTGTTCTATAATTTTTTAAGTGCCCAGTTTTTCCATGAGCTCTCTAATTTTTATCTTCAGTTCCATGACTGTACCCTGGAGCATTTGCCACAGATTGTTTTTCATACAGACTTTTCTAAACAAGGCATTAAAACAATTCTACAAATGGCAGAAAGGCTTCATTCAGAATGCTTATAAAAAATCTTACAGCACAATTAATTGACAAGGAAGTTTGCTCGATTTTGTAATTCCTAAAGTATCCAGAAATAATCAAAATTATTAGTATCTTCAGGATTTCCAAATAATTATAGAATACTTATTCACATAATATGTTAAAAGGTTAAATATTGCTTATTGGACAAAGCATCCCATGAAGCCTTTATGTAGCAAATAGGCCGAATCATAGCTATTTATCTTTCCATAGGGAGAAAGTAATTATTATGGGATGTCTTGGCTCTTCTGAGATGTTCCACATTTACTTTCCCTCTAACCAACCAAGAATTTTTTTCCTTAGGATTTTGATTTCTCAGAAGTTTTGTCTCACGGGTATTATAAACTTTAAAACACAGACAGCAATGAAGCAATACTAATTCAAACATGGAAGCAAAAAAATTTTAATTTTCCTAAAACCAAGACTAGTAATAAAACTGACATGAAATACTTTAGATAACAAATATTTTCATTTTTTATGCATGAAAACAATTTACAGTCTGAAGGAGCTCACTGGTCTTTTATGACACTTTTTCTTTCCTGTTAGCAAAGAAAATTTAAATCTGAATTTGTTCAGACATGCTATTGTGTACATAAACTTAATTTTAAGTTCCTTGTAATAATTTACCTTCACCATACAAAGTTTATTTCCCTAAAACACAGTCATCAAACCTTTTACACATTCCTTGAATTCATTCTGTCCTATAACTGCTTCATTCCATTTTGCTTTAAAGCAGCATTTCTTTTTCTGCCCAACAGAGAAATTTCCGTCCATTATCATTTTCACCTAAAACAGGTATTTACACTCTTTATAGGTTTAAACCCGTAGTTTTAAAAGTACTCAGTGGAATCCCAGGATTTAGTACAACTTGATTTTCCCAGGAGACTTGGAAAACAATTTAAGACACACCTTCAGACTAGTCACCAGGGCTCCGTGTTTCGTACAACTTCAGCTTCATTAGGGTGGGGTCTAATTTAGTCAATCTTGAACCATTATCTTGCCTGAAATAATCCCAGTAGCTCTAGAATTTTAAGTTTCCAAAGACCTCAGAGATCAAGTATTCCTAGAGAACTCATTTGCTCTAATCTTTTACTTATCAAGATTACCTGACTTAAAAATAAAAAAACAACACTTCTTTAAAAGTTGAGGTACGGTGACTTACAATACAGTTATTAGTGATGGTCTCAGGTACGTAAAATTCCAACACCACACCCTTCACCAGTGCACCCACCTCTCTCCCCCGAGGTCCTGCCCTTTCAAACCTTCCCCCTCCTCACGAAACTCAGTTTTGTGAGTACTTCTCCCATCATCTTGCCATTGGCCCTCTATCGCTATTCCCACACTTAGAGAGGTCACCCTGTACCTGTCCCTTTCCTTCTGACTGACAGCACTCAGCATTATATACACTGGTTCTGTCCATATCCTGGCAAGTAACGTGATTCTGTTCTTTCTTAGAGCTGTGTAGTATTCTCTTTCCATTCATTTGTCCATAATTGGGCTGTTTCCCTGTCGTGGCTGTTATGCTAAGCAGTACGATGTACATAGGTATGTCTGTCCCCTTTCAACTTAATCTTTGTCTTGGGGTTAGATGCCAAGAAGTGGTACCACTGGGTCATGTGGGAGTTCCCTTTTTGTTGAACGGGAAAAAGGTGCAAACCTGGCTGTGCTCAAGGGCTGACTCCTGGCTTTGTGCTCAGGGATCACTCCTGGTGGGCCCGGGGGCCATATGGGGTGCCCGAGATTGAGCCCAGGTCAGTACTGTGCTTGGCAAGCATCTTACTCGCTTACTCACTATCTCTCCAGCTCCTTATTTTTTTCCCCCATTTTTTTCAGCCCTTTATTTTTTTCTCGAGATCCCTAAATGGCTGTTCGTAGGGGCCCAACCAGACGACATTCCCAAGAGCTGTGAATGAGGGCTCCTTTCTCACCACAGCCCTGCCTGCACTGTTTCCAGATTTGGGGTGATTTGTCATTCTCACTGGCATTAGATGGCGTTTCAGTGTTGTTTTGATTTGCATTTCCCTGATCATGAGTGACAATGACACTTTTTTTATGAGAACTAAATTTTTATAAGCAGTTATTTTGCATATATTATGCTAAGTTCTTTTATCATAGTTTATTTGATTATACAAGGTAATTTGTTCACCCACCCTTCTCACTGTCCCCATTATTATATGCTCTATTTTTTTCTTGTCAATGCCTTTAACTAGGGAACCACTATTGAATATTAACCTCCAGTACACACTGGTTTTTGCTGTTTGCTAATGACGAAATTCTCTACTATCCCAAGCTCCAGAAATAAGTGTCTGCGGGCTATTTTTAACTTGTTCTTGTTTTCTATAGAACAACCGTTGTTTGGGTCATACGGTTTCTGTTGTAGCTACTCGATACTGCTGTGTAGTCAGAAATCAGACAACACATAAAAAAGTGAGCAAGACTGTTTCCATAAAACTTTATTATTCTGAGCACGAAGCACAGCAGGGTTTGCTAACGCTTTTTCTTCTCAGTTAATCAATTTCATATGGGGCTGGGGGGTGGTGGGAGAGCGGGCAGAGCAAGACAGGATGCCAGCAATATTATTGCATAAGTAACTCCTGTACTTAGGTAACCCTGGCGTGCAGAAGCTGTTGTTTGTAAGGTATGTTGCATTGCCTTTATTTGTCTCATCATAGGCAGGAAACTTTACTTCCATCCTCCTCTTCATTCTGTTTTTCTCTTCTTAAGTACTTCGAGTATCCCGCGTGTCCTGGCTGTTAGGTAAGCAGTGAGTAGGTTGAATGCCCCACAGCCCTCATAGAGCTGCAGATCAGTAGAGCTCACAGAGGGTGAAAACGCCGAGTAACTGTGACTTTTGATGAGCACAGTGATATTTCTAAGCATTGCATAGACAGGAAGCGTAGCAGGGGAAGCTGGGCGGGCTTTTTAGAGAGCATGAGGGGAGGTCTGAGAGCGGAAGTCAAAAGGATCCAAGCCTGTGGAAACCCTAGTAGGACTTTTGACAAGGATCCAGAGGCAGTCACCTTCCCTCCCTCTCCCTCCCGAATGTGGATTTATTTAGATGTGGATAATCGACTCAGTTTGGGTGGGTCACGTCCAGCGATGCTTAGCAGTTACTCCTGGCTCTGCACTCAGGACTTACTCCCGGTCAGGGAACACATGGGGTGCTGGGAATCGAACCTGGCTTGGCCACTTGCAAGGCAAATAAATGCCCTGTACTGTCTCTCCGGCCCCATCAAAATTTTAATATATGGAAAACTGTAAGATGGCTTCTCCCGGGGTCCACTGGCCAGGACCCCGGACTTACTCCCTACAGGAGAGGGAGTGGGTAGGAGAGAAGCGTCTGCCCTTCTCCGTGCACCTTGGACCCCAGCCGCCTCAGGGAGAGAGCCATGCGGAGCGGGGAGAGCTGGTGGTCAGTCAGCAGTCTGTTTACTAGCGCTCACACTGGGGTTTTCATGCAGTTCAGGGGGCAATCCACTTGTGTCACATTTACCTCGTCGGGCTCAGTCCAGATGCTGGTTAATGATTTGCATCTCCTGCTCTCAGGGTCGGGTAAATGGTAACTGTCCCGTCCCTCACCCTCAGCCAGAGTGCCTTGTGTGTGGAGTTCAGGAGCAGGCCCCTGGGTCCCCGTAAGCAGGGCCGGCTCTTGATTCCGGGAGCAAGGGATTGGGTCAGAGTCTCAGGCTGGCTGCTGAGACCCCAACTGTCTTCCCCCCACACACACCTTTTTTCTTTGAACTTACTTCTTTCCCGGCAGGGCTGAAAGCTGTAAGAATAAATGTTTTCGTTAATAAGTGCACATCATTCTGAGGATAGGTGGGAGGCTGGCGACCAGAGTCCGGGCCTGGGCGCGTGGCCAGTTTGACCTGCTACCCTCCGGGCAGAGCTGAAACCACCGGGGTGGGGGGGAGCAAGGGAAGCCCCGTGCATAGTTGGTGGGCACTTTGTTCACTTAACGAAGGTAGGCACGTAGCGATTGGCTTTCCTCCTGAGAAGGGGGGTGGTAGGTGAAGTCAGAGCAGGCTGGTCGGGAGCTTCGATTCAAAGCCTTTGGGGTCTGTTTAGCTGTGTTAATTCATTCGTAGGCTTAAAGCTTCACCAGGGGGCCTGCGAGATCACACAGTGGGTAACCTACTTGCCCTGCACACAGTTGACCTGGGTTGATTTCTGGCACCCTACCCGGCCCTCCAAGAGTGATTCCTGAGTGCAGATCCAGAAGTAAGCCCGAGCCCGAGCACCCCTGGGTATGGCCCCAAAGCATAAACCACACCGTTACAGTGAGGGAAGCCTCTCTGCGCCCGCTCTCAGGGAGCTGCAAGTGGAGGAGTGGCGCCCTCTGCTGGCCAGCCGGCCCCCCATCGGTCCCTCCCTAGGTGCTGGCAGGTCACGGTAGGAGCTTTCCTAGAGGCATCCTAACCTCGGGGTCTCTCCCAGCTCTCTGCCTCCCCACGCCTGTGCTTTGCTGCTTTTTTCTTGCCTCTCGCCCGGTTCTGGGTGTTCTTTGCCTTTGACTCTCTGGACTGAGTAAAGCTTCGTTGTTCTCACCGGCTGCCCCCTTGGAAGCCGCTGCTCTTTACTAATAGCTGGGTTGGCAGATGCGCACTGGCCTGTGGGTTAGCTGCGTGTCCGGTGGGGTTTCGGATCTCTGCACACAGGAGGAGCCTGTTCTACTCAGAGGCGCCGTCCCGCAGGTGCCGGGGCCTCGGCAGTCACCGTTTTGTCTTGATTTGGAATTTTATTTTTTTTCCTTCTGGGTTATGTTGTTCGTTTTGTTCTGTTTGTTTTGTTTTGTTTTTTCACCTTTATTTTGTCCCAACATTTTCCTTTATAGTCCACCATTAGATATTGATCAGTTGAAGCTCATTTTAAGACTCGTTGGAACCCCAGGGGCTGAGCTTTTGAAGAAAATCTCCTCAGAGTCTGTGAGTTGACGCTTTGATTGTCGTTTTCTGCCCGTCGGCAGCTCCCTCTCCTTCCTTCCGTCTGTCCTTGGTTGGGCCGAGTCGGTACGCGCACGGGTCCCCTCGGCAAGCTGCCCCGCGGACGCGCTCCGAGCATGCGGGCGTGCATGTGTACGTGTGCGCCTGCCCACTCACATGCATGACTGTGTCTCCTTCTCTCCCTGGGTGTGTGCTTTGGTCATGGGAGTTTGTGCCCGGGGAGTCCTCGGTCCACGCGAATTAAGATTCCACTTCCTGCCCACGAGACTAACGGGGAATGTGCGTCTCCATTCCCCAGCTCTGACTGCGTCTCTCTCTCAGAAGCTTCACAGACACCCAAGAGCTCTTTTCACTCTGTGCTGGTGACTGTTCTCACGGCATGAGCTTCACCCTGTGTTAATCTGGCTTTAGCACTGAAAGGATGATCGCGTCTTATCTCTGCACACTCTTACTCATTTCTGGAAGTCACTGTCATGCTCTGCCGGGTGTCTGTTCCCAGCGGGGCTACGCGCTTACACAGCCTGCCGATCATCAGTGGAGACAGTCCAATTCCTGTTACCTTATACCCACTGGGTGGGGGCTTAGAAGCCCCCCCCCCCACCTCCTGCCTTTGTAACTACGAGTCGGCAGACCTGAGTAAGAGATTTGGACTGAAACGGGCACTGCAGCTCCTACTCGGCTGCGATTTCCTGCTCTTGGTCACTTTCTTGGACCAAAGATGTGGCCGAAGCCATGAGAGCCCAACCTTTGCCCCATTTCCCCTTCTGCCTGGTGCCAGGATGTTGGATAAAAGGAAAAAATAGTCACGGACCCAGCTCCGTTGGTGCCCTTCTGGATTCTCCTCCAGCCTTTCTGGCTGAACAGGTTCCTTTTGTCCAATCGGGAAAACCACTGGGTGGCGTCAGGCAGACGGGAGCAGGTGAGTTTTAACTGTTTATCGTCTCTCGGACGACATGAAGCCGGTGATCATCTGTTACATTCCTTAAAATGACCATTAAATCCAGTGTGTTTATTAATTCACACGAAGGGGTTCCAGGGTGCAGTGGCCCTACTTGATTTTGTTTTATTTACTTAAGATGAGGAAGCAAAGGACTAGAAAGGCTGCGGCTTGCCTGAATCATGCACTGAGTCACTCGGCAGAGCTGGGCCTCGCTCCCAGATGTCCCGATGACACGGCCTCGGCCTTATCTTGGGCAGTTTGCACACTGTCTTTGGGAGTTCATTGTCAGAGTTCTTGATCACAATGCCAACCTGAAAGAGGTGTTTTCTTTTGCTTTATGAAATGCAGAAGCTGGATTGGAATGAATCAAAGGTATGAGAAAATGCTTTTAGGGGGATAGTGCTCTTCGGCTTTAAACGCATTTGCTTATTGGAAAGATCAGCGACTAGGATGGAGGGCCCGAGAATGGGAATGAGAGGGAGCTCCGTGTATTGATTCTTAGTGCTAGGGAGTTGAAGAGAACAAATGTCTTCCCTGTCGGCTCTTTCTCCATTCCTGCTCCTGAACCTCCAGTCCCCTGCCTTAGAGAGATGTGCTCTTAGTCACAAGCGTTCCAGAGAGGAAAGGTATTGGCAACGTAGTGTCTGTCTACCATCAGTCATTTGATTCTAATAAAGAAACAACACCAAGACCCCTACCTGATAATAAGGTGTCTTCATCGTAAGTGAAATAAGACAATACCTGCCTCTCACGGCTTGTGTATCGCAGCAGGCATAATAAAATTGAGCAGCAGAATGCAGAACTTATGTAACGCTGCATTGAATTAAAGAATAAGCGCGCCTCCCCACGTCCTGTCCTGTGCCTCTCCTCTGCCTGCCCCCCACCAAATAGATACATGATGGCTTAAGGCTTAAAGTAATTTAAACCTTTCAAAGGGGAGCTGAGAGCTGGAGCGATAGATAGCACAGTGGGTAGGGCATTTGCCTTGCATGCCGCGAACCTGGGTTCAATCCCTGGCAGCCCATAGGGTCCCCTGAGCACCGCCAGGAGTGATTCCTGAGTGCATGAGCCAGGAGTAACCCCTGTGCATCACTGGGTGTGACCCAAAAAGCAAAAAAAAAAAAAAAACCCAAAGGGGAGATGAAATCAATTTGATGTTAGCGTCACTACTCAGGTACATGTTTATGTAAAAAGTACATGATATGTGGAGCACATTAAAATGGGTGAATAGAAAAATCACGTGGATAAATTGTTTAAAGATTTTTTTAAATAAAAATAAAATCTTCGTAAAGGACTCTAGTAGACAGAAAGGTGATAGCTGTTTTCATGACTTCTGTAAAGTACAGAGGAAGTGGTGATGCCCTCGTTTCTGTAACAGCTCAGTCCGTAAACAGGTCTTTCTGGGGAAGGGCCCCTAAAGGGGTGCTGACTGAGGAGACACTGGCATGTGCCACGTGGGTGGTGACAGAGGCTGATGAGGGATGGCCAAGGAGAGAGAATTTTGGGTTGGTGACCTACAGTGACAGAATCTCCCCAAATCATAGGAGGACAGCTAAGCCCTGTCAGTGACTCACGGTCACATGTTTCTGTAGAAATATTTTCTTCCCAGTCTTCTGACAAGCAGGGGAGAGGATAACCATTTAACTTTTTTTTTGGGGGGGGGTCACACTCGGCGATGCTCAGGGGTCACTCCTGGCTCTGCACTCAGGAATTACTCCTGGCGGTGCTCAGGGGACCACATGGGATGCTGGGATTCGAACCCGGGTCGACCGCGTGCAAGGCAAACGCCCTACCCGCTGTGCTATTGCTCCAGCCCCAGGATAACCATTTTAAAGGAGACAAGACAATGTACAGAATTTACAGCCCCAGTGTTATTCAGAGACAGGAAGAGAAATGGCAGGATCTTAAAATGATAGACCCCAGTGGAGAGTCCGCTCTTGCTGCTTTGCTTCGCGATCACCCTTTTGCTGTTTCTCTTGGCATGCAGAATACTGTTTGTTCTGTAATTTGTTTTACAATACTTTTAAGACTAAAATGATTTGAAGTATTTAAATAATGAAAATGTATTTAAATATTGAAATTTTCCATCTCAACATCATTGTGAGACTGTTAAAAAGAATCCCATGCTATCTTTTGAGTGTGGGCTGAGGGAGGAGCCGGAAGGGGGGGGCATCTGACCACCCCCACTCAATACTCATGACCAGCCTGAGTATGTGTAATCTGACCACTGCTGGATTTTAGTTCAGGGTATGAGTCGAAAGGGGGAAATTATTAAAGACAGCCACAATGAAGGGAAATTACTTTCCCAAGGCATTCATAGACAATGGTGCTACAACTGAAAGAGAGAATTAAACATAAAAAGGCTTTTATTGATTTTCTTGGAGGATTTAAAAAAATTCCATCCCTTCTATACTGATAGGAACATATGATAAACTAGCAGCTCTTAATGGTATTTTTGGATGGAGAATCGTGTTTAAAATCTAGGCGATGGGCTGGAGGGGTAGTTCAGCAGCTAGGTAGGCAGGAGGCTGGATTCAGACCCCACACCAAGTGGTCCCCCGGGTATTGAGCTGGGGAAGCCCCTGAGTGCCACTCCGTTTGGCCCCCAAACAATAAAATCCTGCAACAACTAAGAGAAGTTTGGAGTAAAACTTACATATGGAGAACCTCACGGTTCTGCCCTCGTCAGGTAATTGCTGAGTTTGGGGGCAGATTTACTCCTCCTGCCTGTTTTGTTAAGTGGGGTTCGTCTGTTTGCCCATTAGGGGGGTGGTGAGAGAAATCACTGTGGCATGCTGCAATGTCCGTGGCAACTTTTGTACTGTCAGCAGCCTAAGACTTGGCTTTGTCTATGCCCTTCGTTTCTAATGCTCCCCCATTTCCCCTCCCTTCATTACCATTTGTGTGTGTGTGTGTGTGTGTGTGTTCCACTACTAACATCTGTGACGCTTGACATTGTTTATCATACCGCACACCCACTCACATCGCACATTTGGACAGGTGGTGCCTCGGAGAATCACCAGAACCTCTGGCACAGAAACTTAGCCGCCTCTTGGAATGGAATAAAACATGTTGAATATTTCGTCCGAAGTTGGTTACAAATGTTCTAAATCATCTCCCTTTAGCCCACAAGCAAGAGGGTTCAGACTATCTCGGGCTGGCATCCTGGCCAGCCAGTTGGGCTGGAGCAATAGCACAGCGGGCAGGGCCTTTGCCTTGCACGCGGCCGACCCGGGTTCCATTCCTCCGCCCCTCTCAGAGAGCCCGGCAAGCTACCGAGAGTATCCCGCCCCCACGGCAGAGCCTGGCAAGCTTCCCGTGGCATGTTCAATATGCCAAAAACAGTAACAACAAGTCTCACATGGAGATGTTACTGGTGCCCGCTCAAGCTCATCGATGAGCAACGGGATGACAGTGACAGTGACAGTTCGATGAGCAACGGGTTAGCCAGTTGCCGGCTACAAGCCTAGTAACTCTCCCGCCATTCAGAGACGTGTACTTGCCAAGCAGCCTGGGGTGGGTGGGGTGGGTGGGGATTAGGCTTCTTGTTTGGGGCTGGCTTTGGAGCTTTTTTTTGAAACTTGAGTTGAAAGTTATTATTATTATTATTATTATTATTATTATTATTATTATTATTATTATTATTGCGATATATATTTAACAATGCCCTTGACTAGGCATCTAAGATATTAACCAGCTTCAGCAGATCATGCGCCTGACGGGGACCCCCCCTGCTTATCTCATTAACAGGATGCCAAGCCACGAGGTGAGAATGGGCGGGCTTCGCAGGGCTCTTAGGCAGAAGGCCTCGTTCCCGTTCTGTCGCCGCCGTGTAACCAACACAGTTCCTCTGGGCACGGAACGCTTGCAAAGTGCCCGTAGGGCCGAAGCAGCGGCTGCTGGGTGCTGTTGCAAGAGGGTGACCCCAGGGAGGAAATGTCGTCCACTCCTGTGGACGCACAGCCTTGTTCATGGGAAACAAAGTGCCTTTCTCGTGGGGCTTTGATGAATTCCGTGTTCAGGCGGCTCTGTGTTTTCCTAGTTCCCATGCCTGCAATTACAGTATGCTCCTGTCTAATGACTTTTGGCTGGAGGTGTAGTAAATTGAAGGTGTATGCTCTCCCATGCATTCATTTTTATTTTAATAACCCGGAGAGGACTCTCTGCTTAAAAAAAAAAAAAAAGAAAAGAAAGCTGTATACTGACATTAATAAGTACTGCATGTAAAAGAAAAGAGACGAGTATTGTAAAATAAATACAAACACTTAAGAGTTTGGTTCCTTCTTGGTCCCTTCTCTACTGACTCTAACTGTTGAGCCTAACACTGATGATTCGGGCACTTCTTTCTGAGCTGCCCTTAACTGTCCGGGGGAACCAGGATAGAGGCCACCCCAGCTTTGCTTGTGCCTCAGCTCTAGTCAGGCAGGCCGCCTTGTTACTTATCTCTACATGCTATTAGAGGCATGACTGTTCTCTGCCCAAGACTGGTCTCTCTTGCCTCTATTTCCCTTCACCTTTTATCTCCATGCTCACGTAGGAAGAGGGTACAGCCACGTGTGTCTTCAAATCCCAATTGTCAGCTGCTTTTAAAAGTGCACCCCTCCTGTTTGCTGCACGTACGGAAGCCCAAGAAGATGGAGCTGCCCTAGCAACCAGAGCTTTCTAACCTTGTGTGTGTGTGTATTTGAGTGTGTGTGTGTGTGTCATACACACTCACACAGCTATTAACCTGAATTATAACAGGAATCTTGAGGCAGTTCAGGTAGGTTGAAAGATGTTTGATCTTAGATGGACTGATGGTGGGATTTATTCTTCGAAACATCCCTGAATAGTTGAAGCGCACATTTCAGAGCTTTGTGTTACGTGATTAGTCTCAAGGCCAGGTTTTGGGTTTGCCTTAATCAGAGCTGATCAGTCCGTTGGCACCTTAAATTCTTTAGAATGAGGTTTAGAAGTGGTGAAGTTTCTGACACAAGGAAACAAGCAGATGTTACTTCATACAAGCAGCTGTAATGGCAGCTGGTGTGTGCTGAGCTCACACTAAACCAAATAAGTCCACTCCCGTGGTGCTGGCGTGTCACTGCCCACCCTCACCCCCAGTCATGAGAAGAAGCACTGTCATTCAACCTATTGTACAACTGAGGACTTAAGATTTAAAAGAAAAAGCCACATGCCCAATATGATGAAAATAACAGCTCAGACAAGCCTGTCCCACCTCAGGGACTGAAGGTGCTACAACTCTATTAGTAATAGAAATATTGTTTTTGTTGGAATTTTTGTCTGAAGTGCTTTCATGAGTTCTCTCTCCCTTGAATGTTACACTGACACTGTGAAGAAGGCAAACCAAATACTGATACCCAGCCCTGGTGTTTACAGGTCAGGTAATTGATTCGTTAGTTGATAGTTGCTCACAAAGATGTGACTTATAAGTGACAGATTTCTACACATCATTTATAATCCACTATTATATGCTTAAAGAAGTAACATGCCTGATGTGATGATAATAATAGCTCAGACGAGCTTGTTCCTCCCTCGGGACTGGAGGTATTATATCTCTATTTGTAATAGATTGTTTTTCTTTTAAATGTGCTCCAGCGTCTTGGAATAATCTGAGTAAATATATTTACTTTCTTGGCAAGATTTAATATCGATGTATGTTTAGTGTACCTACGGAGGCCTTCTTTTTAAAAAAAAATTATTTATTTTTAATTAGTGAGTCACAGTGAGGGTACAGTTACAGATTCACATATTTTCGTGCTTGTTTTTCCCTCATGCAGTGTTTAAGAGCTCATCCCTCCCCCAGTGTCCATTCTCACAGAAGCCTTTAATATCAAAAGGGTGCTGGTCAGAGATACATGATCTTTGACACATGATCTTTGACCCAGGTCATCTTGATAACACAGGCCTCAGTGGGTACTTCGGAATACCGTGTCATGGCACTGCTAGCTTTTTCAGAAGATTGTCTCAAATAGGCAACTTCTTAGATACCTTGACCTCATTTTTCAGATTTCTGATCCTCTGACCAGAAAGTTAATGACAGGAAGCTTAACCGTATGCTCACTCACTTGAAATAAAACTTCAGGATAGAAGAAATAAAGGTGATTGTAAGGAGGGTAGGCTAGCAGGGGTAAGACAGGTATTTAATGAAAATCAGTAACAGTGTAACATTGGAGCCAGGAGACTTTCTCACTGACCAGTCGTTCCTTGATGGGACTTGGGACCAGTCAAATTATTGAATAAAATCATTTTGAATATCCTTGTTCTTACAGGCAAGAAACTACATTCAGTCTTTGAACCAGATGCCGAAGATGAACTTTGCAAATGTATTTATCGGTGCCAACCCCCTGGGTGAGTTGACTGTAGGTACTCCTCTCGTAGATACCTCATTGGTTGAGCTTTCCCTTTCGACTGAAAGGTTGCCGGTAATGAAGTCGTGGCAGGTGGTAAATAATGCCATCTGTTAGCTGTGCTTGTGTTGTCCGATTGGTGTTTGAGATTGTTTTTAATCACGTGACATGCTTATATTTATATGATCACAGAATTCTGTGAGAGAAATGGGCCGATAAAGTGAAGAGAGCAGAGAAAGAATTAGGAGAGTTGGTAGGAAAGATGGAATGGCCCAGGAAGGAAGGCGCAGTAGGAAGCCTGTGAGTCACTCACGCTGCTGTCATTTTTCTGGTGTCTCAGACCCGAGGATTGAGAACACCTGAAGCCCCGCTAGGCCGGAGAAGCCTCACCCAGGGGCTCCCCGCGCTCTGCTCTGCCTGGAGCTTCCCGGTGCTCCGGCTCCTGTCGTCCCCATGGATTTGGCTCCTTCCCATCTTCTTCCTCTGCCCCTCAGAGACTAACCATTCTCTCTCTCTGGCGCTAACTTGCCACCTCACACTTCCAGGAATGGCTCCGTGTTCCTTCCTGCCACCTTGGGCAGGGGAAGTGACATGGGCGTGATAGACCCAGTACTGTCTCGGCTGGAATAGCTGTTCTATGCCCTAAACCTGGGAGCTCCGATGTGCTTCACTTGGCACTTACTGCAGCTGATTCTCCAGTGAGGAGCAAGCAGCGCAGTGGGCAGTGCTGTCTGAAGGGGGACATGGAGAGAGCAGGCCGGGACTCTCCCTGGGAGGACAGCTGGTAACAGCCAGCCTCAGGCTTCTCTGTGCCGTGGTAGAGTGGCACGTTCTTCCGTCTTTCT
Organism: Sorex araneus; assembly: GCF_027595985.1. Classification (NCBI taxonomy): domain Eukaryota; kingdom Metazoa; phylum Chordata; class Mammalia; order Eulipotyphla; family Soricidae; genus Sorex; species Sorex araneus. The sequence continues at coordinate 25,169,552 of NC_073303.1, read as the reverse complement.
TGTATCTCTTCAAGTGTGTGTGGCTCATCCCTTCACTTCAGGACCCCGCCCACCGGCTGTGTCTCACGTTCCGTTTTGTCGTCCTGAGGGCTGACAGGCACGAGGAGCTCTCCAGGAGCTGGAGTGCGGGCTAAGTGGCCGCCCTATTTTTAATCCCTGCATCCAGAGGGAGTGTGGCGCGTGGCTCCCGTGTTCTTGGGACAATTCACACAATGGCACAGACGCTCCTGTTCTCTCACGTGTCCGGCAGTTGTCGATGAGCCCGTGTCGGCCTGGGAGACCGGGAGGGAGGGAGGGAGCTCTTCGCGGAGCGGCCGTCCTGGTCAAGACTCCTGGGGTGGGGACACCCCGAGCTCCCCTGGGGTTGGTGTGGTCGTGTCCGCCCTGGTGTGCTCTTCCTGGTTTTGTATGACTTACCTCAGCCATCCTCTTCTAGTTTACAGACCTGTGAGACGCTCTCTGCGTAGTCAGTACGCCGGGATGTCGAGCAGTGATGTTGTTCGTAGGTAGCAAGCTTTGTTTCCCGTCATCCTGTTCTGAGTTATTTTTCAGCAGTTCAAGTTGTGGACTTGATAATAGCCGGCACTGTTGGACTGCCCGGTAGCTGTCTCAAGGAGACATGTCCATTCCTTTTCCAAGGGGCTGGAAGGATATATGCAGCTTTTTCTAGGTCACGTACATCTGCCGTGTCACTTTTCCCAGCATTATCGCACGTAAACATTGTCAAGAACTGGATGTCACTTAGAAATGTGGATGGTGAGCGAGTTGAAGGGAGGCCTTGGACCACCTGATGTTCAGCACAGCAGTTCTGAGAATTAAAACATGGCTGGCAGCTCACTGACAAGCAGTAATATCACAGAGTCCCTCCTTGCTGGCAGAGCATAATACCACCACAAGCTTATGCCCGGGCCATTCACGGAGCAGAAAGACATCTGCGTCGTGACCGTTCACAGCCATGTGTTTTTCAGTCACCGACTTCATTTTTCACCATTATTCTCAGGAGGTGGATTGAACGTCCAGTTGCCCTGTGGGACCCTGTGTTTGCATCTGTCCGGGCCTTAGCGGAGCCTGGCGAGGCAGCAGCAGGACAAACCCACACATGGGGATCTTCGAGGAAAGTTTGTCCTCTTGTGTGTGTGTCCCCACCCCGGCCCCCTTCTCTTTCCTTCGTTGCCGTTGTTGCAATCAACAAGGGCCCCCACACACTTGATGGTGCTGCTTCCTTATTTGTTCCCAGTGCTTGCTGGGGTCACACACTTAAGCTGTAGTCCTTGAGCACTTTCTGGTTTTTCAGTGCAGGCTTGCAGTTACTGTGCTGTGTAAAAGCTGTGCACTGGGGGCCGCATTTTGTCGGGAGCTGCTGGTACTGCACTCGACCCCGGTGGGCAGGCTCCGGGCGCACACTCCTGGCCTCACCCTTTTGAGTGCCGTTGGCCGCTGAACCAGTTCCATCCCAGAGAAATCTGATTCTCTGACTTGATTGCTTTCACCAAGCTGTTGATTTTAAGAACACCGTCCTTTTTCTGCTAGGGATGGCAAAGAGTCATTGTCACCCAAACAATAGCCAATACGTGGGTTTTTTTGGTTGTTTTTTTTTTTTTCCTGAGAATCTAGTTAATCCTCCTAAAGCTTTAAAATACAAACTTAAGGGGCTGGAGAGCTGGCTCAACTGACTGAGCCGTGCTTTGCATGCCGAAGGCTGAATTTGATCCCTGGCACCATATGGTTTCCCGAGCACTCCCAGATAGCCATACACACGCACGCACGCACCAATGAAATGCGAAGTTATGAGTTTCTTATGTGCATGTTTCACTGCATACCTCTGAAATTCAAGCTGCACAGGAGGGTCTGTGGTTGCCCCCAGTGTTCAGAGCAGTAGACCCCTCCAGGACACTGGCCTCCGTGCTGTGTCCACTCCTGCCCCTTCCACACTGACGTAATTTGCAGTCTCAGAACTGAGCATGCCAAGAGGGGTAGGGGGTGGGCCTGGGGCTGCCTTGAGTGGAGCCCTGGATGGAGCTGGGGTCAGCTGCATGTAAGGACACGCACCTTCATCCCCGACTCTCTCTTAGACCCCTTAGAGTGAACAATTTTTTCTTCTTCCTCCTCCATCTTCTTCTTCTCCTTGTCCCTCTCCTTCTCCTTCTCCGGGGTCACTCCTGGTGGGGCTTGGGAGACCATCTGGGATAACGGGTATCAAACCTGTGTCAACCATGTCCTCCACGTGCAAGGCAGGTGCCTTAGCTGTTATACTGTCTTGGTAGCCCCTAGAGTGAACATTTTTAAGGAAAGTTCTGTTTCAGGGGGAGCCTCACCCAGCTGTGCTCAGGGGTTACTCCTGGCTCTGAGCTCAGGTATCACTCGTGGAGGTGCTCAGGGGGCCCCATGGGGAGCCGGGGACCTAAGGCAAGAGCCTCCACCTGCTGTAATTCTGCCCTGGCCTGGGAAAATTCTCTTTGTCTCAGTTATGTCATACTTGCACTCCCACATAAAATACTCAACTTGTTCATGTCGAAGATCTGCTTAGAAAATTTATTTCTGATATTAGTAGTGAAAGGAGACAAAAATCTATATAAATTTGAATCCTTCCTACATCTTCTTAATTATTTCAGTTGTGGACTTTCACTTCTCACAATTCTACTACAGTGCTAGCAGTTTCATGCTGACATCCCCCAGAGCTCGTTCAAACAGTATCTGTTCTTAAATCTTTTTATTTTTCAGGAGTAATATATTCACCCTAAACCAAACAATACACACACACACACACACACACACACACACACAACACACAGGAGAAAATAAGGGATATTACCTCCTAGGCCAGAAACTCGGGGAGTTTTTTACTTAGGTGTACAAGGTTGGAACGGTGTGTCTGATTGAACAGGTGTGCTCTTTGGGTGACACATTCAATTCTGTTCTGTTTTTCCCTTCCTTCCAATCTGCACTTCCCGACAGCTGTGGACCTGCTGGAGAAGATGCTCGTGCTGGACTCGGATAAGAGGATCACGGCGGCCCAGGCCCTCGCTCATGCCTACTTTGCCCAGTACCATGATCCTGACGACGAACCCGTGGCTGACCCTTACGATCAGTCGTTTGAAAGCAGGGACCTCCTTATTGATGAATGGAAAAGTAAGTCCTGTGGGCAGGATTCCCATCTGGTTCCCAGGCTTAGCATTTAAACGTTCACCTAGGTGAGCCTGGGGAGGGAAATCAGAATTCCCCAGTGGTTATCCTCAACTCACTACAGCTTGTAATTAGGGTCTCAGGTACAGAATGGACGTAGTCCTTTTCCTGGAAGTGACCTGTTGTGGCTGGTGAGCGTCTGGGGATCTCTCAAGTGGGTTTCCGCCCTGGTTTGCCCTTAGTCCCTCTCATCCTTTCACCATTGAGTCTCTCGCTCTCAAGCTCTCTGTAGAAGCTGCTTAGGAATAATAGAACGCGGCCACTGGTGAGAGCAGCTACGCTGGTAGCTTTGGTGTTTCAAGTCTTCACATTTGCAATATTTCTCTGAGATAAGTAGAGACTAGGATATTTTTCTGCTCTCAGAATTGCTGCAGCCAGGCCCGAGCCAAAGGACAGTGGGTGGGGTGCTTGCCATGCACTCGGCAGACCCAGGATCGATCTTCAGGATCTCATGGGGTCCCCCGAGCACCGCCAGGAATAACTCCTGAGTGCAGAGGCAGGAGTAACCCCTGAGCATCACGGGGTGGGATGGGGTGAGGGAGGGAAAAAAGAAGAAAGAAAAGGGATACATTGAGAAATGGAAGCCATTTCTCCTCGGTCTGATCGCCAGTTCTTCTTAATAAAACAAATACAGGACTTCAGTTAAACCCCAAAAGCCAGGGCTTCCTTGCTGTGCTTGGGAGGGTGCAGATGATTCTCGAGCAGCTTTGCCAGAGCTTGAAAGAAGACTCGGTGATGAAGAATGGGAGGAATAAGGTGTGCGCGCATGTGCGCGTGCGTGGGTGTGTGTGTTCGAACTTCTGTGTCTATATGAACCTTCTCTCAGGATCTCACACATTAGCGCCCACACAGGTCCTTGCAGTAGCCGGTCAGGCCACTGGCCCAGCAGGGAGAAGAGCCGGGTGGGCGATCGCCCCAGCCAAGACGGCCATCTCACCTCTTACTTCCCTCCCGTGCCCGTAGGCCTGACCTACGATGAAGTTATCAGCTTCGTGCCGCCTCCCCTTGACCAAGAAGAGATGGAGTCCTGAGCGCCGCCCCGTCCGTCGCACCTCACTGTGAGGGGAAGGCCTTTCCACGGGAACTCTCCAAATATCATTCAAGTGCCTCTCGTTACAAAGATTTCCTCTGTGGTGGAAAGGGTGTGCACGTGCGTGCGTGTGCGCGTGCTCGTGTATGTGTGCGTGTGTGCATGTGTGTTGTGTGTCTGTCTGTGTGGGAGGGTCAGTACGAGATCACGAGCAAACTCTGGTCCCAGCGACTCCGCATGGACTTGCAGATGCCACCATCTCTTCTTGCAAGTCAGCATCTCAGTAGGGGTCTGTGAAATGCCAAGCGAAAATCAGTAACCCTCCCACACCCCAGCCGCGCTTTTGCCGTTTGGACCTGTGACTGCCCCGCCGCCCCCCTAACCCCCCCACCCGCCTGCCTGCCTGCCTCAGCCCCCGCCCGTGATTAGGGGGAGTCGACGGCTACAGCCCAGGGTGGCAGGGGGAGAAGGCTCCCCTCCTGGCTGCTTCCCCCCCAGGGCAGGAAAGGACCACCTGGCTCACATGCTTAGCCCCAGGCCCGGAACCCAGCTGGCGTATGCGGAACTGTTTGTGCCTGCAAGAGAAGGACGAGGGTCTAGCTAGCCGCGAGAGCCCAGCAGATGGAGTTTCTGCACCAGGCAGGGCGTCGCGCGTGAACCCGGAGTGAGCCGGGGCGGGGGCGGTCTCCAGAGGCACCGTGTGCGCATGTGTGAGCCTGCGGTTGTGCGCTTCGCTCCTGCTCCCCCCTCCCACCACCCCCCCAGGTGTTGCTGCCGTTTCTCCGCTTCCTCCTCTCCTGCAGTGCAGAGGCTCCTCGGGTGCTGGCCCCGGGGTCAGGAGCTGGCCCTGGCTCGCGGTGCCCCCCCTCCCCCCGCAGAGTGCCAGCGTGTTTCTGCACGTCTTGCTATTTGAGCATGCACAGCTGCTTGTCCTGTTCTCCGCGGGAGGCCCCCCGTGCCAGGCCAGTTTGCCAGTGACGACTGCTCGGGTCATTCAGAATCCTGTGTCACCTCGGCTGACGCTCCCGGCTGGTGACATCATCGTCTCTTCAGCCTCCCCCCCGATGCTATTTTGTGTTGATCACAATCGATACTCCAGGTGCTTTTGATGTGAAAACTATGAAGATAGGGGACGGATAGCCGCAGAGCATTTTCAGTCTTGCCATCTGGTTTTGCGCGAACTGCATTCGGGGAGTTGTCAGCGGGAAAGATCAGGGCTTTTTCCGGGACTGCCTCAGACTTTGGAAAACAAGCTGTTCTCTTCACTCCCAGTCACCAACGCTAAGACATGCCGAACATCCAAGTGAGAATAAAACCCATGAGGCCAGAGATCCCTTTCATTATCTTTGTTTCAACGTGGCCATTTAAAAACGAAAGCAAAAAGTAATGTGTCTTTTCTACCCCGCTGTGGAAAAGCGTCTTCTTGGCAGCTTACCATTGACTTCTTGGTCTTGGTTTGGGAAGAAATAAATTTTATTTCAGAATTTTGTATTTTGCAGGAATCTTTCGAGAAGGTGATTCTTTTTTGATGGGGAGAAAGGGCAAATTATTTTAATATTTTGTACTTTCAACTTTATAGAGATGAAATATCCTCAGGGGTGGAGAAGAGTTGTTTTCATAATTTTCTGATTAGCAGGCACCTTGTTCCACAGAAGGCCGGTAGAGTTGAACCTTCTGTGAAATAAGGATGTAGAATGCTTCCTCCATTGTGGACTGTGTGACAGTCTCGTATTTGAGCCCAGGGACTTTTATTTCCCGGCGCACTCCGGGGGCAGCTGGTAGGACCCCTGAGTCACCTGGAGTTCAGAGGAACGAGGCAGGCTGACGGGGCCCCTCCGGGGACCACCCCCTCGTCAAAGACAATGAGCACAAAGGCCTCCTCTCCCCTCCATCCCGCCGGAACCCTCCGTCCACAGCCAGAGGAACCTTACTGGCCGTGTCTGCTGGCGGCCGCTAGTGTGATTTCCTCCAGAAATACTGCTCTGTACCTTTCTGAAACAAAAGTCTTTGCACATTTGACCCATCCATGTCAGGAGGCTCCAGGAGCTGGGCCTCAGCGGTGGCGGGGGCGGGGGGGCCCACGGAGCAGCCCCTGGGCACCGCCCCCCCTCCCGACTTCTCTGAAGAGGGAACTAACGCGAGAAGGAGGGAAACTGCTATTTTATTTGTATCCATGAACTTGGCTGTAATCAATTATGCTCTCTAAGGTGTCCTCCAATACCACTGGTCAAAATAAAGCCTATTTTTCAAAATGGAACGAGTGGCTCAGATTTATTGCATGTTTCCCTTGTTTGTCATTACCGAGGGCTACTCCTCCACGGCCTGGCTCTCAGTTCCTAGCCGTCCACCCCGTGGTGACGCAGCCGTGAGGACGGGGAGAGCCGGCCACGCGCGCCCGGCAGCATGTCGGGGTGCGACCGCCCGGCGTCAGCAGCTGAGGCCCCAAGGCCAGACCCTGTTGTTACACCACTTCACTTGAGAAGATTTTTGCATTTTCAAAAAAGCTATTTTTGTGAAAACTCATGTACACTGTCCATCTCGGGGGTCTGTAGAGAAAGCCTCAGCAGGGCCCACCTGCATGTGTTCATGTTTCTGTTGGGCCGTTTCTGTGCTCCAGACACAGAGCCGAGTCATGACTCAGAGCTGACCTGTGCCCTGCGCGGCCTGAGCTGTTTACCCGAACCTTCACGGCAGCCGTTCCCCGAGCCCGGCCCCAGACTTCCATCTCTCGACCCGTAAAATGCAGTTTGTTTAAATAGGCACTGGTGCCTTTCGGCATTAACACTCTAAAACTACATGCCGGAAGTGGGTCTTTTATTTTAAAATTATTGTCAGAGAGAAGGTGGAATGTATATGTGGCTTCTAGTCCGTTAAGCAAATGTATCCTATGACCTTTTGGTCTCACGCCCTGGACATACTCTTCAGGCGACCGAGTTGCATCACAGGATTAAAGCGCCACAAGGTCTCCCAGCTGAGTTTTTCAGGCCCCTGGGGGAGCATTTTCTTTCCTGGCACCGGAATGCTGACAGGTGCCCTGGGTGGGTTGTGAGTCCCGGCCAGTGAGGGTATCTCGAGCGTCAGCTGCGCTCTTGTCCTGCTCTGTTTGGTCCCTGGCTGGCAGCTGGGAATGACCGCAGCCACGGGGCCGCCAAGCACCCCAGGTTCTGCGTTCTGTCCTTGGCGACTTCTTGCAGGTTGAAGAAAAAGGACCCGTTGTCACATTGAATATATCAGCAGCTCCTGTAAGGATCAGACAGTTGTAGGACAGTGTCGCCTTTATGTGCCAGGCATGAGTGCCCGGACATACAGGTAACTGAATGACACATCAGACTTCTGAGAATGGAAGATCTACTTAGCTGGAGGAGCGGCTTGACACCAGAAGCAGATCGCCTTCTTGGGGGGGCGGGGGGTGTTTTATTTTGTTCGGGGGCCACAGCTGGTAATGCTCAGGACTTACTCCTGACTCTGCACTCAGGGATCACTCCTGGTGGGGCTTGCGGGTCCATATGTCCGGATACCGGAGATTAAAACCAGGTCAGGCCTGAATCAGCCACATGCAACCTTACCCGCTGTACTATCACTCCAGCCCTGGGAACCAAAATTTCACAGTGGTAGGATTGGGGACGAGGGAGTGTCAGCTTTTGGTTTTATCATCAACCAAAATTATAGAAACATGCTGTGATTTCAAATATAATGAACAGAATGAATCATGAATTTGCTTCTCAAGCAAAACCGTGATGGAAAGAGCCTACAGTGTCATTCCTCTTGGATATTTGGAACGATCAGGGATTTCCCCCCCCAGGAGTGAGGACCACATCCGGCAGTGTTGGAAACCCAGGGCCAGTCCCTAGACCACCAATCTATGACTGAGATTGAGCCCAGAGTCTTATGCTTGCAAGGCAAGTGTCTACCTGTTCTTGAGCCACAACCCCAACCCTGTAGTCAGAAGACGTTTTGCCAGAATATTTGGGTTCTTGCATGATTTTCCTGATGGCCTCACTGTTTGAATATTCACTTTGTCCTTTTTAAAAAAAAAAAAAATCAGTATCTGTTGGCAGTAACCTTATCACTGTTTCCTCTACTGTTTCTGGTTTGACTGCCAGATCACATATTTTTGTGATTTTGCTTGGGATAACAATTGCTTTGCATTTTTTTTTGGGTCACACCCGGCGATGCATAAGGGTTACTCCTGGGTCTGCACTCAGGAATCACCCCTGGCGGTGCTCAGGGGACCATATGGGATGCTGGGAACCGAACCCCGGTCGGCCGCATGCAAGGCAAACGCCCTACCCGCTGTGCTATCGCTCCAGTCCCTCACCAGATTTTCTTAAGTGTTTATTTTGGTTTGGGGACCACCCCTAGTCGTGCTCAGGATTCACTCCTGGCGGTGCTCCGTGGGCCAGGTGGAGTAGCAGGATAGGAATCCATGTTGGCCACGGGCAAGGCGCCTGACCTGCTGTACTCTCCGGCCAAGTTTTGGTGTCCATACCTGCGGGTGCTCAGGCGTGACCCCTGGCATTGCTTAGGGGACTGTATTGGCACTGGAGTAGAATTTCTCTCCAGTCCTTTATTGTTTGGGGGCCACACCTGGCAGTGCTCAGGGATCACTCCTAGCAGTGCTCTGGGAACCATACGTAGTGCTAGGGATTGAACCGGATTGGCTAAGTGCAAGCTCTTAACCTGCTATGCTCTCTCTCACACACACACACATTAAAGTGAGAAAAGCTTTGGGGACTGGAGGGATAGCACAGCAGGTAGGGCGTTTGCCTTGCATGCCATCGACCCGGGTTCGGTTCCCAGCATCCCATATGGTCCCCTGAACACTGCCAGGGAGTAATTTCTGAGTCAGCCAGGAGTAACCCCTATGCACTGCTGGGTGTGACCCAAAAAGAAAAATAATAATAATAAAGTGAGAAAAGCTTTGCCAAAAAAATTTTTTTTTCTAAGATAGGATATGTAGCTTAGTGGTAGAGCACCTGCTTTGCCATGTGTGAGACCCTGGGTTCCATCCATAGCACCATTCTCGCACACACACAGGCATGCACACATGGTCCTGGTTATGTCAGTTGGCCCCGGACACGGAGGCTGTCATCTTGGAGAAATAAGCCCTGAGCACTGCTGGTGTGGCCCCAAGACGGAAGTCATTGCATTGGGCCCATTCATTCCACCACTGACATCCTTCCCTGGACATTCTAGACCCATGACAACCGAGGCCGGGTTCAATAGACCGTCCGCGTACCAGTATTGAAGGACGAATCGCTATGCCAGAGATTTCTGTTTGTTTATTTTGGGGTCACACCCGGCAATGCTCAGGGCTTACTCCTGGCTCTGTACTCAGGAATTCCTCCTGGCAGTGCAGAGGAACCATATGGGATGCTGGGAATCAAACCCAAGTTGGCCTCATGCAAGACAGCCGCCCTACCTGCTGTGCTATCGCTCCAGTACCTGTTCCAGAGATTTTTAGCATTGATATCAGCCCTGCCTCAATTGTTGAAAATCTCTCCTCTCTCTCTCTCTCTCTCTCTCTCTCTCTCTCTCTCTCACACACACACACACACACACACACGCACACGCACACGCACACGTACAGAGATTCAGCATAATTTCCCTACAGACCTGCTGGCTGCTCCTTGCTAAAGACAATCCAAAGGGTCCCCAGAGCCTAGGGCAGCCGTGGCTGGGCGCTCGCTGCCTTATCTCGCTCGGCACGCGCTGGCCTCTCTCCCTGTCGCAGCCCTGCGCCCTCCCATCCCCAGCTGCCTGGCTCATCTAGAAGGGAAATGTCCCCGTCTTCTGGAGAGAGCTGGGTAGTGAGAACAGCCTTCCTCGGGGGCACCCAGGGGGCCTCTTTCTCTCGGCCTTCCCTTCTGCCCTGGCTTTCCCCTCCCCGCTTCTCTTAGCTAATTTCCTTCAGCTCGGGTCGGTGGTCGCTCCTGTGTGCCCCTGATCATCGGCATGGCTCGGTGGTGCTGGTCACGCCACTGTTTGATCTGAGCCGGCTGCAGCACGGAGGCTAAGGACACGAGCCGGAGCGGCCTGCGGGTTCCAGCGCCGGGCTCTCTGTCTGCCTCCTCGATCGAGCAGATTGCCTCATCTGTAAACCTACCTGCCCGGGGTTCAATGAGTCAAGCCCTCGGCGTACTCAGAATGCGTGATGAATGTTAGCTCCGGGCTGTATGTCTTTGGTGGCATGGGCTGACTGACAGCCGTGTCCCCATCACCTGGCATCCAGGAGGAGGCATCCGGTCCTTCACAATGAGGAGCCAGTCACCGCCTCTTAATCCCCTGCAAGTCCTGCCCTCCGCCCCCTGTTTCCACAGCCCTCGGAAGCAAAGGCGATCTAAAGAAAGCAAACACTGAACCATTATCTGCCCTAAGAAAAGCGGCTTGGGGGGAAATTCCCAGTTTGAGAAGAGATCTTTGGCAGGAGGATTGGGTTCTAATCCTTGGGTCCATCTTACTCAAGTTTCCTTGATGCACCAACATTCAGTGAGTGGGAACAAGGATCCAAAGATTACTGAAGGTAATAGAAGCTCTGATGCAGAGAATTCAAAGAATTTTTTGTTTTTTGTTTTTGGGTCACACCCGGCGTTGCACAGGGGTCACTCCTGGCTCATGCACTCAGAAATTACTCCTGGCGGTGCTCGGGGGACCATATGGGATGCTGGGAATAGAACCCAGGTTGGCCTATGCAAAGCAGATACCCTACCCGCTGTGCTATCGCTCCAGCCCCCAAGAGAATTAAAAGAATTTCCTGTTTCTCCATCTTTTTTTTGGGGGGGTTGGGGGGGTGAGGTGGGCCACATCCAACAGTGCTTATATTTTACTCGTGGCCCTGTGCTCGGGGATCAGTCCTGGCAGGCCTCGGGAACCATATGAGGTTCCTTATCTGCTCTGCTATCTCTCTGGCCCCTTCTGCCATCTTTCAAGGGATACATGGTGAAGGAGGCATTGGAAAGTCGTTCTGGTATCTTGTGCCATTACCTATCCATGTCACAAAGAGCATCTCTCAGACCCTGGGAACGCGGGGAAAATACAAATGAGGCTCCTGTGCTCTCAGACTTGACATATTGACAGGAAGAGACTATTGTAAACAACCCCCTCGCCCCTGGGATGAAACCTGAGCTCCTTGGTGTCCTCGGCCATTTGTGGGCCAGGTAGACCTTGGGTCCTGCTGGCACCCGGCGGACAATGAGATTGTTTTCATGGGAGTCCTGGGCCTGAGCTCCCTCCCCTGTGCTCCCTTGCCCTGACCAGCTGGCTCCACTTGCAGGGCCACCAATATCACCATCTGTTTCCGCTTGTGAGGTTGTCATCGGTCACCGTCACCCAAGGGCCTGTGTCTGCTGGCCACTGGGTGGTGGCAGATGGCAGAGCCCATGGGAGGGTCTTGAGCAGACCTACACCCACGGCTCTGCCCGGGACCAAGCTATGACACCTCAGAATGGCAGCTGACAAAGTGCTGGAGGGGTGTGGCTTTCTTCCCCAGCACCCCCGCCCCGCCCCCCAGCTTCCTCTCCCCTGCCTCTCTGGTCCAGGCCCTGCTCCTGGAATCTCTGTCATTTGCATGGAGTTTCTGGTGACAAGGAATTTGCCGCCTGATTTTTCCAGCTAGCATTGCTTCCTGATGCAAGTAGGACACGTTTCTTGTTAGACCAGATAGTATAGGAGATAGGGCACTTGCTTTGCATGCGAATGACCCAGGTTCGATTCCCCAGCATCATATTTGGTCACCTAAACTCTGCCAGGCATCACTTCTAATCATCATTGGTTGTGACCCAAACTCCCCCCGCCCACGCTCCCACCCCCCCCCCAACAAAAAGAAATCACAAAAGATTATTATTGAAAGAAACTGTTAATGTAGTTAGGTGACATTCATTAGCCCACTACCTGGAAATCATAACCATTGACAGATTCGAGTAACTTACTCGAGAAGTTCCTGAATCTGTACATATAAAAATAAGTGTGGGCTAGAGAGATAGTACAGTGGGTAGGGCCTTTGCCTGGCTTGCGGCAGACCGAGGTTTGATCCCCAGCAGCCTCCATGGTCTCCCAAGCCCACCCGGAATGATCCCTGAGTGTAGAGACAAGCGTAAGCCCTGAGCACCACCGGGTGTGCCCCCCACACCAACATAAATAAAAATAAACCTTAAATGCATATCATTCAGTCACCTATGTCAGTAAGTAGTCTGGAAGCCACTGGACAGCTCCCTTTTTTCTTTAGTTACAATCCCAGAAAAATTATAAATTGAAATGGAGAAGGGTTTTGATACATGTCGAAAAAAAAATGCAGAACGAGGGCCGGAGTAATAACAGCAGGTAGGGTGTCTGTCTTGCGTGTCGCCAACCTGGGCTCCGTCCCCGGCTCCCAGTACTGTCCCCCAGCACCACCTGAGCACAGAGCCAGGAGTAAGCCCTGAGCACCGTTGGGGGTGGCCCAAGCCCAAACCCAAAGAAACAAGTTTGGGCTCGAAGAAACAAGTATCAGAACTTTTCATCCCACATTATCAGCAGTGGGAAAACAATGATAAAATCTCAAAGCCCTGGGCTGGAGTGATAGCACAGCAGGTAGGGCGTTTGCCTTGCACGCGGCCGACCCGGGTTCGAATCCCAGCATCCCATATGGTCCCTGAGCACCGCCAGGGGTAATTCCTGAGTGCATGAGCCAGGAGTAACCCCTGTGCATTGCCCAGTGTGACCCGAAAAGCAAAAAAAAAAAAAAAAAAAAAAATCTCAAAGCCCATCAGTAAGAGAAATGGAAAATAAGTTGCAGTCTGTTCCACACCAAGTTACAAGGCAGCGAGAGCAAATGAATTAACTCAGCCTCTACCTCCCGCCCACGTGACTTTGGCTGTGTCCCGAGAACAAATGGCACCATCTGGAGACATTTGGAGTTGTCACAAAAATTGGGCAGGCACTAAGTTATGGCATCTAGTGAGTAAAGCCAAGGACCCTACAATGCCCAGCAGAACCCCCCACCCAGCAAGACCCCGGTCCCCATGGGCACTGGGGCCCAGGCTGGGAACCCAGAGCTGAGTTTCCCCATGGGGGCCATGTCACCTGTAGAGTCACCCCACCTATGAGGGCCGTGTCACCCGTGGGGGTCACCTCACCCATGGGGGCCGTGTCACTCATGGGGTTAGTATCACCCGTGCAGTCAGTGTCATCAATGGGACCTGCCTCACCTGTGAGGCCACACCCATGGGGTCCGTGTCACCAGTGGAGTCCATGTCACCAGTGAGGCCCGTGTCACCAATGGGGCCTGTGTCACTAGTGGAGTATGTGTCACCCGTGGGGTTTGTCTCACCAGGAGTCTCAACCAATGGGGTCATGTCACCAGTGGGGTCTGTGTCACCCAGGGGATCCGTGTTACAGTGGGACTGTCTCAGCAGTGGGATTCGTGTCACCAGCAGGGTCTGTGTCACCAGCAGGGTCTGTGTCACCAACGCTCACAGGTGGGAAGGGAAGTTCCCGCTGCCGTGGACACACGTAGCACAGGCCAATGGCAGCCGTGAGAACACCTCCATCTTCGGGGGGCGGGGCAGGGGGGCAGTGCTCACCCCTGGGGAGGGAGCTCGAGGCTCGGAGCCAGGCAGGGCCGTGGCGGGCTCTGGGCAGCAGCTCAGTGCTGAACACGAGCCTGTCCTGTGTCTCCAGGCACCACACATGAGCTGGTGCCGCAGTGTGGTTTCTCCTACCAGTCCCATCTCTCCTGCTGTGTGGCCTTGGCTGGTCAGTCCCCAGTTATCACATGTGTAAAATGGGACGTGGGACCCACTTCGCAGGGTGGTGGTGAAACACTGAGAGCGCAAATGAAAAACTCTGAGCAGCGAGTAGCTCTGTACATTTCACCACTATCAGAATTATGAGCCCCAGGGCCGGAGTGAGAGCACAGCGGGCAGGGCGTTTGCCTTGCACACGGCCGACCCGGGTTCAATCCCCGGCATCCCGTATGGTCCCCTAAGCATGGCCGAGAATAATTCCTGAGTGCAGAGGCAGGAGTAACCCCTGAGTATTGCTGGGTGTGACCCAAAAAGAAAAAAAAATTATGAGTCCCTAGAACCGTTTTTAGGGGGCATACCTGGCAGTGCTTGGGGGGCCACGTAAGGCACTGGAGGTCTTACTAGGTCAACGTAGTTAAGAGTCTTAACCCCTGTGCTAAGTCCCCAGCCCTAACACCTCATGAGGATTTGAACTGACTCTGTTACTGGTGTGGAAATAACTCAGTGGCCAATTTTCAGCGCCTGCCTCAGGGGGTACCTGTCCCTTGTTCCACCATCTCCACCTGCTGAATTAAGCTCATCACTCACACTTACTGTGGGATAGTTTCCTTTTTTTTTCTTTTTTATTGAATCACTATGAGATATACCCTTACAGAGCTGTTCATGATTGGATTTCAGTCATACGGTATTCCAACACCCATCCCTCCACCAGTGTACATCTCCCAGCACCAGTGTCCCCAGTGTCCCCAGGTTCCCTCTTATCACCCCCACCCCTCCACTCCCTGCCTGCCTCTATGGCAAGAGGCGAGCTTCTCTCTCTCTCTCTCTCTCTCTCTCTCTCTCTCTCTCTCTCTCTCTCTCTCTCTCTCTCTCTCTCTCTCTCTCTCTTTCTCTCTCTCCCTCTCTGTGTCTCCCCCCCCCCTCTGTGTCTCTGTCTGTATCTCCCTGTTTCTGTCTCTGTCTGTCTGTCTCTCTGTCCTCTCCTTTTGGGCATTGTGATTTGCAATACTGATACTGAAAGGTTATCAAGAAAATCTCCCCCCTCCAAAAAAAATCCCATTACCTACTTTTAACCCTCAGAGCTTGTCCAGTGTGGCTGGTGGCTCAATGCGAGGGGCCTGGGATGTGCTACTCAGGCCCCAGCAGTGGGGGGATCACCTGGGCTCCCCTGGCCATCTTCCCAGAGGCACTCGGGGGACCACGTGGGGGCGGATATAGAACTGACGTCGGTCACATGTCAGTCATGAGCCTCCACCTCTTTATTCTCTTTATAGCTTCTCCACCCATGATTCTCTCTCTCTCTCTCTCTCTCTCTCTCTCTCTCTCTTTTTGCTTTTTTTGTCTATTTCTTTGTTTTTTTTTTGTTTGTTTGTTTTGAGTCACACCCAGAGATGCTCAGGGGTTACTCCTGGCTCTGCACTCAGGAATTACTCCTGGCAGTGCTCGGGGGACCATAAGGGATGCCAGGGATTGAACCCAGGTTGGTCACATTCAAGGCAAACACCCACTGTATTATCCCTAGGGCCCTCTTCTGTCTCTTTAAAGCGAAACGTGCCCCCCACCTACTCTCTGGAACATTCCATCCACGCTTCCTTTATTTCTGAGTTTTCTCCGTGAGATGCTGGAATGATGATAAATCTCAATGAGGATAAAACAGTGAGAGGCGGCGCCTCCTTATCTGCTTCTGGACAGGCCTGTGAGATGAATGAGGTGCGCATTTTCCAGTGAATGGATCCCCCCAAAAGGCGCCCCGGTGCAGACTCCCCCCTGCAGGAGACCCTGTGACTCTTTCTCATCTCTGCCTCCCTCACGGGGTCGTGAGCTTCCCGAGGACCCAGGCCCAGGCAGTTGTCCACGGAGCTGCCGTCTCTCTCGCTACACTGCAGAATTAGGTTAAATGGATGACGGCTGTCACCCTTGCTGAGTGGCTGCAGGGGACAGAGGACAGGCAGCCCGGATTGGAGCGAGGAGCGAGGGGACAGTGAGCAGTCCTTGGCCAAGCAGAAGGAGGGCACGGGGCGAAGTGGTCAGGGTGCACGGGTGCCCCTGGAGAGCAGGAAAGGCCGGAAGGGGGCAACCCTGGCCAGAAGCAGGTTTCAGCGTTACCTAGGGGGTAGCCGGCAGTGATCCGGGTGGGGGAGGCTGCTGTGACCCCCGAGATCCGTCCCCCTCATTTCCAGCCTCATTGAGCCCTGCCTGTGCCTCTGAGCTGGTCATCTGTGGCCTGCTGTTGCCAGGTCAGCTCTGCGGGCTCGGGGGCCTGGCTGCTCTGTTGATGGCTGAACCCCAGGACCCCTGGCCCGCTACACAGGACCCCGGGGCTTGGTCTGCGCTAGAAGCTGGACACGTGGGATCGGGTCCAGCTTCTAAGTTACCGCCCATAGGCTGGCAGTTCCCACCTTGGCGCGCGGGGCAGACCCCGCTTGACTGCCCTGCTGGGCCTGCGGGAGCCCGGGTGGCCTGGCCCGGGGTGGAGTGTGGAGCCCGGGGGTGAAGGGGGCACGCTGCGTGCTGAGCCCCTCTCTCAGGGCGGGCCCTACCGCGGCTGTCCACCAGGGGGCGCCAAAGCGGAGGGCGGGGAGCGCGGAGACGGTCCGCGCCGGGGAAGGGGAGGCAGAGCCCGGGGGCCGCGGGGGAGACGCGGGGGGCTGAGACGGTGGTGTTGGGGGCATGCTTCTGCTAAGCACACCCCGCTCGAGAAGGGAAAATGCTACTGGAAGAGATGGGGAGGGGTGCGGCTGCTCAGGAAGGGCTGGAGACCCGCCCTGGAGTTTCCCGACGGGGCAGTTAGGTGCCCCAGAGATTCAGAGCTGGGTCCCCCTGAGAAAATTACCAGATATGGCTAAAGTGGCAGAAAAGGGATATAGCAAGAAGACCTATGAGTGGGGCACAGGAGAGAAAGAGGGGGCCGCCTCACCAGTCAGCATGGGGAGAGGGGTCGATGCAGAGATAGTAGAATGGATAGGGCGCCTGCCTTGCATACAGCCAACCTGCATTCAATCCCCATCACGTCATAGGGTCCCCCAACCCCCTCCAGGAGTGATCCCTGAGCACAGAGCCAGGAAGAAGCTCTGAGCACCTCCAGGGGTGGCCCCAAAACAAAAACAAAATACCCCCTCTTTCCTCCCCCCCACAAAAATAGCACTGTATCACTGTCGTCCAGTTGTTCATCAGTTTGCTCGAGGGGGCACCCCAACGTCTCCATTGTGAGACTTGTTGCTACTGTTTTTGGTATAATAAATCTGCCATGGGTAGCTTGCTAGGTTCTCCAAGAGGGACGGAGGAATCAAACCCGGGTCAGCCGCATGCAAGGCAAATGCCCTACCCGCAGTGCTATTGCTCCAGTCCCCCCCGTCCCCAAGTAAATAAATAAAACTAACATTGGGAAGAAAACTGCCTGGCCCCTGTCCCTACACACACACACACACACACAGCCTCTGCCCAGTCCCTGATGCTCAAATGTCCCCTCCTCAGCCCTTCCCTCCCCATTCCCCAGCTAAGAGAGCCAAGTCCTTCTGTCCTTGTCCATTGGCTGTAGTTTCTTCCTGGCACCTGATGGCACCTGGCCCTCATCTGGGTGAGCCAGATGACGCGGGCGAGTATTAGACATTAGATACCACTCGGGCTGATGCTACTGACTTGTCCATCCGTTTCTCATTGGCCTCCACCCCGCGAAGCTTCACTCCACGTGGCAGGGACGAGTGTCTGTTCTCTTGGTGCTGTCCCCAGAACCTCACGGCCACGGGGATGGGGTCAGTTCACTGATTGTGAGGAGGGGAGCTGAGAGGCAAGGACAGGGGTGGAGCAGGAGGCAAAGCCAGCTCCCCCGGGGCAAGAAGCACCCTGTGAGGGCCACTGCATGGCAGGGCCGGTGCAAGCTTCCAGAATCTTCTCTTTTCAGCTTCCTGCCAGCCCCATGAGGTGGGTATTGTCACCCACTTTCCTTGGCATGGGGAAACGGAGACTCCGACACACCTGTCCGTGCTCCCACAGCGGGACCAGAGGGTGGCCCCACATGCAGGGGCTTCCCAGACCCCCGTACTACATCCTGATGAGTCTGGTGGGTTCCTAGAGCTTGAGAAGCTCCCCGGCAGGTGGCCAAGTCTTGGAGCAGGAGCCGAGGGCCTCAGGCCTGTCCATCAGGAGTGTCGTGATTTGCCGACCTCTCGCGGGCTCAGGGCTAACCAGGAGGAGAGTTAGAGATGCAACTTGCACTCGTGGTACAGAGGCAGCTCTAAGGTTTGAGGAGACGCCCATGCCTGAGTGCGGGGGAGTGTGGAGAAGGGCCCCGAGAGACCCCAAGTAACAAGCCCAGCGCTACACACCCCCCCCCCCCCCCGCAACCCTAACCTAACCCTGTGCTTTATGGTCACTAAACCCAACCCTAACCCTAAGTGCCCTAATATTGACCCGAACCTGACCTAACCTACCTTTATACTAACACACTCAACACTAACTACCCGAACCTTGGTTCCAGCCCTGACCCTACATGAGTTCTAACCCAAACCTACCCCTCGACCCTACCAGAACTCTAATTCCAATCTCACCCCAATTCTAGCCTTAAACAAAACTCTGACCCTAACACCTATATCCTGACCTTAAACCTAAAACCCAGAGGGTCACGGAGCAATAGGATGAACCTAGCCAGTAACCCCACCAGGACCCTGACCTTACCTGACACGACCCTAACACCAACAATAACCTGATCCTCCCATCACCCTAACCCTAACCCTTTCACAAACCTAATCCCAACCTTTCTAAAAGTTTAGTTTACTTTTAAATTTTCACTTAAAAAAATGACTTTTTCTTTTCCTAATCCTAACCTTAACCCAAACTCGAACCCTAATTCAATGCTACCCTAACCCAAATCACAACCAAACTCTAATGTTATCCCTAACACAAGAGAGGAAAACAAAGAATGCCTAAACTAATACTAACCTCTCTGAACAGTACCCAACACGAACCTGAACCTACCCTAACATTAGCCTTCGCCCTCTGACCCTAACCCTGATATCATACAATTAACACTCTCCCTCACACCTACCCGCACTTTAACCCGGACTGTATACCACCCAAACCCTTAACCCAACCCTAATCCTACAGCGAAACTTAACTCTAATGCTACCTTAACCCTCACCTTGCCCTAGCCCTAACTCTAATTCTTAATCCTAAACCTTAATCCTAAACCAAGCCCTTACCCCCAATTCTAACCAAACCCTTGGGCCCTAACGCTGAACACTATCCCTAACCCTAACCTTTGTCTTGATTCGTGAAGGCCCTTATCATTCCCCCCCAATCCCACCCCAATCCTCAGGCACACCCTCAGCTCCGAGGCCAGTGTGACATTGCTCAGACACTTGTCCCTGGGGCAGACTCTGGAACAGACAGCAGACTTGAAGAGCACGTTTCCCCCGGGGGCCAAACTGCCACTGTGCTGGGGACCAGCCGAACAGACACAGCCAGGCCGTGTGGCACGCGGGAGCTGCCGGGGCCTGTCCGCAGATCCTTAACTATGGTGTGTCCTTAGTCTCGGTATGATCCTCTCAAGCAGGACAAGGTCATCTGTGACATGATGGGGGAGCCAAAATATCCACCACTCTGTAATCACGCCCGAACACAAATCATGGTATGGCCGAAACCGCAAAAGGACCAAACCCGGCCCACCAGGTGCTCCGAGGCGGCTGCTTTATACCCCCGCCCGCCCCCTACACATACCACCTTCCAGGGGGCTAAGGAAAGGCCAGCGGAAGGATTCTCTCCCTTTCCTGCCTGCCTCCGATCTCATCCAGACCGGCGTCCTGCTTCCTTACACCCTCCTCGAGTCACCCCCCACGAGCCAGCCTGCTAATCCTCCCTGACACCCTCTTCCTGGGGCAAGTCACCGGGCGGGCGCAGGCTGCGCATTCTTCCTCCCCCTGCCCAGTAATCACCCCACGGGCTGTCCCTGGGAGGCACTTAGAGGCCAGCTCATGGGCTGCTGTCACCCGCACCGCAGTGATGCACTCCCAAAGCTTTTTAAATACATGCCATGCTCCGGTAGTTTCCCTTTACAAGCGGGACACCAGAACTCCCGGGAGAAGGCGCCCGTCCCGGGAACCCAGCAGGGAGGGCGAGCCAGGGTGGAAGTTTGCATTTGACTCTAAAGTGGGTTTATGTGCACACACACACACACACACACACACACACACACACACACACACACACGCGCGCGCGCGCACACACGCGCGCTCATGCACACACACACTACACACATGCACATACGCAATGCATACACTACACATATGTGCACACATGCCACACACTACACACTATGCACATGTGTGCACACACTATACATACATGCACACACATACACACATATGTGCACATATATATGCGCGCGCACATATCCACACATGCATGAAATAAGCACATACAAGCACACGTAAACACATAAGCACATGCATGTACACACACATGCCTCGTCGGTGTTAACAAGCTAACTGACCCTGTGTCTGGGGAGGAGTGGCAGCAGAAGGGAGCACGGGGGGCCTCAGTGCCACCCTCCTCCCACTGTGGCTCCCCCGCTAACACCCCGACGGACAAGACGCATCTAAGGCCACCAGAGGCTGAGCACGCCCAGGCCAGCTGAGGTCCGAAGGTGTCCGGTGAGCAGCGCCTGAGGCCTGAGTCATTTCCTGATCATTGCTTAAGAGGTGCCCAGAGTCACCGTCTGAGTGGCCGGCTCGTGCCCTGGCAGGATTGCACCCACTTGGGCAACGAGCACTTCCCTGTACCTGTACTCCCTCCCGCCCCCCCCCCCCCCCGTCCTGGGCTCACCGCCCCCCGCCCCCCATGCTTCGGTGGGCTCAGACGGGAGCCAGACCCCTCTCTGGAGAGCAGGTCCTCACCCCAGCCCTTAAGTCACGCCTCGGGGTTTCTCTTTCTGCCCTGAGCACCCCTGGGAACTCCGGCCTCGGGGTCCCGACATTAGAATCAGGGCCCCTTGCACTGCATAGTGTCACTTCCTTCTCCCTCACCCCAGTGGCAGGGACGGGAGCAGGGGCTGTGTCAGACACCGCAAGGCTGAGTGTGAGGAAGAAGAAACGACTTTTTGTTTTGCTTTGGGGTCACACCTGGCGGTGCTCAAGGCTTACTCCTGGCTCTGCGCTCTGGCAGACTCAGGGAACCGGATCGAACCCGGGTCCACCATGTGGAAGGCAAGTGCCCCAGCCACCGAGCTATCTCTCTGGCTCAGGAGAGAGATTTGAGCAGAAGTTCTATCTGCAGGACATGGGCAAAGCAGGTCATTAGAAATATGAGCCAGAGACGGAGAGGAGGAGGACGAGGAGGGGGTGAGAGAGAGAGAGAGAGTCAGGCTTTGTGTGGGGGGAGGAGGAGGAGGAGGAGGAGGAGGAGGGGGCTAGAGAGAGAGAGAGAGTCAGGCTGGGGGCGGGGGAGAGGAGGAGGAGGAGGAGGGGGTGAGAGAGAGAGAGGGAGAGAGAGTCAGGCGGTGTGTTGGGGGGGAGAGGAGGAGGGGGTTAGAGAGAGAGAGAGGGAGAGAGAAAGAGAGTCAGGCTTTGTGTGGGGGGAGGAGGAGGAGGAGGAGGAGGGGGTGAGAGAGAGAGAGGGAGAGAGAGAGTCAGGCTGTGTGTGGGGGGAGGAGGAGGAGAAGGAGGAGGAGGGGGCTAGAGAGAGAGAGAGTCAGGCTGTGTGGGGGGGAGAGGAGGAGGGGGTTAGAGAGAGAGAGAGAGAGAGAGAGAGAGAGAGTCAGGCTGTGTGTGGGGGGGGAGAGGAGGAGGAGGTGGAGGAGGAGGAGGGGGTTAGAGAGAGAGAGAGAGTCAGGCTGTGTGTGTGGGGGAGAGTTACAGGCAAGGAAACTGGGGACACTGGTGCTAGGAAATGTGCACTGGTGGAGGGATGGGCGTTGGAACACTGTACAACTGAAACACAATTATGAACAGCTTTGTAATGGTCTATCTCACAGTGATTCAAAATTTAAAAGAAAAATTAAATTTAAATTTAAATCTTTTAAATTTATTTATTTATTCCTTTTTGGGTCACATCCGGCGATACACGGGGGTTACTCCTGGCTCTGCACTCAGGAATTACTCCTGGCGGTGCTCAGGGAACCATATGGGATGCTAGGAATCGAACCCGGGTTGACTGCATGCAAGGCAAACGCCCTCCCCGCTGTGCTATCGCTCCAGCCCCCCAAATCTTTTAAACTTAAAAGAAATTTAATTTAAATTTAAAAGAAAATTTTAAAAAACAAAAATATTTCACCGTGATGAAAAAAAGAAAACAGAAACACCAGCCATACCCTTATAAAGGACAATTCCTCTCGACCCGGACCGGGACTCCAGAACAAGGCTGTGTTAGTGACTGCAGCCCAGCTCTGTGTCTCCCCAGCTGTGCAACCTCTGACAAGTTACCTCACCTCTCTGTTCTAGCCTCATCGCCAAAAATGAGGCTAATGACAACACTGACTCACAGGCCTCTTAGCAGGATGAAGGGAGGTGTCTGTGTCAAGCATTTGGCAAGATGATTGACCTGTGACAAAACCAAGTGTTTGGTAAATATTGTTTCACTTCTCATAGGCAACTCCTCCAGTGATTCTCCACACAGTTTTTGATAACCTGTGGTGTGCCAGGGAGAAATCAGACAGACTCCCTGCATGCAATCACACTGGTGCCCCTTGGGGCTGGAGCACTGCCAGTGTGGACCCCAACAAAACACAAACCCCGGGGCCAGAGCGATAGCATAGCGGGTAGGGCGTTTGCCTTGCACACGGCCGACCCGGGTTCGATCCCCGGCATCCCATATGGTCCCCCAAGCACCGCCAGGAGTGATTCCTGAGTGCAAAGCCAGGAGTAACCCCTGAGCATCACTAGGTGTGACAAAAAAAGCAAAAAAAAAAAAAAACCCTTGTGCCCCACAAACAGCACAGAGGGTACAAACGAGTCCTTTCCTTATCAAGACGTTCTCTCCTTGTGATGTGGCGAGGAAGGGTCCGTGCCCCGCTGTCCTTCCCCCAGACCAGGGAAGGCTTGCACGGGTCAGGCCAAGCATCCTACCTCTTGCGACCCGTCTCTGCACCCCGGGAAGGGCTTGGGGATGCTCTGGATTCCTTTGCGCACAGAATTCCCTCCGGGCTGCCTAGCCACCAGCCCAGGTGGCCCAGGGGCCGGGGTTTGTGATTGCCCCAAGGGAGTTTTCAGAAGCGGCCAAACACTGTGTTCAAACCAGAACGTCTGAACTTGGAGTGGCGGGCTGATTTTATAGAAGTCACGTTATTCCCTCGAGGCATAGAAATGCTATTGTGATTATGATTTTGAAAACGATCCTCATCTTCTCCAGATTCAAAAGCTCTTTAAAAAAAAAACTTGTTTTTAATAATTGAATCATCGTGAGATACACAGTTGCAAGGTTGTTGGTAATTTGGTTCCAGCCATACAACGTTCCAACACTGTCCCTGTCATAGTGTTCATTTCCCACCACCAATGTCCCCAGTTTCTCCCAGCCTACTTCTATGGCAGACACTTTTCTTTATAAAAGCTCTTTTTTGGTTGAAAAAATTTTTGTTTTGTTTTGTTTTTGTTCTGAGGACATAATCAGTGGTGCTCAGGACTTACTCTTGGCTCTGTGCTCAGGGATCACTCTTCCTTGGGAGACCATACGGGGTGCTGGGGATGGGACCAGGATTGGTTGGGTGCCCTATCCCCTGTACCTGGCCCTGGGAAAAGATATGTTTGCGTGAAATGAAAGATACTTGGTTTTGCCCCCAAATTCATAGGAAAAGAGTTGGGGAGAGAGCTCAGAGGTCAGGAGTGAGTTCCTTGCATCCACAAGAACCCAAGTTCCGGGGCTGGAGCGATAGCACAGTAGGGGAGGCGTTTGCCTTGCACTCGGCCAACCCGGGTTCGATTCCCAGCATCCCATATGGTCCCCTGTGCACCTGAGCCGGGGTAATTCCTGAGTGCAGAGCCAGGAGTAACCCCTGTGCATTGCCAGGTGTGACCCAAAAAGCAAAAACAAATAATAATTAATTAATTAAAAAAAAATAAAAGAACCCAAGTTCCAACCGGAAGCTGCATCCTCTCTCCCAGGCACCCACAGGTGTGGTTTTGGTGGCAGGAGCAGAATCCCAGCTGGAAGGGAGCAAACACTGGCTAGCTTTGTATCACAGTGAGCGACCCCTGAACCTCCGGAGTCGTCCAAACAACAATAATAATTTAAAAAAAGGATGAAGGCCCAGGGGGAAAGGCTGGCCTTGCGCATGACACCTGGGTTCAATCACTGCAGAAGCAAACAAGTAACTGATGGGAGAATTGACCTAGAATTGGGGGGTGGGGTGGGCTTGGGGTCATGCAGGCTCTGTAGGCTCCGTATCCAAGGGTGGTGCAGCGAAGCGTCTACCTGGGCAGCTGGTTTGCAAGGGGAGTCTCTGAGCAGCGGGTGTAGGTCTTAGAGCACGTGTCTGGCATGTGTGAAGCCCTGAGTTTGATCTGTCACTGCAAAAACAAACAAAAAGTGCTGGCTCCTTCCCAGACGTAGTGAATCAGAATTGCATCTTAATCAAAATAAAACCCCACGGGGCTTGCGTACGTGCCTAAACCTGAGACATCCTGGGTCTATGTTTGCAGCTTTCCAGAACAACAAAGCCAATGGGTTTGGTTTGGGTTTTTTTTTTTTCCCCTCCCTAAATTGTCTCCAAAAAATAAAAATAAATAAATAAATAAAACAGAGAGATGAATGTGCCGACGGAGTTCCCCGCCGGGGACCCTGGCTTCCAGGGCCCTCGGGGGTGGGGGGTGGGGTGGGGAAGGAGCTCCCCGCGCCCTAGGGACGCCCCCTGCCCCGCTCTCGTGACTCGGTGGACCGTCCAGGGGGCGTCACCCGCCGCCTCCCCGCGCGGGGCGGGGCGGGGCGGGGCGGCGCTCGGCGCACCTGGGCGCGGCGCTGCAGGTGCGGCGCGTCTGGGCCCCCGAGCCCCCGCCCCCGCGGGGAGGAGCGGCGGGTGCGGGGCGGGCCCGGCCGGGCGGCGGCGGGGCCCGGGCGCTGGGAGCCCGCGGGCCGCGAACCGAACCGCCGCGCTGGGGCCGCCGCGACGACGGAGCGCCCGGGATGAGCCTCACCTGGAAAAAGAGCTTTTACAGGCAGGACGTGCACAAGACGGCCTGGGAGCTGCCCAAGACCTACGTGTGCCCGACGCACATCGGCAGCGGGGCCTATGGCGCAGTGTGGTGAGACCCTCGACGGGGCGGGCGCGCGCCCTGCACCCCCTCTCCAAGCCCGCGTGTGTGGGGGGGGGGGGGTCCACGCACCCGCTGGGCGCTGGGGGCCGCGCGACCCCGGGGGATCGCCGACTCCTGGGCCCGTGCAGGTGTCCCGGGGGCGCGCCGGGGACACGGAGTCAGGCGGGGGCCAGCGCGCGCGGACGCCTCCTCCTTCCCTTTCTCCCTCCCTGCTTTGGGGCGCCTCGGTGGGCTGCGTGAGAGCCGGTTCCGATTGCCTGGGACGGGGGGCGTTACCGGGGACCCGGTGGGTCCCAGCGATCACACGGAGCCCCCCTCACCCGGTGGAGAAATGATCTATGAGCCACGCGAGTGCGGTGCCCGGCGCAGGGCGCCTCCAACTCATGCCTGTGCCCCCCGCCCCCCACCCGCAGGTCCCCCCGCATCCCTGGTATTGGAGGGCGAGGGGAGAGGGGCTGAGGAAGAG
The DNA here is from genome assembly GCF_027595985.1 of Sorex araneus. Classification (NCBI taxonomy): domain Eukaryota; kingdom Metazoa; phylum Chordata; class Mammalia; order Eulipotyphla; family Soricidae; genus Sorex; species Sorex araneus. Next base: position 25,143,914 of record NC_073303.1, on the reverse strand, counting down.
GGGCAGGTGTGTGTGTGTTGGGGAGGGGGGGGGAATGCATTTTCCCTTCCCTTCCCAGCCGACCTGGAGGGGCTGGGGGGGAGGGGGGGCCTGGCCCGGGCTGCGGGCCGGGCAGTTTGGGGAGCTGACTCAGCCCGTCGTGCTGACCCGTCCGTGCCCCCGCAGCTCGGCCATCGACAAGCGGTCAGGGGTGAAGGTGGCCATCAAGAAGCTGTGCCGGCCCTTCCAGTGTGAGATCTTAGCCAAGCGGGCCTACCGCGAGCTGGTGCTGCTCAAACACATGCAGCACGAGAACGTAAGCAGCGGGGTGGGGGTGGGGGGACACTCCTCGGGATAGGGGGAGAGCCCACCGAGAGTCCAGTCTCCTTCCTGCCCCCTCCCACCTTTGTTCCACGCTTTATTATTAGATTGGGGTGGGGGGCGGGGCGGGCCCTGCGGCTCAGCGCTGTCAGTGGTGTGTGAGGCCCCGGGGGGCTTCCATCCTAGGCCCTTGATCCCTCCCAGAGCCAGCAACGGATCGGGGCCCCTTGTAATGCCGGGGCTGGCGTTTGGGGGCGCGGGGCATTGTGCTTCACTCCTCCGGAGGGTTTTCTGGGCATCCCAGGCAGTATAGCGAAGTAAGCTGTGACAGGAGCAAATTGACGGTTAGTTCCTTCTAGAACTGGGCCCCAGAGGCAAGTTACTAGCTGTTCTAGAAGTAGGAGCCGGGCCCCGGATCATGGGTCATGTCTTTCCCGCGTGTGATAGTCACATTTAGCGTAAGGCACTTCATCTTGCACCTGGCGGACTCTGGCTTAGTACTTGCCACCGCGTATGGTCCCGAGAGATCTGCTAGGAGTGATCCCTGGGTGCAGAGCCAGGAGTAAGCCCGAGCACAACTGAGCAGACCCCAAATCCAACCCCCCCCAAAAAAAAGAAAAAGAATTTTAAAATATGTGGGTTTTAGTCCTCGGCAGACCCCTCCACCTGGCCCCCAGAGGCCAGGCAGCCGGCAGGGTGAAAGGCCTGGTTCCTGCTGGTGCCCAGAGTACCAGACTCCGGACGGGCACAGAGCCTGGGGGTGTACCCCGCACCTGGCTCTCCCTGGGCACTGAGAAGCTCCCTCTGGATCAGGGAAGTCCTCACGACTTCCGGGGTTGGCACGTGGGGAAGGTGGGTGGCCCCGCGCTGGGACCTCTCACGCCGGATCTTCCCCAGGTCATCGGGCTCCTGGATGTCTTCACGTCGGCCTCCTCCCTGCGCAACTTCCAGGACTTGTGAGTGGAGCTGCACTGCATCCTTCAGCATGGGGGAACACACTGATTCTTTCTTCTCAGGAGGAGGTTCATCCCAGATAAGGATTGGGTTCTGTCCTTGGGTATAGGCTCTCCCTGCTTCTTGGAGGCCCCTGTTCCTTTGGGTGTTGGGGTTAGGATTTGCCCCAGAAAGATTTTTTTCCACCGGGGCTGGAGCAGTAGCACAGCGGGAAGGGCGTTTGCCTTGCACGCAGCCGACCCAGGTTCGATTCCCAGCATCCTATATGGTCCCCCGAGCACTGCCAGAAGTAATTCCCGAGTGCAGAGCCAGGAGTAACCCATGAGAATTGCTGGGTGTGAACCCCCCCAAAAAAAAACAAAAAAAGAAAGATTTTTCGACCCAGTGTGGAGGGAAAAGCAAGCAGGAAGAAGTGGGCGGGGCTTGTGGGTTCCCACACTGCTTTGCGCGCTCTGCAGCTGAGACCCTGACTTAGTTGCTGGCACCCAGGGGGCTGGAACCAGCTCATTGTGCCACCACTGAATCTCCCACCCTGCAACCAACCCCCACCCCCAGGTTCAAGTGCAGGACTGAACATTGTCATGAGAGGGGGTCAGGGAACCTGGGCTGTCTCCAACTGATGGGGCGTTTGACAGTCATCAAGACAGAACTCGAGGCTGCCAGAGGCCTGGCTGTGCTGGGTAGTGTGTGATCTAACAGATAGAAAGTTCTGGGCTTCCCCCATAACCTATTTCAAACGTAACCAGAGGCCTCTTTGCTCCCTGGCCTTTGTTTTGCGTTGAATGTTTTGAGTGGACCTCTGCTTGCAAAGACAGCTGCTGGCCCTAGCCTGGGAATTTAAAGGGGACAGTTAGGGGACTGCGGTTTGGGGTTCGAATATTCACAGAAGAGGGACCTGTGTGCTGTGCCAGCACCAACTGGGACTGCATGCCACCTCGGGGGGGCTTCATAGAGGAGGCAACATTTGACCCCCATCCTGAGAGATGAGAGCGCACTTGCCTGGAATAGAAAGGTTCGGAAGGCGTCCCAGAAGACACGGCCGGGGCTGAGGTCTGATTGCTTCCACATATGAGATCGGACTGTTGGGGTGAGAAGGTTAATGAGGCGGGGGGAGGCCAGTGGCTGGTATGCTCAAGCTGAGTGCCCAGACCTCATCCACAGCCCGCCTCACGGCCACAGAGGTGATGAGGGGTCGGATCAGTTTGGGGGAGTCCCCAGGGGGCAAGAGATAGGAGAAGAGCTGGAGGAGCCAGAGAGGAAGGGCCTGTGGGGTGATGGCAGAGAGCCACATCAGGATCCACGTCAAGGAGAGGGGGAGCTGATGGGGGTGTCTGGGCTGCCACTGGCCGTGCTTTTGGCGCTTTGCTCAGGCATTACTCCTGGCAGTGCTCAGGGTTGGGCAAGTGGCTTAAGGGCCCATGAGGCTGCAGCACCATGGGGATGCAGAGACCAGGGGGAGGGGCTGGAGAGCCGGAAGGCCAGCCCGCTAGTTGGAAGCAAGGTGGCAGAAGATGCATCTCAGGAGAGAAAAGAAACCCCATCTGGGACCCTTGAACATTTGAAGAGCTTGGGAGTATTCAGATTTTTTTGGTTGTTATTGTTTTTGTTTGCTTGCTTTGGGGTCACACCCGGCTGTGTTCAGGGCTCTGCACTCAGGGATCACTCCTGGTGGGCTCAGGGGATGATATGGGCTGTCAGGGGATCAAACCCGAGTCAGCCACATGCAAGGCAAGTGCCCTATGCACTCAACTATCTCTCGTGCCCCATGAATAGTTTCTTTCTTGGGGAAGGGGTGGGGGTGAGGGCACAGCTGGCTCTGCACTCAAGAATCACTCTTGGCTGTGCTCGGGGAACTGGATGGGGTGCCACGGATCAAACCCGGGGTCAGTCACACGCAAGGCGAGTACCTGTCCATCCCAGAATATTCAGTTCTTTAATCAGCTGTTGCCAATAAACCCAGACCTCAGCCAGGCAATATCAGGGGGGCTCAGACCCAGGGAGAACACGGTCCAGTACCCTGGTCTGAGGTATTCAGTTTCGAGAGAAAATCCGTGGGAGGAACCAAAGAAAAAGAAACCCAGGGAGACTGATCAGAGGTGAACGAGGCAAAGACGCTTGAGCGAGGCTCAGACTTGCAGAAAGTCCAACGTGAAGGGGGTGCGGGCGGGGGGGTTGTCAGCCCTTCACTGGTGAGGGCCCTTCACCGCCCAGTTTCAGTGGGAGCAGATGCCACGCTGCCCGCCACGCTTGCCGTAGGGACACAAGAGCTGGCAGAGAGAGGCCTTGAAGAAGGAAGGTCAGGGGAGGGTGGATCTTGGACAGAGGCCCGTGTGCTTCCACCGAGGAGAAAGGGGGAAGGATGAAGATGCATAGAGACAGTGTGGGGAGAAGTGGTCAGGCAGAAGGAGGTGGCGCTGTCACCGGCTCACAGGGCTGGCCTCCTCCCCCGCATCCTCCTCTTTCCTTAGCGCTCTTTTTTTTTCTTTTACAATTATTATTATTATTATTATTTTTGATTTTTGGGTCACACCCGGCGATGCACAGGGGCCACTCCTGGCTCTGCACTCAGGAATTACCCCTGGTGGTGCTCAGGGGACCATATGAGATGCTGGGAACCGAACCTGGGTCGGCCACATGCAAGGCAAACGCCCTACCCGCTGTGCTATTGCTCCAGCCCCACAATTATTATTATTTTTTAATTTGGAGAATCACACCAAAAGCAGCCACCACGAAGCGGTGATTCGGAGTGAGCAGTGCTCAGGTGTCCCTTCCGGTGGTGCTGGGGGCCCATGCCGAGTGCTCGGGATTGAACCGGGGTTGGCTGTGGGTGCGACAAGTGCCGTCCCTGCTGCAGTATCTCTCTGTGCCTTCACGTCCCTCCTGGGTTAGGCCGTTCCCCGTGGCCTGAGCTGCGTGGCAGGTCCCCGCTTGTTCTGCAGGCCCGTAAGAGGGGGCAGCCCCCGCCCTGCCCCCTCGCCTCCCTCCCGCTCCTTCCACCCCGGCTGGAAGTGGTTTCGTTGTTTCCCTCTTGGAAGATCAGAAGTTCGGGGCTCACCCAAGCCGTCTCAGCCAGGCTTGACCTCCGGGAGCAAATATTTAAAGAGGCAGAAGGAAGTGCTGGCAGACGTTTCTCACCCACCTCCGGGCCTCTCGAAGGACCGTGCGAAAGGGCGACGAGCGGGCGCCTTTGCAGAGCCGGACCCTGGCTCTGGACACGCTCCAGTGGAAACACTTACCCTGGCCTCAGGCAGCCGGGTGGTGGTCACTGCCAGGCTGGGAGCCAGGAGGCCTGCTGAGGGTGCTGGCCAGCTGCGTGGGGTGGGCGGGTCTTCACATGCTGTCATTCATCTCAAAGGCCCCTGCTGTGTCATGCCCCTTGCTCACCCCCCAACATACACACACACACACACACACACACACACACACACACACACACACACTAACGGGGGCTCAGACCTGGCGCGGGTAGGAAGGACCAGGGACATTTCTAGAAGTCCACGTGCCTTGCAGCTACCTGGTGATGCCTTTCATGCAAACGGACCTGCAGAAGCTCATGGGCGTGGAGTTCAGTGAGGACAAAGTCCAGTACCTGGTGTATCAGATGTTTAAGGGTCTCAAGGTGGGTCCGGGCACCTGCAGGGTGGCAGAGGGGCTGCTTTGGTGCTGAGGCCTGATATCTGGGGGAGGCCTTGGGGGCTGGGTGAGAAGAGTTGGGGGTGACTAATGGGGGCTCGGCTCTCACATTTCTCTGTCTCCCCCATTCAGTATATCCACTCGGCGGGGGTCGTCCATAGGGTGAGTGCCCACTGCTGGGGGTGATCAGTTGGGGTGGAGGGAGCTGGCTGAGCTGGCTGGGGGGGCCACTGCTGGGCTGGGGTACAGCCTGTCAGGCCAGGGCCCGCTTCCCCCTCCCACAGGACCTGAAGCCGGGCAACCTGGCTGTGAACGAGGACTGTGAACTGAAGGTGAGTGGACTGCAGGCAGGGCTGGTTCCAGGTACAATGGGGGTGGCGGGGAGACGGGGCTCTTCCCTAGGATCCCCCACCCCAAGCAGCTCCAGGAGTCTCCCCTCCTCAGTGGGCACCTTCTTCCAATGTCCCCTGAGTCATAGATCTTGGATTTTGGGCTGGCACGGCACGCGGATGCGGAAATGACGGGCTACGTGGTGACACGCTGGTACCGTGCTCCGGAGGTGATCCTCAGCTGGATGAACTACAACCAGACGGGTCAGTGTCCAGGCTGGCAGGGCCCAGGCTCCCTGTCATCCCTGGCACTGTCCTGGCCAGCTGACACTGTCCTTCCCCTCCCTCTGCAGTGGACATCTGGTCTGTGGGCTGCATCATGGCGGAGATGCTGACGGGCAGGACTCTGTTCAAAGGGAAAGATTGTATCCTTTGCCGGAAGAGCCAGTGCTTAGCTTACTGGGATAAAGTCCTTCCTAGATACTTTTTACTTCCTCAGTCTCTCTGTCTCTGTCTCTTTCTCCCTCTCTCTGTCTCTCTATTTATCTATGTATTTGCTTTTTGGGTCACATTCTGCAATGCATAGGGGTCACTCCTGGCTCTGCACTCAGGAATCACTCCTGGCGGTGCTCAGGGGACCATATGGGATGCTGGGGATCGAACCTGGGTCGGCCGTGTGCAAGGCAAACGCCTTACCCGCTGTGCTATCACTCCAGCCCCCTCTCTGTCTCTCTCTTTGTGTTCCTCTCTCTCCTCTCTTTTTCTCTCTTTCTCTCTGAGTCTGTCTCTCCCCTTCTGCCCCTCTCTCCCCCTCCCCCACCAACTCCTTAGTCTGATTCTGGGCCCACGCTGGGCAGTGCTCAGGGCTCTCTGTGTACCGGGCATCAAACTCAGGGTCTACTTGAATCACATCTCCCATCCCCTGTTCTTTCTTTTCTTTCGTTTGGGAAGGGGAGAATTTGGGGGGTACACTCAGTGTTCCTCAGGGCTTATTCCTACCTGTAGGCTCAGGGTTCACTCCTGGGCAGGACGCAGGGACCACATGTGGGGCCGGGGATCGAACCCGAGCTGGCTGTGTAGTGTCACTGCGGCCCCATCACTCTCTCCTGAGACTGTGACCTGTGTTCCCTGTAGGAGTCGTCACAGTGCTGACAGTGGCGCCACGCAAGCTGGGCCCTGTCTGTGGTTCGGGGACTGCCTGGCGTTTGTGCCGGGTGGCGAATGCTCAGAGAGCGAAAGCACATGCTGTGCACGTGAGACCCCCAGTCTCATTCCCGGCACCTCATGGGCCCCAAGCTCTACCGGCAGGTGTGACCCCAAAAGAAAGACTGGAGTGTGTGGTGTCTCTGTTGCACAGCGTGGGAAAGAGGACAAAGAGTCCCTGTCACACACAGGTGATGAAAAGAGAGTCTAGGAGTGTATGTGGGGGCCCCAGCCATGCAGGGGGAAGCCTTCTAGAGACCCGGGTTCTCGGTGGGGGAGGACCCTTGTCTGGGAAGCAGGGGACAGTTAGACACAGGCAGCACCCAGGACACGGGAAGCCACGGCCGGGCTGGCGGGGACAGAGGGGTGACAGGAAGGGCAGCCTAGGACCCCAAGCGAGACTGTGTCCAGCCTTAGCTCGAGGCCAGACCTGGACCAGCTGTCGCAGATCCTGAAGGTGACAGGGGTGCCGGGCGCAGAGTTTGTCCAGAAGTTGAAGGACAAGGCGGTGAGTGGCCTGGGGGTTGGGGGGGCCTCAGTCTTGCGCCCCGCTGACCAGGGCTCTGAGTGGCAAAGAAGGGTTCACCTCACCCTCCTTTCATCCCCCTTTGAACTCTGACCTGGCCCTTTAGCCGTGTCGTGTATCCCCAGGGAGGGGAAGGGGGCTGGGATCTAGGGGTGCTGTGGCGGGTGGGGAGCTCTGTTGAATGCAAGATTTCCAAGGGAGTGCTGAGTCTTTGGGGTTTTTTTTTTGTTTTTTTTTTTTTGCTTTTTGGGTCACACCCGGCGATGCACAGGGGTCACTCCTGGCTCTGCACTCAGGAATCACCTCTGGCAGTGCACAGGGGACCATATGGGATGCTGGGAATTGAACTTGGGTCGGCTGCATGCAAGGCAAATGCCCTACCCGTTGTGCTATCGCTCCAGCCCCAAGAGTCTTTTGTTTTTCTACAAAGGGATTTTGGGACCCTCCACTGTCGCTGGGCTTTTTCTGGAACCTGGGACCATCCCAGGCCTATGCTGGATAGAGGATAGAGGATAGAGGTCAGGAGGGGGTGGTCAGGACACTCATTCACACCCAGCTCTCTGCCAGGCCAAATCCTACATCCAGTCCCTGCCCCAGAGCCCCAAGAAGGACTTTTCTCAGCTCTTCCCACGTGCCAGCCCCGAGGGTGAGTCTCTGACTGGGCCTGGGGAGAAGGAGGTCCCTCCTGGTCCTGGGGAGAAGGGGGTGCCCTCCTGGGCCTGGGCTGGGGGTGGCTCACGTGCTCTCGCTGCAGCCACCGACCTGCTGGAGAAGATCCTGGAGCTGGACGTGGACAAGCGTCTGACGGCCACACAGGCCCTCGCCCACCCGTTCTTCGAGCCCTTCCGGGAGCCCGAGGAGGAGACGGTGGCCCTGCAGCCCTTCGAGGATGCCTTGGAGAACGAGAAACTCACGGTGGACGAGTGGAAGCGTAAGCCCGCGCCCCCGCCCTCCCGCCGCCCCTGTGGCCCCTCCCTCTCCCTCCCGGGGTTCCCTCCGCCTCCCCGCCTCCCGCTGTCTCACTGGGGGGGGACTCGCTGAGCCCTCCGCCCCCTGGAGCTCCCCCTGACACCGCCCCCACCCCGCCTCCGCAGAGCACATCTATAAGGAGATCATGAACTTCAGCCCCATTACCCGGCAGGACTCGAGGCGCCGCAGCGGCATGAAGCTGTAGCGATGCCACCAGCCAGGGCGCAGGGACATCAGCCGCAGGCTCCCCTGCCCGCCGCTGCCTCGGTGTTCATTGGTCCCAGCCTAAGTCGGACCTTCTGGGGCGAAAACCTTTCCAGCCGAGGCCAGCGGGCCCTGGTCCCCCATCATAGGACTCCCCCCAAGGCTGGGCTGGAGGGAAGGGGGGAAGGGGACCGAGGCAGCCCCATTAAAGCCGCTGCCTGAGCGTCGCTGCTGTGTGGGGTCTGTTCCTTCACCGCTGTAGGGGTGCGGAGAGCCGGGTGGACAGAGGCACCTGCGGCCGAGTGGAGTCCCACATGCTGGGTGACCAGCACCGGCAGGAGCGCATTCCCTCGAGGTTCTAGAATATACTCAGGGCAGGCTGGCGAGATAGCACAGTGGGCAGGGCGCTTGCCTTGCCCGCGGCTGGTCTGGGTTCGATCCCCAGCACCCCACCCGGTCCCCCAGCACTGTCTGGAGTGATCCGTGAGCACAGAGGCAGGAGTCAGCCTTGAGCATCCACAGCTGTGCCACCCCTCCCCCTCCCAAACCACAAAAATAGGATGTGCTGTGGAACGGGGCTTACCAGCTCCAGGGCTGACAGCGGGCGCGGGAGACTGAGTCCCGGGCTGGACCGTGCTCCTCCGCCAGGCCCCGGAGCCCTCACACTTGCTGCCTCTTTGTGGCTGTGGGTGGGTTTTCTGGCCATCACTGGATTCTCCGGGCATGATGCCGCCTCCCTCTGCCTATCTTCACAGCCGGCTTCCATGGCCGTCTGACCTCACCCCGTTTTACGAGACCAGGGTCATAAACTTCCTGGCCCACCTGACTCCCGCGTGATCGCATCTCTGTCTCGAAGCATCAGAGTTACAGAGGCTCCGTTTGTGGGTCGGGTCAGACCGGGAGGTGTGGGCGTCATTGCCTGCATCTGTTCTTTGTTTGGGGGCCACACCCACGGGTGCTCAGGGCTCAGGTGCCTCTGCCAGGAGTGACCCGTGAGTGCAGAGCCGGGAGTAAGCCCCGAGCACTGCTGGGTGTGCCCTTCCCTCCCCCAAGACATCAGTGTCAAATCGTCACCATATGGGATACCCAGGCTCGAACCTCTCACCTCCCCGGGAAAGGCAAGCACCTCACCTGCTCTGCTCCCTCTCCTCTGTGCCTTGGCACTCTTTTGTTGTTGTTTGTTTGGGGGCTACACCCAGAGATGTATGGGCTGGAGCGATAGCACAGCGGTTGGGCGTTCGCCTTTCACATGGCTGACCCGAGTTCGATTCCTTTGCCCCTCTCGGAGAGCCCGGCAAGCTACCGAGAGTATCGAGCCTGCACGGCAGAGCCTGGCAAGCTACCCGTGGGTATTGGATATGCCAAAAACAGTAACAGTAAGTCTCAATGAAAGACATTACTGGTGCCCACTCGAACAAATCGATGAGCAACGGGATGACAGTGACAGTGACCCAGAGATGCATAGGGCTTATTCCTGGCCCTGGTGGAGCTCGGGGAACCTATAGGTGATGCTGGGTTGAACCCAGCGTGACTGCATTCAAGGCAAGGACCTCACTTGCCGTCCTCTCTCCGCGTTCAATCCACTACTGAGGGCCTCGGGGAAGAGCTCCTTCCTGCCTGGCGCCCGCCTGCTCCCATGCTGAACGTGTTTGGCTTTTAAATGAAAGGAGCTGCCGAGAACTGCAGCTGGCAAGAGAGACATCATCGTTGCGTTTGGATTATTTTGGGTGAGCGATAAACAATCAGGCTCGGAACCAAGAGCAGGCCGTAGGCGAGCTGACGGGGAGCGGCAGGAGGAAATGGACTCCTTCCAGCCTAAGTGGCCGACAGCCCTGTTCCTCCCCACTCCGGGGGTGTGACCCCACAGAGCTTTTACCTGAAGAGGGCCAGCAGGTGGAGGTTTGAGAAATGTGGGTGAGAACAAACTCCTCTCTGGGGAGTGAGGTGCCTGGCCCTCGTTCTGTTCTGTGTCACCAACTAGCCTGTGTTCTGGCCTGGGGGCCTGGTTCCCTTGCAGATCACGGGATGCCGGTGGATGGGGTCTCTGGTGGAGCATGAGAACTTTTTTTTTTTGCTTTTTGGGTCACACCCAGCGATGCTCAGGGATCACTCCTGGCTCTGCACTCAGGAATTATCCCTGGCCGTGCTCAGGGGACCATATGGGATGCTGGGAATCGAACCTGGGTCGGCCACGTGCAAGGCAAACGCCCTACCTGCTGTGCTATCACTCCAGCCCCTATGAGGACTCTCTTTGATTCATGCCCAGCAAATCTGATGGGTGTCACTTCCTGTTCAGAGAAAGACGTGATTTTCTCATTGATGTGAGCGCCAGGCGCTGACTGTGTTGAGTGTCATCACAGGGGCCTGACTGAGGCCACGTTGTAGCACTTGCTCCCATCATACAGATGCGCAGACCGGCTCTAGGGCGAAGAGACTGTTCCCCAGCACCATCCACAGCAGTATGCCTGAACAGAGCTAAAGCCACGAGGCATTGCCTCTGTGACACCCCACTGCCAAGTGCTGTGCCCGAGTTTCAGCTCCCCAGTTGCAGGGAGACCAAGTCCACACACGATAATGCAAAAGCAAAGGAACTTTATTGCCAGCCCGAACCAGCACGAGCCCGAGCTAGGGTCCAAGTCTCATCCAACGCAGTGGAGTCTTTTTTTTTTAATTTTATTTATTTTTTATTGAATCACCATGTGGAAAGTTACAAAGTTCTCAGGTTTATGTCTCAGTTATACGATGCTCAAACACCCATCCCTTCACCTGTGCCCATATTCCACCACCAAAGACCCCAGTGTACCTCCCACCCCCTGTCCCCCACCCCCCATCCCTGCCTGCTTAGTTGATAAATTTCACTTCATTTTCACTTTACCTTGATTACATTCCATATTTCAACACAACATTCACTATTGTTGGAGTTTTCCCCCAAGAAAGACAGCCCTACTGCCCATGCAGCATTTGATAATTAGTTTTCCATTGCTGAAACTGGAGAGATATGAAGTCCCGTTGTTTCAAGTACATAGAGTTTTTCCCCCCTCCTTCCCGCGCCACCAAGTTCGTGCCTGCTTAATGAATAGTCCTCATATTATGGTTGACACCACGCCACCCTACGAGAAAAAAGGATATTTCCAGTCCTCTGCCGGCATGGGGCTATGGCTTAGTTCAGTCTAGAGACATGGTTACAAGTAGTTTCTGGAACCGGAAGTAGTCTAGTTAGGCTCCGGGTTCTGGTTGATCAGCAACATCGCGGCCACTCAAAAGTGTGGCCACCCGGGTCGAGTCTCGGCGGAACATGCGCTGGCATTGGTCTGAGACTTCACAAGCGTCCCGCTGTTCCAAGTATATAGTTTTTTTTGTTGTTGTTTTTTCTCCTCCCATTCCTGCGCCTCTAAGTTCGTGCCTGCTTAATAGACTTCATAATATAGTGGACACCACACCGCGTTTCTCCCAGAAAAGGGAAAAGAACCAAGAAAGAAGGATATTTCCTCACCTCGGCTGGTGTGGGGCTTTGGCTTAGTTCACAGTCTAAAGAAATAGCTGCTACTTTGATTACCTTCAATATTTCAACAAAAAACTCGGTACTATTATTTGGAGTTTCCCCCCACAGTAAGATCTGCTAAAAAGGAACCTTTTCACATTGCTGACAATCAGGAGATATTAGGTCGCGGTTTGGGATTTCCATATGAGGTCCAGGGAAAATTATTTTGGTAATTGCATCACTGCAATCTTTTACTTCCCTTTTGTGGTGCTCATATGATGGAGAAGCCTGGAGAGAAGAACCGTGCCCCGCTGGAGGCCCATGGGCCAGTAGCTCTGATCACACAGTTTGGAGGCATTTTTGGGGGCGCTGCTTGTGTCCAAAGGAGTTCAGTTGCCTCCGGGGTCGAGCTCGCGCGGCGGCAGAAAAGAACGTACCTACATGGCGCTGTGCTTAATTCGGCGCAGGGCGGATCCAACGCGGTGGAGTCTTGACAAGGACCCTGACTCCAAATCACAAGCAGTTTATATAGTGCTCAGAGTTAAGAAGCAATTTATATACTGGTCTATTTTTAGCATTGGCCCCGTTACAGCAGTGGCCAGCCTTTAGGCAATGGTTAGAGACAGTTTCTAAGGAGGGGACAGTGACCCCTCATGATCGGCCAGACCCAACTGCCCAATTCCTTATCTCTGCAAATCACTCAATTGGGAGTCTACCAGACACTGCAAGAACTGCTCTGGGGAAGCAGAAATTGAGGCCTCACTGAGACTTAACGTTGGCTGCAGCCTGTCATGGCATCAGTTTCACCCTCACACAAGGAAAAGCCCCACCTCAAGGCCTGGCCTTTGGGACCCTGAGCCTGAGTCTGTCAGCCCCAGGCCTTCTACCTCCCTTAGGTCGGCCTGGCCTGCCAGGATCCGGTCTGGGGCTGCTCCTGGGGTTCTCTCTGCCTTGGAAGGGGTTAAAAGCCCTGACAAGGGGCTGGAGTGATAGCACAGCGGGTAGGGCGTTTGCCTTGCATGCGGCCGACCCGGGTTCGATTCCCAGCATCCCATATGGTCCCCGAGCACGGCCAGGGGTAATTCCTGAGTGCAGAGCCAGGAGTGACCCCTGAGCATCGCTGGGTGTGACCCAAAAAGAAAAAAAAAAAGCCCTGACAAGTGTCGTCAAACTTCTGTCCAACGCTAACAGATCCAGGGACTGGAGAAATAATATACAGCAGGTAAGGCCCAGGCCTTGCATGTGACTGACCCCGGTTCAGTCTCCAGCACTGCCTATGGTGCCCTGAGCACTGCCATACAGGAGCCCTGAGAGCAGATCCAGGAGTAAGCCCCTGAGCACTGCTGGGTGAGCCCTTCCCTTCAAAAAAAAAAAAAAGCCAAATCCAGAACTTCCCAAATATTCTGAACCACAGCCCAAGTGCTCCCGGGGCTCTTTCTGCCCAGGGGTCCAGTCAGATCCTCATGCAGGAGCCCCCATGTCTCCTCAGTGGGGGACCCCTCCTCATGGGGCCCTCCCTCCCGGAAGTCTTGTTCCACCGTCCTCCCAGGGGACCTACCGCTCTCCAGGCCTGCCCCGCTCCATGAACAGTGCCCGGTTCATCTCCTCTAACCCCCTTGCCCACTCTGAACCCCTTCTTGCGACAAAGATCTGTGAGTGAGTGAGTGAGTGAGTGAGTGAGTGAGTGAGATGAGTGAATGACATCCCGGGTGCTGTGGGCCCGTGCTCTGTCCTGACCTGCCCCGATGGAATCGGCCAGGAGGGTGTGGCAGTCGGCAGCCGGGCCTTTGGACTTGCGTTCTAGAAAAATCACGACGCTCTTGTCTCCAAGATCTCTCCGCACCCTCTGTCTGGCTCCTCAGCCCTTTTCCTTTCCCTTCAATAAAACCCTGCACCCGGGGTCAGCCTGGTGACCTCAGCCCGGGAGGTTCTTCTGCAGGAAGGCGTAGGTGCTGACGGGGCCAGGGGGTCGCGCGGCTCTGAGCCTCACCCCACAGGCACCCGCCGGACAGGAGACAAGTGTGGGTTTGGGCTGGTGGGTGCGGAAGGGCTGTGCTTGGGGGCTGTGAGCTCAGCCTCCCCCAGCCTTGATTTGCAGAATCCCCGGCAGCCCGTATGCCCCCAACTTTGGGGGCCGGGGCTGGGATTTCCTCTCAGGAGACAGTGGCGGGCGTGTGGGGGGCTGGACTCTCAGCATCAGCCCGCCGGGATGGCTGATAGACCGAAGAACCCTGTGTGCAGAGACAGGGGGATTCCTATGGGGGGCAGGGGGGTGCAACGCCTGTTTGAGTTCAGCCACCCCCCCCCCGCCCCCATTACCAGGCCAGCATGGGTCAGTGCATGCAGCAGGGGGCGCTCTGGGGCGCCCGAGCTATACTCGCTGGTGCTGACCTGCAGAGTCCAGGGGGCCAGTGATTGGGGGATCCAACTCAGGGCCTCACTCAGGTGTGGCATGTGCTCTATCCCTTCAGCCCTCTCCCCCACCCCGTGTGACAGTGGCCCCTCCTCTAACCCCAAGGGGTCATGGTGATTGTTCTCCACCAGACGGGCCAATTCTGCCTTGGCCCTGCCCGCTGTACTGGCTCTCTAGCCCCTGCGTTCTTTTAGCTGTTGTGCCAGATTCTTCTTAGGGTGCGGACGCCCCATCCCTCTGCCTAGCGCCCTCGGTGGGGGGGCAGGACCAGGCTCTAGCGTCCACCTGCCCGTGTCCATTTCCTCACGAGGACCCCGTCCTGGCCCAAGAATCTCTTGGCTTCCAGGAGGGCTCTGAGACCTGCAGCCTTTTCTGCAGTCAAGCAGGATGAGCTGTAACCTGAGAACTGCTCCAGAACTGAGCTCTGTGTGTGTGTGTGTGTGTGTGTGTGTGTGTGTGTGTGTGGTGGGGGGGGTTCAGATGGTGAGACGGAAACACTTTGGTGTGATGGTGGGATGTTGTGTGCAGTATTATATACCTCAACACCCCAAATTTTTTTTAAAAATTGAAGGAAGTAAGAATACAAGCATGGGCATTGCATCCAACAAGGTTGAGGCAAGAGAGGGCTTTGACTGTGTGACTCTGGGGGTCATGTGACAGGTAGGGCCCGACATGTGACACGTAGGCTTGACATGTAATGTGTGTGGCCCTGACAGGTGACATGGCAGGGCAGGCTGGAGACCAGGATGGATTTCTCTGTTACAGGCTCGGGGAGGGGAAGCTTGAGGGGCTCCGGGGCACTCTCAGAGGGGGCCCCACTCCGCCGGCCGCGACAGCCATCCAGCACGAGTCCCGAGGATGTGGTTCCGCTCAGGCCCTGCAATTCCGGGAAACTCCAGGGCCGTGCCCAGATGCGCTGCAGGTGCCGTGGAGTGAAATCTGGTCCCGCACCCTGACCCCTGCACTATCTCCCCGACACCGCCCAGCCTTGAAGCTGGCGTCCTCCGCCCCGAGGGGGCTGGCGCCGTTTTGGTTTCCAGGCAAGGCTCACTGGCCGAGGCGCGCCCCCCGGGGCTCAGGCTGCTCTGCTTCGAGTCCCCCAATTGTAAAGGTTAATCATCTACAGGATTCCCTCACAGCCCTGAGTGGACACATACTGTCCCAAGGTGACACACAGAACCATCCTCAGAACCATCCTCTGGCCCCGGAGTCTCATTATTTTTCTCTGAAACGACACCTCGGAGCTCCCGCCTCATAGGTGAAGGGTCAGGGAGGTGCCTCCAGGGGGCACAGTGGGTGCTAGCTGTGCAGAGCTGGTGGGCTGCCCAGGGGCACCTGCTTGGGACCAGGGCACATGGCCTTAGAGTCTCTCTCTCTCTCTCTCTCTCTCTCTTTTTTTTCTTTTTGGGTCACACCCAGCAATGCACAGGGGTTACTCCTGGCTTTACACTCAGGATTTACTCCTGGCAGTGCTCGGGGAGCCATATGGGATACTGGGAATCGAACCCTGGTCGGCCGCATGCAGGCAAATGCCCTACCCGCTGTACTATTGCTCCAGTACTGCAAGTCTCATTTTCTTTTATTCTTCTTCTTTTTATTTTTTAAAATATTTTATTTATTTATTTTTTACTTTTTTCCCGGGGGGGGGGGTCACACCTGGCGATGCACAGGGGTTACTCCTGGCTCTGCACTCAGGAATTACTCCTGGCGGTGCTTTGGGGACCCTATGGAACACCAGGGATCGAACCCGGGTTGGCCGCATGCAAGGCAACCGCCCTCCCCGCTGTACTGTTGCTCTGGCCCGGGAGTCTCGTTATTTTTCTCTGAAACGGCACCCTCGGAGCTCCCGCCTCGTAGGTGAGGGGCCGGGGAGGTGCCTCGGGGGGCACAGTGGGTGCTAGCTGTGCAGAGCTGGTGGGATGCCCAGGGGGTGCTCACAAGCACCTTGTCGGGCCCCACCGGACAGCTTGCCTGAGCGAGGCCCTGGGCCCCACCCGCCACACTGCAAGCAAACGCAGGACACTTGTTGCTGTTGACAGTGCTCTTGGGAAGACCTGGGGATAAAATCTCTATTCCTCTTGGTGATCGGCACAGGCATCAAAGGAACCCCTGAAGCTGCTCGATGCTCGCCCAACCCAACTGAGACAAACCTCTTCTGTTCATGTGAAAGTACCTCGAGAAATCTTCACTCTGCTTCTTATGGGGATTGGCAGAAAATCTCCATTTTTATTTTAAATTTAAGGGTGGATTGCCCACACAGGGCAATACTCAGGGGCTATTCCTGACTGTGCTCAGGAGAAACTCCCAGTCCTATTTAGGGGGTCAATGTGTGTGTGTGTGTGTGTTGTGTGTGTGTGTGTGTGTTGGCCTGTTGGGGGGGGGGTATTGAACCGGGGTCAGCTGCAGCAAGGCAAGTGCTTTAACCTTGCACTGTCTCTCGGACCTTCCCCGTAGGTTTGGATCTTTGAGAGTGGAGGCTTGGAGCACTGCCGCAGGAAGGATCTTTCCGCGTTCAGAGCCGCATATTCCTATGGGCAAACAGCCAAGAAGGAACCAGATGACAGCTCGGGTTTTCCTGGAAATCAGGAAATCAATCAGGCTGCCAAGCTGAGCTGTCTGCATTGGAAGATGCAGCCAACATTCCAGAAAGTGGTGTGAAGCACGAGGAATCTCAAAACACGGAGATTCTCCCTCTGCCTCTTCCCGCCCACAGCTTCCCTCCCTCCTTTTCCTTTTGGAAACCGGGGTGGTCTAATGTTCCGTGGCTTTTTGAAATTTTGTTTTTGGGTCGCACCCAGTTGTGCTCAGGGTTTACTCCTGGCTCTGTGCCAGGGGTCACTCCTGGTGGGGTCCAGCAGACCCTTTGGGGTGCTGGGGATTGATAGGGGGTTGGCCGCATCCAAGGCAAGCACCTTAGCTCCTGTACTCTCTCTCCAGCCCCTAACGACTTTTGCTGTCTGCACCCAGGCACGAGGGTTTCACAAGATAAGGCGTATGTCTCTGCTTCTCTCTGAGACCTTGCTTTTGTTTCTGTCTTCACTGTGTGTGTGTGCGTGCGTGCGCGCGCCCTTGCAGTGAAACCATGACTTCAGCCTCTTTCTTCAGAACCAGGAATTCAGAACACCTTGTACAATTTTAGTTGTATCTTTAACACACATATAATAAAGAGACATACTTTAAGTGAGCTACTCATTTTAGAATGTCTTGCCCCTTCTCCTCATGGTTGTTGAAATGACCAGGGATCACAGTTAATCTGATCTTGCTCCTCAGAGGTTGTGGTCCCGGCCATGGTACCCGCACAGCTTTGGAACTGCAAGCTTACTGCAGGTCACCTGCTCTAAGGGGGGATGCTGCCACTTGAGGCCGGCCAGAGGCTGACACAGCAGCAGCCTGGGGTGGGGGGGGGGAAGGTGGGGGTGGGGGTGGGGGAAGGCTTTCCAGATAGCAGAGCTGGGCAAGGTCAGCTCAGGGGAGAGCTCTTGTCTTGCAAATGTGATGCCTCAGTTCCATGCTGAGCACTGCACACACACACACACACACACACACACACACACACACACACACACACACACACACACACACACACACACACACAAAACGAAAACACCCAAGCAGAGCTGTTGGGACAATGTTGACCATATGTTGGCCACTGCGGGGACTGGGCTCTGGACCACACACTTGCAAGGCAGGTGTGTCATTCCCAGTCCTGGGGATAGTTTGAGAGTTACCAAACAGCTGGAAAGAGTGCCAAGA
Source organism: Sorex araneus (assembly GCF_027595985.1). Lineage (NCBI taxonomy): Eukaryota > Metazoa > Chordata > Mammalia > Eulipotyphla > Soricidae > Sorex > Sorex araneus. Next base: position 25,126,149 of record NC_073303.1, on the reverse strand, counting down.
ATTCCTGAATGCCTCTCGCCCAGTTTCCCTGTCAATATCTGACATCGTCACGCTACATTTGTCACAGCTAACAAACCGAACACTGTTGTTACTGACACTCTAGACTTGATTCACCAATGCCTTCCTTCTTTTCACCTGAGGTTGGAAATAGCGAGAAGGAAACGTCTGACCCAGAAGAAGCGTTCAGTGCCCCGTGATAGAGACGGCCCCCGAGGCCCAATGGTGGTGGTTGGTGGCCAGGTCCGGAGTGGGGCGGGGGAAGGGGTGGTGGCGGTAGGGGGAGGGATGACAACTTCTTCAAATACCTCAAATCCATGGTTTTGTCACATCCCAAGAAGTCGTTGCTGGAGGAGGGGTGGGGGCAGGAAATACGGAAGGGGTGGGCCGGCCAGGAGGCTGTAAGTCACTGGCTTCCCACCCACCGCATTACTTCCTGCCTGCCTTGAGGATGGCTTCCAGCTAAGGCACAAACACTGCAATGTGGAGGGGTTGAGAAGGAAACGGGCCTTAAAATCTGTACATTTTCTTTTTTGGGGGGGACCCATACTCAGCAATGCTCAGGGCGTACTCCGGACTCTGTGCTCAGGAATCACTCCTGGAAGCCCCCAAGGGGATCACACGGGATGCCGGGATAGAGCCTGGGCTGACGGCTTGCACGGCAGACACCCTGTGTTCTGTACTATGGTCCAGGCCCCAGATCTGCACACTTTAAAAATCTTTTTTTCTTTTAAATATAAAAAAAAAAAAAACAACTGTTCAGTCATTAGAACTACCATTTTTTATGGGGGGTGGGCGCACCCACCCATGATCAGGCTCCCTCCTGGCTCTGTGCTCAGGAATCACTCTGGGTGGGCTTAGAGACCGTATAGGGTGCCCAGGACTAAACCTCATCTCTGCATGCAAGGCAAGCGCCTTACCTGTCCTCCCATCTCTCTGGCCCCTTTGAGTTGCCCTATTTTTTAAATTTTTCTTTTCTTTTCTTTCTTTCTTTCTTTCTTTCTTTCTTTCTTTCTTTCTTTCTTTCTTTCTTTCTTTCTTTCTTTCTTTCTTTCTTTCTTTCTTTCTTTCTTTCTTTCTTTTTGCTTTTTGGGTCACACCCAGCAATGCTCAGAGATTCCTTCTGGCTCTGCACTCAGGAATTACTCCTGGCAGTGCTCGGGGGACCATATGGGATACTAGGGATCGAACGAGGGTCGGCTGTGTGCAAGGCAAACACTCTACCCACTGTACTATAGCTCCTACCCTGCCTAATTGGTTCTTACCATGCAATTTGGGATCCCTTACATATATTCCTTGAAATATCCACTACTAATTGCAAATACGATGATAATTCTTAGTTTACAGATTGGATATCAAGTCTCTGAGAACTGAAGTATTTCCCTGGTTTCCCTCCCCTATCGGCTCCCTCCTGACGTTCCTTGTGAACTTTCCTGCTCCTCCAATCTTCTCTTGTGGGGTGCCTCACTGCTCACCTCTCAGAGCTTTAAATACCATCTGCATGTCCGAGAATACCAAGTGTCCATCTTTACCTTAGACCTTTTCCCTACGTTTCAAACAAGTCAGCATTTCATTTTTTTGTTTTGTTTTGTTTTGTTTGCTTTGGGTTTTTTGTTTGGTTTGAGTATTTTGGTTTTATTTGCTTTGAGTGGTTTTGTTGGTTTGGCCTTGAGATTTGGGCAAGTTACCAGGAGTTTTCAAGGCTACTCCAGCTCAGGAGATCAAGGGGTGCCAGGGATGGAACTGGGGTCCTTGAATGAAAAGCAGCTGCTATAGCCCTTTGAACCATCTCCCTGACCCCTCACTTGAGTTTTTGACTTTTGGGGTTTTTTGTTCATTTGTTCTGTTTTACAGGTTTTGCTCCCAGTAAAGGAGGAGGGTATAATTGCACTATGAGAGTTCAGGAGTCAGAAGAATTTAACCCACAATTTCTTGTAGGTACTGGGGAGATCAAAAGCAGGCAAGGACAGAAGGGAAGAGGAAAGGGCACATCCGTAATTGTTGGGTTTTTGCTTCAAGTCACCACCCAGTAACCTGGAATGTTCAGGATGCAAGTTTAAAGTTCTTGTCTTACTGGTTTAGCAAGGCAGAGATCAGGTGGGTTTAGAAAGAAAACCCAAGGGGAAAAGGCCACAGAGGCATCTCAAAAGTCCATATAAAATATGTCCAAGGGCGGCCGGAGTGATAGCACAGTGGGTAGGGCATTTGGCTTGCATGCTGCCGATCCGGGTTCGATTCCCAGCATTCCATATGGTCTCCCGAGCACCGACAGGAATAATTCCTGAGTGCATGAACCAGGAATAACCCCTGTGCATTGCTGGGTGTGACCCAAAAAACAAAATATACATATACATATATGTGTGTGTGTGTGTGTGTGTGTGTGTGTGTGTGTGTGTGTGTGTGTGTGTGTGGCCAAGGGCGGAGGAGATAACTCAAAGGGCTGGGCACAGGGTTAGAGTGTATGAGGACAGGTTCAATCTCCAGCATGACATAGTTACCCAAAAACCACCGGGAATGATTCCTGAGCATCAAGTCAGGAGTAGCCCCTAAACACTGCCAGATGTTGCCCCCAACAAAACAATTAAGGGGCTGGAGCAATAGCACAGAGGGTAGGGCATTTGCCTTGCACGTGGCCAACCCGGGTTCGAATCCCAGCATCCCATATGGTCCCCTGAGCACCACCAGGAGTAATTCCTGAGTGTAGAACCAGGAGTAACCCCTGTGCATCGCCGGGTGTGACCCAAAAAGCAAAAAAAAAAAAAAAAAAAAAAAAAAAAACAATTTAAAAGCTTATATATTTATTTATTTTTGTTTGGGGGACCACTCCCATCTGTTATCAGGGCCTACTCCTTGTGGGGTTCAGAGGATCTTATGGGATGCTGGGGATCGAATCTGGATTGGCAGCATGGAAGGCAAGTGCCCTACCCACTGTGCTATCACTCTACCCCATATGTGTAACTTCTTTAGGGAGGTCTTTTGCCCATTTGAAACATTGGGTTGTTTGATTCTACACTATAGTATGTGTGTTTTGGGGGGGCCACACCCAGGGATGCTGAGGGCTCTCTCCTGGCTCTGCACTCAGGAATTACTCCTGGCAGTGGTCAGGGGACCATATGGGATGCCAGGGATCGAACTCAGGCATGTGCAAGGCAACTTCCCTACCTGCTGTACTATCTCTCTGGCCCTGACCTCTATCTTTTCTTTTGAGGGCCATGCTTTTGGGGTTGAAGTGAAAAATCCATTGCCAAAATATATCTGGACTTTCTCCTGTATTTTATACCTGCACACTCAAACTGTTTAGCAGTTTTCTTATACATCACAGTGTAACCCTCCTTTGTCTATTTTCCCCTTTTTTTCTTTTTTATTCTTTTTTTTTAAACTGAATCATTGTGAGACACAGTTACAAAGCTTTCATGTTTGAGCTTCAGTCATACAATGATCTCGAACACCCATCCCTCCACCAGTGCACATTTTCCATCACCAGTGCCCCCAGTATCCCTCATGACCCCTATGGCAGAATTTCCCTCTTATGCTCTCTACTTTGGGGCATTATGGTCTGCAATACAGATACTGAGAAGCGATCATGTTTAGACAAAGGACCTCCTCTGTCTTTATGTCAGAGACATTCATTTATTCTAGTTTTCTCTGCATGACCATGTCCATTGGGTCAGTGAAGTCCCATTACTTTTTCGGTTCAAGCATGTCTGGTCTCAGGGCAGCATTCTCTGACTCTCAGACAGGTCATCACCCACCATTTGCCACCCCCCCCAAGCGCCTCCCCCCAGCAAAACATTGCCTAGGCAATCTAAAAGGACAAAAAGCAAATGACATGCATGTAGCTAGAGGTTGCTAGATTCCAGCACCAACCTCAGGAGAAAAAAAATAACAAACACGTCCCAATCTTTGTCATTCTAGGCTGACTTAAACATATTAGCTGTGTTCCTGTATTTATTAATAGTGTGATTTGCAGGGGCCGGAGCAATAGCACAGCGGGTAGGGCGTTTGCCTTGCACGCGGCCGACCCGGGTTCGATTCCCGGCATCCCATATGGTCCTCCAAGCACCGCCAGGAGTAATTCCTGAGTGCAAAGCCAGGAGTAACCCCTGAGCATCGCTGGGTGTGACCCAAAAAGCAAAAAAAAAAAAAAAAAAAAAAAAAAAGTGTGATTTGCTGATTTTTTTTTTTTTTTTTGTAGCCTTAGCAAGAACACTTTTTCTCTATAAGGAAAAGTTTCATGGGCCTGAAGAGAAGGTACAGCAAGTAGCGTGCTTGCCTTGCAAGCGGCCAATCCAGGTTCGATCCCCAGTAACATATATGGTCTCCTTAGCACTACCAGGAGTAATTCCTGAATGCAGAGCCAGGAGTATTCCCTGAGCATCCATGGGTATGGTCCCAAAACAAAAAGAATTCTGGGACTGTGAATGTTAATCAGCAGTAGAGAATTTAAGAAATTATTCCTTCATTTTTGGGCTTTCCAAGTGGTACTCAGGAAGCCTGGGGACTGCACGGGGAATTCTCAGCCATCCAGCCAGTGGTCCATGTGCTACTTGGACCCTGCAGTGCGGGGGAGACCCAGGCCACTCCGGTGGTGCATGGGGGTGTCCAACGCTGCATTTAGTGGAGCTCCGGGGACCATGTGGTGCTAGGAATCAAACATGGGTCAGTCTCGTGCCCAGCATGCGCCCAAATGGCTGTACTATCTCACATCCTGAATTTGAGAATTTAAACGGGCAATATCTTTTATCAGAGAGGAAAAGGAAACCAACTCATTCTTTTCCTTTTTGTAATGTGATTTACGTTCCTTGGGGTTATAACAATCACATTTCAATTTATTCAAAAACAGTTTCAATCAGTCAGAATTAAAGGGACAGTTTCCAAATATCACTCTCAAACACAGTGAAGTCAAGCCGAAGTGATAGTACAGCAGGGAGGGCGTTTGCCTTGAATGCAACCAACCTAGGTTGGATTCCTAGTATTCTGTATCATCCCCTGAGCACTGCCAGGAGTAATTCTTATGTATAAAGCCAGAAGTAACCCCGGAGCACTGCTGGGTGAGGCCCAAAAGCCAAAACTGAAATTAAAAAATGATAGCAATAAAGATTCAAAGGCAACATAATAATGAAACTGACCCACACAGTTGAGGTGCAGAGGGTGAGAAAGAAGGGATCGGGGGGAGCTGGGATCCTTGGGGAAGGGATATGGGTAGCCTGGTAAGGGATGTAGTGTTGGAATTACGCCCACGAGAAATTATTACTAGAGTACTGTAAACCAAAAAAAAAAAAAATAAAACAATCATTAAAAAATTTCACTGTCACTGTCACTGTCATCCTGTTGCTCATTAAAAAATTTAAAAAAGACAAAACGTAGAAAAGAACAATATAAAGAAAAGTATCTAGGGGGCCGGAGCAATAGCACAGCGTGTAGGGCGTTTGCCTTGCACGCAGCCGACCTGGGTTCAATCCCCGGCATCCCATATGGTCCCCCAAGCACTGCCAAGAGTAATTCCTGAGTGCAAAGCCAGGAGTAATCCCTGAGCATCGCTGGGTGTGACCCAAAAAGAAAAAAAAAAAAGTATCTGATGCACTTACTGGATAACTGATTTTGCACATAACTACTGATTCCCATTAGGTTAATTCTTCCTTTGGTGGGGGTGGGTCCTGACCAGCACTGCTGGGGCCCACCAGGGTTATTACACCAGGTGGTGCTTGGGAGACTCTGAAGTGTGGGGATCAAACCTGGGGCCCGGTGCCTGCCCGGCACGCTCCATCCCCTTGAGGCCCTGTCTCTTCCAAAGAGAACTCACACAATCACTCATCTCATTTCTGTCTGACATGTTTAATTTTAGCAAGCGGCTGCAAAGACTGTGTTCATTTCCTAGGGCTGCTGCAACAAATCACCACCTGCCAGACAGCTTTAAGCAACGCAAGGCTGTTCTCTGGCAATTCTGGAGGCCACCAATCTGAAATCAGGCTCTGGGCAGGAAGGACCTTCCGTGCCTCTTTCCCGGTTTCGAGGGAGTGTGGGCACTCCTCGGGGAGCTACCAGAACACTCCGTGGTGCTCCACTTCCACGTGGCATCTTCTTCCTGAGCCTGAGTCCACAGGAGTTTGTGTCTCTCCCAATCTCCTCCCTTTGATACTCTGGAATTGGAACGAGGGCCTCCATCCCTCTTATTCCTACATATCCTTTCTTTGCTTGTGCCTGCAAAGACCTTGTTCCAAAAAAAAAAAAAAAAGAAGTTACTGGGGGGGGGGCGGAGTGATAGCACAGCGGGGAGGGCGTTTGCCTTGCACGCGGCCGACCTGGTTCAATCCCCGGCATCCCATATGGTCCCCCAAGCACTGCCAGGAGTAACCCCTGAGCATCGCTGGGTGTGACCCAAAAAGCAAAAAAAAAAAAAAAAAGTTACTTGGGGCCAGAGAGGTAGTCCAGCGGGTAGGGTTCTTGCATCGATGGGGCAGACTCAGATTTGATCCCTGGCACCACCGAGGGTTCTCTGAGCCCTACCCCCAAGGTTTCCGGGAGCCATAGGTGCTTGTTAGTGCTCTTGACCGGAGCCCACACAGGGCCGCCAGGGGTGTGCCCCGGCTCCCAGGTGGCAGTTCCGGGGAAATTGCAACTCTGTGGGGTACAGAGAGCAGGGTGTGGGTGCCTCACTTCCAGCCAGTCAGCTTGGGCCTGCGAGTCAGACAGGGCCTTCCTGGGGGGCCGCAGGCTGCTGCGGGTCCCTTCTGTCTGGAAGGTTCTCAGCAGGATCCCTCTTGACTGTGGGTGACTTTAAATGCTGCATGTCAGATTTGAAATGCTACGCGTCAATTACATGACATGTCAATCAAACAGCACATTTTGAATTGATGGCGATTGCTTTGTACATGTGTTATTTGGTTTGCTTTTGGACAACACCCAAGAGTACTCAGGGCTTGCTCCTGGCACCTGGCTCTGTGCTCAGGGATCATTACTGACCACTGGAGGTGCTGGGCATTAAACCAGGTCGGCCACGTGGAAGGTCAGTTAGTGCCTTGTCCGCTGTACTAGCTCTCTGCTCCAAGTTTATTTGTTTATTTATTTTGGTCCATTCCTTTTATTTTTATTGTGAAGATTTCCCAAGTTGCCAATAAAAAGAAGCTCTCCCCTGAGTTATAAGAAATATATGATTGTTTTCACGGGCACATGCTACTAATCTCACTTTAAGATAATCAGGCTGGAATGACGGTACAGTGGAAGGGCACATACTTTGCATGTGACAAAGTTTGATTTGACCCCTGGCACCTCATGTGGACCCTCGAGGTCCACTGGGAGTAACCCCTGAGCACTGTTGGGTGTGGCTCAGCCTCATACCTGGAAAAATTAAGTGCAAAAACCTTTTTCAAAAAATCAAACTCAGAAGACTTACTAGGTCTGCTTCTCCCTTTATTCAAGTGAGCTGAATTGACCACATCTTGTTCAGCATAGTCCAAGATATCAGTTTTTGGCTAATATTATAAATAAAGCTATTCTTCTATGAATCAATTGACTCCTGAAAATAAATTCTGTATCAAGTCATCTCACATCTCACGTAAGTCTTCCTTCCTTCCTTCCTTCCTTCCTTCCTTCCTTCCTTCCTTCCTTCCTTCCTTCCTTCCTTCCTTCCTTCCTTCCTTCCTTCCTTTTTTTTTTTTTTTTGCTTTTTGGGTCACACCCGCCAATGCACAGGGGTCATTCCTGGCTCATGCACTCAGGAATTACCCCTGGCGCTGCTCAGGGGACCATATGAGATGCTGGGATTCGAACCCGGGTCGGCCGCATGCAAGGCAAACACCCTACCCGCTGTGCTATCTCTCCAGCCCCTCTTCCTTCCTTTCTTCCTTCCTTTCTTCCTTCCTTCCTTTTTCCTTCCTTCCTTTCTTTCTTTCTTTCTTTCTTTCTTTCTTTCTTTCTTTCTTTCTTTCTTTCTTTCTTTCTTTCTTTCTTTCTTTCTTTCTCTTTCTTTCTTTCTTTCTTTCTTTCTTTCTTTCTTTCTTTCTTTCTTTCTTTCTTTCTTTCTTTCTTTCTTTCTTTCTTTCTTTCTTTCTTTCTTTCTTTCTTTCTTTCTTTCTTTCTTTCTTTCTTTCTTTCTTAGCCTTACTTACAGTAGTTTTACAACTGGTTCCCTTAGGTTTTCAAGGTAAATAGATCTATCATTTACCAATAAAAATATTTCCTTTCTTCCTTCCCAACTAGCCACACTCTGTAAAATGTCTCTCATTACTTGTCATTTTATAAGTGCATGGGAGAATCACTCAGAATGTGGTTCTTATTCTACAGAGGGTTTTGGTTATATTCAACAAAGCATCAAAAACCTTTCAGGTTTTTTGTTTGTTATGGGGAGGAACTGACTTCCAGCAGAGCTTGGGGCTCTGGGGTCACTCCTGGTGATACTCAGTGTGATTGGAGGGCCAGCAGTAAAAACCCTTTTTTATTTTACACCTTTCCTCATGATTAACTCAAAAGAAAATGTCTCTTTGACACAGTTAAGCTCTGCAGGCAGTTTTTTTTTTTCTGTAAAATGAACCATCTTAAAGATTCAGGGCCAGGAAGATTGCTCAAAAGGCTAATAACTGGCACTGTATGGTCCTTTGAGCATTGCCAGGAGAAACCCCATGTACAGTGCTAGATGTGGTCCAAACCAACCGACCAATCCACACAAAACAAATAAAGGAACTGATTCTGCGAATTTAGTCGATTCACTTGGAGCACAACCAGGTTTGAGCCCTGGCATCCCATGTGGTCCTCCCAGACCTGTCAGGAGTGATCCCTGAGCACAGAGCCAGGAGTAAGCGCTGAGTACAGCCAGGTGGGGCTCCCACACCCCCGCTCCAGTGCAATTGCACAAGACTAGAAAACACACTGAACAGAAGAGTGCATCATCCTGTTTGGCGCATTTGAAATTCACAGTTGAATTTTGGGCTAGCTATGCCAACACGAAGCCACAAGAAAGAATAATTTTTATTCTTTTCAGTAAGGTCAACTTCACTGAGGATCAATGTTTTTTTTTCTCAGGAACAACAAATACAAATCAATGCTAAAAAAACCGTGATAGCGTAGGTCCGGATTGCAAACAACGGTCTCCAGGCTCCCCGGAGTCTTTTTCGTGCGTCTCGTGGAGGCATTTCTCCTGGGAATAATAACCACGGCCGGTGGAATTACAGCTCAGGCGTCTAGTTCAGATCCAGGTGATTGCAAATGTCAGTTTCCAGATCCTGTTTTCAAAAGGGCACACGACAAAGACTCCCAAATGAAAGACTATGAGACATGAGAGTCTTTGGGTCATTTTAAATAGGGACTGCCACCAACGAACAGGGAGGGGGTGAAGCCGCTCTCTTGCCTTCCCCTGGTCAGCCTTTATAAATGTCAGAGGGTAGAGGCTCAACACAGAGGAAGGAAGCTTTTGATGAAACATCAATGGGAAGGATTTAAAAAATATGTCTTCTTTTGGTTTATGAATACGTTTGCCTTCACTACCATTGAGATGATCGTATTTATATCCCAGTTTTATCTCTTCAAGACTTATTTTTTTGAGATAAAGTGTTGCTATAGCGTTATTCTTTTTTAGATTACAACAAGAAATGGTAGTGGTAGAATTTCAGCAGTCTTGGAAATATGGCAGGTTGATGCTATCCTCTGTATGTCTGAAAATTAACAAACAAAATAGTTGGGCTATTTTATTTTTAGGGGGAGGCGGGGTGCACTCCCTGCATTGCTCAGGGACCCAAATGGCCATTCAGGCTGATGTTTTGCCAACAGGGCCGGACAGTTGAATGCCTGCACTAGGAGTGCCAGGGACCACCAGGGCCGTATACAGCAGTGCTCAGGGGTCCAGGCAGTGCCAAGGCTCAAACATGGGTCATGCAAAAGTAAAGCCTGGACCCCTGGCCCCTCAACTAACTCCTTGACTGAAACTATTTTGTTTCTCTTAGCAACTGACACAAAAATTAATCTCTTGGGGTTGGAGTGATAGCACAGCGGGTAGGGCGTTTGCCTTGCAGGTGGCCGACCCGGGTTGGATTCCCAGCATCCCATATGGTCCCCCGAGCACTGCCAGGAGTGATTCCTGAGTGTAGAGCCAGGAGTAACCCCTGAGCATCGCCAGGTGTGACCCATAAAAAAGAAAAAAAATTAATCTCTTTTGTCCATTTAACAGAGTTGTCAACTCTATTTTAATTTATTTTCTTTTGTCTCTGGGGTTACACATGGTGATGCTTAGGGGCTACTCCTGGCTCTGCACTCAGGAATTACTCCTGGTGGTGTTCAGGGGACATATAAGATGCTGGAAATCAAACCCAGGTTGGCCATATGCAAGGCAAATGCCCTACCTATGGTACTATGGCTCCGGCCCAAGAGTTGCTAACTCTAGTGGCAGAGAGAAACAGTTTAAAGCAAAAATGATATACGTTCGTGTCCCAGAACACCTATAGTCAAAAGGTAAGAAATGGATACAGTGAATAAGCATGTGAAGGGGACACAGTCAAAGGGCATAGTCACCACTACTATTGTTTTGTTTTGTTTTATAAATATGACAGGCAGGGCCCGGGGCCATAGTACAGAAGAAAGGGCACCTGCCTTGCACACGGCCTACCTGGGTTTGATTCCTGGAATCCCAGATGGTCCCCTGAGCACCACCAGGAGTAATTCCTGAGTGCAGAGCCAGGAGTAACCCCTGAGCACAACTGGGTGTGACAGAAAAAAGCAAAAAAAAAAAAAAAAAAAAGAAGGAAAAAAAGAAAAGAAGAAAGAAAGAAAAAAATCAGACTCAGACAGATAGTACAGGGTAGTACAGGGTGTAAGGAGCTTGCCGTGCATGTTACCTATCCCGGCTTGATCTCTGCCACCACATATAGTCTCCCAAGCACTGTGTGGAGTTACCCCTGAACTGAGAGCCATGAGTAAGCCTGAGCACCCCTTGGAGTGGGCTGCCCAAGCAAGCAACCAGAGAGTTAAAGCTCAGAGAAATTTTGTAATGTCAAAAACAAAAACAAGATTTGATTCCCGGCACTGCCAAGAACAAAAGCAAGGGGCCTGAGGAATGGCAGTCCAGTGGGTGGGGTACTTGCCTTGCTTACAGCTGACACCCATATGGTCCCCTGAGCCCTGCCAGGTGTGATCCCTGTGTGCAGAGCCAGGAGCCAGCCCTGAGCACTGCTGGAAGTTGCCCAACCCCCTCTCCCCCTGCCCCCCCCCCCAAAAAATGATCTGTCTATTCATAGATACATGGATTAATTTTGGTGTGACCAAACAATGGAATGGAACTAAGCACCAAAATAGACTTGTTTTGTTTGTGGGCCACATCTGACAGTTGAGAGTTGTCACAGCTCCTGGCTCTGCATTCAGGGGTCATTTCTGGTGGGGCTCAGGAGACTATATGCTATGCTGGGGATTTAACCAAGGTGAGTTGCATGAAAGGCAAGTGCCTTAATTTTTGTTTGACCTCTCTGACCCCCAAATGAACTACTGATGCATGCTACATAGATAAATTTTAAAATAATTGCGCTAAGCAGGCAATAAAAAAAATGTGTAGGCGCCAGACAATGGATCTAAAGGCTAAATTATAAGCTTTGCATGCAGGAGCCTTGACCTTAACTCCTGGCACCTCATGGTCCTCCGGCACTGCTGGGTATGGCTCAAAGCAGCAACAAAAAAGCATCAAGGACATCTATGTACTTGCATGCCATTGATAGCCTGGGAGGGGAGCAGGGGAGTTATGGAGGCTTGAAATAAACTCTTGGAGGTTTGCTGGAAATATTTATTATCTTGATTACTCATTTCATGGGCATATGGGCATGTGAACTTCTGAAATATATACTTTACAAATGTGCTATTAATTTTTTCTTTTTTTTTCTTTTTGCTTTTTGGGTCACACCTGGCAATGCACAGGGCTTACTCCTGGCTCATGCACTCAGGAATTACTCCTGGCGGTGCTCAGGGAACCATAGGAGATGCTAGGAATCGAACCCTGGTCAACCACGTGCGAGGCAAACGCCCTACCCGCTGTGCTATTGCTCCAGCTCCCTGTGCTATCAATTTTATACCAACTATACCATAAAAGAGCTGAAGAAATGGCAGTTGAGCTGAAGAAATGGCAGCTGAAGAAATGGTACAATCCATTTTTTTTTCTAAAATTCCCTAAAATCCACAATTATATGTACTTTTGCACATATATTATTTTCAGTTTGTGGAGTCTCACCTGGAGGTATGTGGGGGACTACTCATGTGGTGCTTGGGAGACCATGAAATGCCAAGTATCACCCTGGGACTTCTGCATGCAAAGCCTGTGTTCAGCCTGTTGAACTACCTACCTCTCCCCACTGTCCCCATCTGAATGTTAGCCGATGTTTTTGTCTGTTACAGAATATCATGTATCTGGATTTATGCACTATGTTTGTGTTTGGCATCTTTTACTTGGCATAGAACGACAGAATGTTTTACAAACTGAAAATGCAATCACGCTGTGACAACAAGAGGCACAAAGCAGAGCACAGAGGCACCGAATCTGCTAAACTCTGAAAGTAAGTTTAAGGGAGATGGTGGATACCTTGTGAAAGTCTGACTGTGATCTCACCAATCACTGAAAAAGAGAATAAGAAGTCTAGAGAGAAGCAATATTTAGAAAAATAATTACTGAGAAATTTCTGTAGTAGACCAAAGTCAAGACTCCTCAAGATCCCGGATGTAGATTATGTACGAAGCAAGATGAAATGAAACAAAGAACCGCACACAGTGCAGGGAGGTAGCCGGAAGGCTGAGTTCCTGCTTCGCACACGTGAGGCCTGAGATGGATCCCTGGGATCTCGTTGGGCCTACAAGCAACACTCGAAGGATCCCTGAGGCAGGAGCAGCCCCTGAGCACTGTTGACTGTGACCCAAACCAGTGTCCCCAGTTTCCCCCCAAATAAGAAAGAAAGAAAAGAATCCCACGTCACCACAATATATTAAAACTCAGAACACCCAAGATTACAAAAAGACTTTTTTTTTCTTTTTGGGTCACACCCGGCGATGCACAGGGGTTACTCCTGGCTCTGCACTCAAGAATTACCCCTGGTGGTGCTCAGGGGACGATATGGGATGCTGGGAATCATATGGGATGCTGGGAATCGACCCGGGTCAGCCGCATGCAAGGCAAACGCCCTACCCGCTGTGCTATTGTTCCAGCCCCTGAGAAGACTTTTAAAGCAGCTGGAGAGAAAAATAGAGTGGGACCTGCCAAGGAACAACAGAGCAATTAATGGATTTCTCAATAGCAACAGTCAATTTAGATTGTTGGAATGGTGTCAAAGTGGTGAGAGAAAAGGGCAGGTTTTTTTTTTAAAAAAAATTTAATTTAATTTTTATAAAGTTGTTCATAGTAATTTATTACATTCAATGTTCCAACACCAATCCCATCACAATTACACCTGCCCACCACCATATTTCAAATTTTCCCCAACCACCATCCAAGCCTGCCCCAATAGCAGGCCCTAAATAATTTATTTTGTATTGCTTGTTATGAATAATTCTCTAGAAATGATCAAAAGAGTTTCCTTAGAAGTGTGTGAAAATTGTTATATCTCACTCTGGAGCCATTGATTCCTTGTATAAGAGATTATTAACATGTTGTTACAGCCTGTGTGCTAATATTTGTTTAATTGAGATTGGTTGCCTTCTAGGTTGCTTTTTAAAAAAATGTGGACCTGTAGGTAAATCTGAATGAAGACACTGGAGGGAAGGGGCGGGGGTTGGGCCACATCTGGCAGTGTTTAGGGTTACTCCTGTCTCTGCACTCAGGAATCCTTGCCGAGCTGAGGGGACCATATGTGATGCAGGGGTGGAATCCAGGTGAGCCCTGTGCAAGGCAAATGCCTACCCACTGTACTATCGCTCTGGCCCTGAATGAATATTTTTATCAAATGATCATGAAAATGTATAAATGTTGTCTTAGAAAAAAATGAGGCTCAGGGCTGGAGTGATAGCACAGCGGGTAGGGCGTTTGCCTTGCACGCAGCCGACCCGGGTTCGATTCCCAGCATCCCATATGGTTCCCTGAGCACCGCCAGGGGTAATTCCTGAGTGCAGAGCCAGGAGTAACCTGTGCATCACCAGGTATGACCCAAAAAGCAAAAAAAAAAAATTAAAAAAAGAGGCTTGTGACAAAAAATAAAAATCACGACAATTTCTCTCTTTTCACAGAAGTCTTACGAAAACAATATAGATGTGGGTTAAAAGCCAGGAAACTCAATTTTCAGCTAAAATGGGTGACAGATACAATCTTCAGACTTATGAAAAAGAAAACCCCAAAATGTAAGAGCTGCTGAAAGCACCAGCGGAGCTACCAAGAGATGAAGAGCATCCAACTGCGCAGGGCAGTACTAAGTGAGCAGGCAGAAGCCAGGGGTGGCCCGGCTCAGGGAAGATTAGCAAAACTGCATTTCCTGTGGGTAAAGCACTAGCCAGGAACTAAGCAACAACTTACATCCTTTTCACACCGCAAGAGCAGAGAGAGCTGAAAATGACAAAGCAAAGCCCAGCTGGTCAGAAGCTGTGGGGGTGGCAGAACAATACAGATAAAGGGAGAGGAGAGGCAAGACCAAGAGGACCAGATCGCTGAAAAGCCTCCTCGAATGTCCCCCTCCAGGGACGTTCAGTGGATGGTTGGTCAGAAAAATACAGCTCCTTGCATTTAGAGTGTCAACAACAACACCCCCCCAAAAATGGAACTAGAAAAGCATGGTTACAAAATATTGTAGAAGAGAAAGACGGGAAGCCAATGGCAAGAGCTAAAAGAGCACGAGATATAAGAGGAGAAAGCAGACAAGGAGCAGATGAAAATTCTTACCAAACTATCAGCAAAACAAGCAGCTCCATCATTTTATGAAGGAAGACTTTGTGGCAGAAAATTCAAGGACAAGTTGGCAAAAAAAAAAAAAAAACACAGGAAATGAAGCCCTTGGGGGTTGGGGGTGTTTGAATAGCTCAAAGAGCTGGGCGAGCAGGGGGCCTGGGTTACATCCTTTAGCACCGCCCAGAGCAACACCCAAAACTTCAAGCCGGAAGTAGTGCCCCAGCACCACTAGATAGAAAACTCTGGAAAAAGAAAGAAAAGAGTAGATGAACAATGAGACAGCCCAAATTACGAAAGAGATAAAATATTAACCATCTTTGAATTAAGAACTTGGGAAGTGGGGCCTGGAGCGATAGCACAGCAGGTAGGGCGTTTGCCTTGCACGCAGCGGACCTGGGTTCGATTCCCAGCATCCTATATATCCCCTGAGCACCGACAGGAGTGCTACCTGAGTGCAGAGCCAGGAGTAACCCCTGAGCATCCCCAGGTGTGACCCAAGAAGCAAAAAACAACAACAAAACAAAAACAAAAAAGCAAAAAAAAAAAAAAGAAGAGAACGGGGAGACTAGCGCTGAGGTAAAACACTGGGTCCTTGAGAACAGAAGTGAGAAAAGCAAACAAAACAAAATGGAAACAATTAAAAATGTGTGGCTCTGCCCAGTAGAATTCTCTGTGGGTATGGAAATGATCTAGAAATATTCTTTCCAGTTGTAGTAACTGGTAACCATGTGTGGCGATTAAGCATGTAAAATGTGATTAGTGCAACTCAGGAACTGGTTTCTTAATTAAATTCAGTTTTAACTAATGGAATGGTCACATTAGGCGGCGACCAAATTGGGCAGTGCAAGTTTAGAGGAAAAATGGTAGACATAGAAGATATCCCAAGAGGAGCTAAAAACTGGAAACTCTGAAGAATAAAACAAAAGCAATAGGTTAAGTATTTATGATGAATTTCCAGATCTATTTGAAGATATAAAATGTTAAGTCTTTGCAGATATAAAAGGCATGAATTTTCTTTCCTTTCTATTTTTTAAATTAAATACCTGTGAGATACAGATTACAAAGCTGATCTTAGCCAGGTTTCAGTCATACAGGGTTCCAGCACACAGCCCTCCACCAATGTACATTTCCCACCACCAATGTCCTCAGTTTCCCTTCTGTACCCTCCTCCCAAGCTTGTCTCTATGGTAGGCATTTTCCTCCTCTCCCTCTCCCTCTCCTTTTCCGTCTCCCTCTCTCCCTCCCTTCCCCCTCTCTTTCAAACCCTGGTCAGCTGCATGCAAGGCAAACGCCCTACCTGCTGTACCTGCTGTATACTATTTCTCTGGCCCCCAACACATTGATTGTAAACTACTGAGAGTTATTTCATTTTAGTTTCAACTTCCTAGGATTATGACTTTATCTGCTATTCCAAGAGGTTGTTTTTTTGTTTGTTTGTTTTCTGTTTGGATCACACCCGGCGATGCACAGGGGTTACTCCTGGCTCTGCACTCAGGAATTACCCCTGGCAGTGCTCAGGGGACCATATGGGATGCTGGGAATTGAACCTGGGTCGGCCGCGTGCAAGGCAAACGCCCTACCCGCTGTGATATTGCTCCAGCCCCTCCAAGAGGTTGTAACTAAAATAAAATATTAGAATTAAAGGTGCTGGGGGCTGGAGTGATAGCACAGCGGGTAGGGTGTTGGCCTTGCACTCGGCCGACCCGGGTTCGATTCCCAGCATCCCATATGGTCCCCTGAGCATGACCAGGGGTAATTCCTGAGTGCAGAGCCAGGAGTGACCCCTGAGCATCGCTGGGTATGACCCAAAAAGCAAAAAAAAAAAAAAAAAAAAAAAAAGAATTAAAATGAAACTTTTTAAAGCAAAGTCACATAGTGGACAAATAAAGCACACTAAATACACTGGAAAACCAAAACAGAAAGATAATAGAAAACATATGAATGTGCAAACCAAATATGGCTAGCCTATCAGGAAACAAATGAGTGTCAGTTATCTAAGAAATATTTACCCAACCAATTCAGGAAATTAAAGCATGAAAGAATATACAAAATGCAGATTAAAATATATATGTATTTATAGAAGGCTGGAGCAATAGTACAGCAGGTAGGGTGTTTGCCTTGCACGAGGGCAACCTGACTTTAATCCCTGGCACTCCAAGGACCCCCCAAGGGGCTGGAGTGGTAGCACAGTGGGCAGGGCGTTTACCTTGCACACGGCCAACCCGGGTTCAATTCCTAGCATCTAATATAGTCCCCCGAGCACCGGCAGGAGTAATTCCAGAGTGTAGAGTCAGGGTAACCCCTGTGCATTGCTGGGTGTGACCCCAAAAGCACTAATATAGTTTCCCAAGCACCTCCCTGAGAGATTGCTGAGCAGAGACAGGAGTGAGCCATGAGCACAACTGGATGTAGTCCAAGACCCCACCCTCCTCCCCAGAATCCCAAGCAACACAGAAAAGCACATACTCTAGTGCAGACCCCACACCCCTCTAAACGTCTTTGCGGAAATAAAGCTCAACAGCAGGGTGTATGTTTTGGGTACATGAGGTTCTGGGTTTGATCCCTGGTGCCCCTCACAAAAATCAAATGACTTTAAAAATCTACTTTTCTTTTGGTTGGAAAAGTAGATTAAGGGGGCTGGAGCGATAACACAGCGGGTAGGGCATTTGCCTTGCACATGCCTGACCCAGGTTCAATTCCCAGCATCCCATATGGTCTCCTGAGCACCGCCAGGGGTAATTCCTGAGTACAGAGCCAGGAGTGACCCCTGTGCATCATTGGGTGTGACCCAAAAATAAAAAAGAAAAAGAAGAAAAGTAGATTAAGGTGCTTGGCTTGCTTGTGTCAGATGCTGTTTGATCCCAGCACTACTGGAAACGACTCCTGAGCACAGAGCTAGGAGTAATTCTAAATCATTGCTGGGTGAGCACAGAGCTAGGAGTACCTCCTAGTCACTCTGTTTTAAGCCAAACGACTTCATTTCAAAATAAGAATAAAAAACAAACAAACAAAACAACAAAATAAGAATAATAGAGAGGACAAAAGGGAATGCCCTTCCGCAGAGGCAGGGTGAGGTGGTAAGGGATGGGGTGGAGGTGAGGGTGGTGAGAGGGATACTGGGATCATTGGTGGAGGTGAATGGGCACTGGTGGAGGCATGGGTTAACGATCACTGTGTGAGTGAAATGCAAACACAAAAGTTCATAAGTCTGTAACTGTACATCACAGTGGTTCTCTAATAAAAAATTTAAAGAAAAAATAAAAAACCAAAATAGAAATCATAGGAGCTGGAGTGATAGCATAGCGGGTAGGGCATTTACCTTGCTCGTGGCTGATCTGGGTTCGAGTCCCAGCATCCCATATGGTCCCCTGAGCACTGCCAGGAGTAATTCCTGAGTGCAGAGCCAGGAGTAACCCCTGTGCATTGCTGGGTGTGACCCAAAAGCCAAAAAAACCAAAAAACCCCAACAAAATAGGAATAATAATTTTTTGAAAAACACTCCCCCCAGGCTATCTATATGAGGGCCCAGAAGCTTAAGGCTTGGAGGTTTAACGTACTTGCCTGGCAGGTACAAGGCTACAAGTCCAAACCCCGGTGTTGCCTTCACCCACTCCGGGGAGGGGGTGGGGGGTAGAGGGGCTTCTGGCAGCTCGGTTGTTTGGAACCTCCAGCCAGGAAAAATAATCATTCTAAAATTAGAAAACAGTTTAGGGTAATTTAATACAAATGTGCAAAACTTTTGTACTAAATTATGCCTGAGTGAAATCAAAAGCAGATGGGATGATAGACTCCATCGAGTGGGGGAGAAAGCTCAAAAGGCAAGTGCTCAGGCCTTGGAAGTGGCCGCCCTGGGTTGGTCCCTGGTAGTGCACAGCACCTGTGGTGATTCCTTGTCAATAGCTGGGAGCAGCCTCTGAGCATCACAGCCCCAAACTATATCTCTTCTCTCTCTCTCTCTCTCTCTCTCTCTCTCTCTCTGTATTTTGGTTTGGGGGCCACACTCAGTAGTGCTCAGGACTTACTCCTGGCTCTGCACTCAGAGATCACTTCTAGTCAGGCTCAAGGGACCATATGGGGTTCTGGGGATCAAACCTGGGTTGGCAGCTTGCAAGGCAAGCATCCTATCAGCTGTACTATTGCTCGAGCCCATATATAGATATGATCCCTCTTTATTTTTTTGCTTTTTGGGTCACACCCGGCAACGCACAAGGGTTACTCCTGGCTCTGCACTCAGGAATCACTCCTGGCGATGCTCGGGGACCATATGGGATGCTGGGAATCGAACCCGGGTCGGCTGCGTGCAAGGCAAACGTCCTACCCGCCGTGCCATTGCTCCAGCCCCCGATCCCTCTTTTTTTTTTTTTTGCTTTTTGGGTCACACCCGGCGATGCACAGGGGTTACTCCTGGCTCTGCACTCAGGAATTACCCCTGGCGGTGCTCAGGGGACCATATGGGATGCTGGGATTCGAACCCGGGTCGGTCGCGTGCAAGGCAAACGCCCTACCCGCTGTGCTATCACTCCAGCCCCCCCCATCCCTCTTTTAAGGGATTATAGGACTCACTTGTTAAGCTATTCTCCTTGAATTGATATATAGACTCAGTACGATCCCAATCAAAATCACAAGCAAGCTTTATTATGAAAATTATTGAGCTGACTCTAAAATTTATACAGAACTGCAAAGGACATAGAATACTTGGAGGAAGGAAAATAAATTTGGAGGGATTAGTCAATCAACCTTCAAGTCTTACTATAAAGCTAAAATGTGTGTATGTGTATGTGTGTGTGTGGGGGGGGGGAAGTGTGTGCAGTGGTGGTGAGAATACAAAGGTTAACACTAGTTTGAATCCTGGCATCACATATGGTCTCTGGCACCTCCAGGTATGGCCCGTGGGCATTGCTGGGTGGTTCCCCCTTCAAAAAAACCCTTTAAAAAATCCAACAAACAAAACACAAAGAGATGGGCTGGGAAGAAATCATCAGGAGAATGTTTGCCTTGTGTGTGTGAGGTGCTGGTTTGATCCCTAGCATCACAAATAAGCAAACAAAGCAAAGCTAAGAAAATCAAGATAGAGGCCTGAGCATTGTGGGAAGTACAGTGGTAGGGAGTTTACCTTGCACCCAGCCAACCCAGGTTCGATACTGTAGTGCACCGCCAGGAATAATTCTTGAGTGCAGAACCAGAGGAACCCCTGAGGTGTGATCCAAAAAACTGAGATAGATAGATAGATAGATAGATAGATAGATAGATAGATAGAGAGATAGAGAGATAGAGAGATAGAGAGAGGGAGGGAGGGAGAGAGAGAGAGAGAGAGAGAGAGAGAGAGAAAGAGAAGAAGAGAAGTGTCTGCTGGTGGTGTGCAATGTACACTGGACGGGTGGTGGAACATTGTGTGACTGAAATCCAACCATGAACAAGTTTTTAATTGTATATCTCATGGTAATTTAATAAAAAATTAAAAATAAATAAATAAAATACATGAAGCATTCTTTTAAAAAAAGGACAAGTAGAATATTACAAAAAAACCCAAACAATAGTCACACATATTTAGTCAAACTTTTTTTTTTACAAAGCCATTAAAAAGAGAAAGGATTTTTTTCAAGAAATAATATTGGAAATTCAATTGATATTCATAGACTCAAGGCACATTTCTACCAGTTTTGATAAGTGTATAAACACGATATATTCTCATGCTTGGCCGTTCCCAGGGAAAGGACAACAGAAATGGTTCTTAAGCACTGGTATGCTCAGACTCCCTCAGAATGATAGAATTCTGGATGTTTCTTGTCCATCTATCAGATTGGCAAAACTCCAAAGGTTTGCAAACACGTTCTATTGATAAACCATGAAGTGACAGTGCTCTGACAGGCTGATTGGCTATAAACCAACAGGCCAACCCACACTGCCAAATGCACCCAGACTTCGATCCAGGAATTTCACTTCAACGCTTTATTCCCGAGATCGTCTTCCTTAGGTGACGCTCTGTTAGGCTTTAATGTACAATATTACTTATAATAATGCGTCTAGAAATAGCTGGAGCTGTTACCAGTCCCATTTCATTAGTATGGGACTGGCAATTAAATTGTAATAAGCCATGTGATGCGACGTGAAGAGTTAGAAAAAATAGAAGAAAACAGGAGGCAGAAGTGGAGTGCTCGCCGGGCATGTCTGAATGAGGTCCTGAGTTCTGTCCGCAGAACTGCAAAACATAAAATTAATATTTTTTGCTTTTTTTTTTTTTTTTTTTTTGCTTTTTGGGTCACACCTGGCAATGCACAGGGGTTACTCCTGGATCATGCACCCAGGAATTACTCCTGGCAGGTGCTCAGGGGACCATATGGGATGCTGGGAACCGAACCCGGGTGGGCCGCATGGAAGGCAAACGCCCTACCCCCTGTGCTATCGCTCCAGCCCCTGCATTTTTTCTTTTTCTTTTTGGGTCACACCTAGCGATGCACAGAGGTTACTCCTGGCTCTGTACTCGGGAATTACTTCTGGCAGTGCTGGAGGACCATATGGGATGCTGGGAATCAAACCCGCAAGGCAAATGCCCTACCCGCTGTGCTATCACTCTAGCCCCTAGGCCCTGCATTTCTGATTAGATCTCAATTCTCTGATATGGGAAGGTCTGTAAGGTTGGGGGTTGGGCATAGGGATCAAGTAGTTAATGCAGCAAACTACTTTTTTTTTTTTCCATTAAAAAGAACAGCGGTGTTGGAGGGACAGGACAATGGGGTTGATGCTTCCCTGACATACGGCAGATCCAGGTTTGAGCCTTGGCAGTGTATATGGCTCCTGAGTATGGCTGAGAGGGATCCCTGAGCAGAGCGGGGAGGAAGCCCTAATCACTGCTGGGTGTGGCCCACCCTCATAACAAATAGAATACATTATAATTTAAAAGAGAAAAGAGGAGGGAGAGTTTTAAAATGCTATGCTAATATTTGCCTATAACATAATAAAATTCTAGAAGGATACATAGAGTAAGGGCAGTGATTTCCTGTGAGAGAGAATCAGACAGAGCGGGGACTTTTGCTACACACCATTTTCTATTTCTGGGTGTTGAACTAAGTGAATTTATTAGTTACAGAAATTAAATCTAAAACACAGGCCCCAAATGTTAGAAATTTACAAAAAACTGTTAGTGTGAATGCAAAACATTTCCACGGGGATCACAAAATATAAAAACAAACCAAAATTAGGACATATGTTTCCAAAAGCAGTAGATAAAGGACAATGTGGAAAAAAAATAAAGAAAACGAACAAAATCCAAAAATGAGGTTTGAAATACTTGTGTAGTGAAGAGGGGGTCGGGGGTGGACAGAAAAGTGAACAAATGGGAATTATCAAGTGAGAGGATAAAAAGAAAATAAATATATCAGTAATCACAATAAAGTTAGTGAACTAAAAATGCTGTTTAGGACAGAGATACTTAAGTTATACTCAAAATTAAAATTGGGGCCAAAGTGATAATATAGTTGATAGGGCATTCGCCTTGCACAAGGCCGACCTAGGTTCAATCCCTGGCATCCCATATGGTCCCTTGAGGACCGCCAGGAGTAGCCCCTGAATATCGCCGGATGTGACCCCCAAAATCAAATAAATAAATAAACAAAAACCAAATCAGAGCGGCCAGAAAAATGACGCAACGGTTAAGGCAGTTGCCTTGCATATAGCTACGGTTGCAACACTGGTTTGAATCCCAGCGTTGCATATAATCTCCTGAGCTCATCCAGGTATGGCCCCTAAACCCATCCAGGTGTGACTCTGCCCCGCTCTGCCCCCCAGGCACCCAAAAAAAAGAAAGGAAAAGAAATAAAATTAAAATCGGAGGGCAGGGCCAGGCTGCTGAGTAGAAAGAACCTGGGTCTTGGGGGCTGAAGTGATAGCACAGCGGGTAGGGCGTTTGCCTTGCATGAGGCTGACCGGGGTTCGATTCCCAACATCCCATATGGTCCCCTGAACACCGCTAGGAGTGATTCCTGAGTACAGAGCCAGGAGTAACCCCTGTGCATCACTGAGTGTGAACCAAAAACCAAAAAGAAAAAAAAAAAGAACCTGGGTCTACTTCCTGTATTCATAGTAAATCCATGCCATAACTTGTATTTATTTACACCAAAAATTGACCTGAAACTTCAGTGAATAATGTAGCAAAGGAAGACATCAGGATAGCTGCCAGACAGCTGGGAACAGAGAGACACATAGGCACCAAGAAAAAACACCAACACCACCTGCTGCCCCACCAAGGGTGACAAGGTGTGAAACTTCACTTAGGAGAGCAGAAGGGATGCTGGGATAGGAGGCAAGAAATGACAGGGGTCGGTCACCAGCAAGCACCTTCTCATCAGCTCACAAAACAAAAATAAAAAATAAAAAACAGGGAACAGGGAAAGTTCTGAGAAGCTCCCCAGCCACTTCGAATATCTGGACGGGCACAGAGATCCTCAGATTGCTTGTGTCCAGCAGAGAAACAGACCCAGCAACCCTGCCAGCCCACATCAGACAGCTAAGAAGCACGTTGCACCCCTAAGAAAAAGAGAGTACCCCCAACACACCAGCTAGAATGATGTCTTAGTCTCGCCTGCCCGTGATGCCCTCTGCCAGCTGGCTCATCTCTGGGTCCGCAATGGGGCACCCAGGTCAGTGCAACAGAGGATGCGGAGTCCTGTTTGGGTTGGTGCACAGGTGCCTGCGGGTACTTCCTATCTTGAATCTCATTTTCACTGCCCAGGAGCGCTTGAACTTGTCATGGCAAAGGTCATCTCTCTGGGGCTGCAAATTCCCTGGCCCTGGTGAAACCCCAGACTTAATCAGGAGATGGAGGAACTCTCCCCGGGCTGGTTGGAGGTGACAACTGGAAAGAACTCTGGGTACAGTGGAGCTGTGTCAGCCTTAGGAGACAGCAAAGCGACGGTAGAGAGGTAGGGTGCTTGCCTTGCACGTGGAAGATCACAGTTTGATCTCTACATGTGGTATCCTGAGTACTGCCAGGAGTGACCAGGAGTAAGCCCTGAGCATAGCATGTAACGGTGGGAAGGACAGTAATAATGGGAATTCTTTTTTTTTTTTCTTTTTGGGTCACACCAGGCGATGTACAGGGGTTACTCCTGGCTCGTACACTCAGGAATTACTCCTGGTGGTGCTGGGGTATGGGATGCTGGAATCAAACACAGGTCAGCCTCGTGCAAGACGAACACCCTTATCTTTGTCATTTCTTTTTTTTTTAATTTATTTTATTTTATTTTGCTTTTTGGGTCACACCCGGTAAAGCACAGGAATTACTGCACTCAGGAATTACTCCTGGCGGTGCTCAGGGGACCATATGGGATGCTGGGAATTGAACCCAGGTCGGCCACGTGCAAGGCAAATGCACCCGCTGTGCTATTGCTCCAGTCCCCAATCTTTGTCATTTCTATTCTGAATAGACATTTCTATTCATGTCTAAGTTTAGACATTTTAGAATTTCAGATATTGTATTTTTCATTCCTAAACTTTATCTGATTTTTAAAAATAAATAGACCCTATTCTTTTCTGTGTTCATATTTCATATGTATTCACTTATTATTAGCATCATATTTATTCCATCACTGAATGTAATTATAATGGATGTTTGATGTTTGAGTTGCTTCAAATTGGGATTGGTTTACATTGATTTTCTTTAGTTTTGAAAATGGGACATGTTATCCTAATTCTTCTGATTTAGTTTTGATTTTTGGCCACAGTGGTGCTGGGGTCTACTCCCAGCTCTGTGTTTAGGGTTTGCTCTGGGTGGTGCTACAGTACCGTGTACCGCCAAGGATCAAACCTGGGCCTCCTGAATGCAAGCATGCACTCAATTTATAAAGTTATATCTCCAGCCTCAAATTTGTGTTTTGTTGATTTTATTTTGGTTTTTTGCCACGTGGGATTGAACTCAGGCACCTCAGCAAGGAATCACTGCTGAGCCACTTACTGGTCTGAAACTTTGGATTATATCCCAGATATTGATATCACCGTATCACTGTATCACTGCCATCCCATCGTTTATCGATTTACTCAGGTGGGCACCAGTAACATCTCCATTCGTCCCAGCCCTGAGATTTTATTTTTTGCTTTTTTTTTTTTAATTTATTTTATTGAATCACCATGTGGAAAGTTACAAAGTTCTCAGGCTTATGTCTCAGATATACAATGCTCAAACACCCGTCCTTTCACCAGTGCCCATATCCCACCACCAAAAAAAGAAAAGAAAAAAAAAACCGCAGTATACCTCCCTCCCCCCCACCCCAAGCCCCCCACCCCCACTTGCATAACTGATAAATTTCACTTCATTTTCTCTTTACCTTGATTACATTCCATATTTCAACACAAAACTCACTATTGTTGTTGGAGTTTCAACACAGAACTCACTATTCTTGTTGGAGTTTATCCCCTCAAAATACGACCCTATTGACAAGGAAACATTTGATAATTAGTTTTCCACTGATGAGAATAAAGAGATATAAAGTCGCGCGGCCTTGGTAGCAGCCTCGTGGTTTAGGATTTCTGTATTCTAGCAATCAAGTCCAGGGAGATTTAAGTTGGAAATTGCATCATTCCCCTTCCTGGGGCGGCATGGAGCAAAAGCTTAGTTCACAGTCTGGAGACATGGCTGCAAACACTTGCTGGGACCAGAAGTAATATAGCTGGCTTTGGATCCTGGTCGTTCAGCAGCAAAGCGGTTTTTTGCTTTTTTTTTAAAAAAAAATTTTGTTAGTGAATCACCGTGAGGTACAGTTACAAATTTATAAACTTTCATGTTTGCATTTGGTTTACATCCCTTCACCAGTGCCCATTCTCCTCCAATGTTCCCAGTATCCCTCCCACCACCCCCACCCCAACCCCCACTACCCCACCCTGCCTCTGGCGGCAGGGCATTCTTTTTTGTTCTCTCTCCTGTTAGATGTTGTAGTTTGCAATAGAGGTATTGAGTGGCCATCATGTTCGTTCTATAGTTTACTTTTGGTACGCAGCTTTCAACCCGAGTGGGTCCTCCCAACATTCTCTACTAGGTGTTCCCTTCTCTGTCTCTGCTGTCTTTTCCCCAGCATGTGAGGCCAATTTCCAATCTGTGGGTCAGACCTCCTGATTCTTGTCTCTACTACTCTTGGGTGTTAGTGTCCCATTCTGCCACTTTATATTCCACATATGAGTGCGATCTTTCTATGTCTGTCTCTTTCTTTCCCAGCCCTGAGATTTTAGCAGCCTCTCCTTACTCGTTTTTCCCAATGATTGGAGATTCTTTTCAGGGTCAGGGGAATGAGACCTGTTATTTGTTACTGCATTTGGCATACAGAATATGCCACGGGGAACTTGCCAGGCTCTTCCATGCGTGCGGGATACTCTCGGTAGCTTGTCAGGCTCTTCAAGAGGTATATATAGATATATTTCCCTTTATGATGATGTGCAGCCGCGCAGTCTAGGAATATGTTCACCCATGCGTGAGGCTCGGCCCGAGTGTATGGAAAGTGGCCTGGAGCGTGGCAGCGGTGGGGTAGTGGAGGTCGGCTGTCGGTGCTGGGGCCGGGAGGGCTCTCAGCGGTGCCCCCCTCCCGGGGGACCCCTAGTGTGGAGTTAAAATTTTATAATCTAAATTTTTTTTAGATTATAAAAATTATATAAAATTATAAGATTATAAAAATTATAAATTATAAAATATAGGGCTGGAGCGATAGCACAGCAGGTAGGGTGTTCGCTTTTCATGCGGCCGACCCGTGTTCGATTCCTCTGCCCCTCTCAGAGAGCCCGGCAAGCTACCGAGAGTATCCCGCCCACTCGGCACAGCCTGGCAAGCTACCCGTGGCGTATTGGATATGCCAAAAACAGTAACAATGAGTCTCACAATGAGAGACGTTACTGGTGCCCGCTCAAACAAATCGATGAGCAACGGGATGACAGTGATTTTGATTTTGAAAATTTTTTCAATTACAGGGCTGGAGTGATAGCATGGCGGATAGGGCGTTTGTCTTGCACTCAGTCAATCCGGATTCAATCTCCGGCATCCCACATGATCCCCCAAGCACTGCCAGGAATGATTTCTGAGTGCAGAGCCAGGAATGACCCCTGAGCATCGCTGGGTTTAACCCCAAAAGCAAAAATAAATAAATAATAATTAAAAAAATAAAATAATTTTAATTACATTTAAAATCCAATAATATGTTGTTTAGGACAGGCTCATCGAAAACATAGGGTCACCAATGGGCTACGGGGTCAAGCACTTGTCTTACATGTCTGAGGCAAAATACTAACAAGAGTATTGGAAGTTGAAGTATGTCAATATCACAAAAACAAATTTTTTAGAAAATTCATTTATTTATTTACTTTTTGGTTTTGGGGCCACACCTGGCCATCCTCAGGGATTACTCCTAGCTCTGTGCTCACGAATCACTTCTGTGGGCTCAGGGGACTATCTGGGATAGCACTGTAGCACTGTTGTCCCGTTGTTCATCAATTTGCTCGAGCGGGCACCAGTAACATCTCCATTGTGAGACTTGTTACTGTTTTTGGCATAGCGAATACGCCACGGGTAGCTTGCCAGGCTCTGCTGTATGGGTGGGATACTCTTGGTAGCTTGCCAGGCTCTCCAAGAGGGATGGAGAAATCGAAACTGGGTTGGCCGCATGCAAGGCAAACGCCCTACCCACTGTGCTATCACTCCAGTCTACTATATGGGGGACTGGGGATCAAATTGTAGTTGGTCACATAGAAAGCAAACTCCTGTCCTATTGCTTCAACCTCAGAAAATGGACATTCAGAACAAAATCATTAATTGATTCTGTAATAGACAAACAAAGTCACACCCTCCAAACAAACAAACCAACACACACACAAAACAAACAAACAAAAATATCCACCCACCTAATGGTGTGAATTCTCTACAAATTCAGGTTTGGATATTCAGGTTTAATACAATTCCTATTAAAATACCATAAACTGGGCAGGGGATGTAGCTCAGTGAAAAAAAATATCATCAACTCTTTAGATAGAATAGAGATAATTATTCTAGAATTTATATTAAAGCAAAATATATGGAATTATCATAGCTAAATGATTTTTAAACACAACAAAATGGAAATATAAGTATACTTAATTCCAAGAGTTTTTATAAAAGTATACTAATCAAGACTGTGTGATAATGATAGAGGGCTAGACACACTCAAGGTTCAAAGTACTAGAACAGAGAGCAAATATAGATTGGCACAAAAATGCCCAACTGGGCCTGAGTGATAGTATAGTGGATAGGATGTTTGCCTTGCACATGGTGGACCCGGGTTCAATCACCAGCATCAGCTATGGATCCCTGAAGAAACTAGGAGTGAATCCTGAGTATAGAGCCAGAAGTATCACTAGGTGTGGCCCTAAGATCACCCACCGCAAAGTATCAAACTGGAAACTCAAGATGTCTTTCAGTGGGTAAACAATTAAACCAATTGCTATGCATTCATATCATATGTTATTATTTAGCAAAAACATGGAACAAATTAGGCAATCTAGAATAGATCCAAGGAAATCATCTGGATCCATCTTCAGAGAAACTTATACTTGAGAGGAAAAAAAAGCAAAACTATCCTCAAAGTTTATACACTGTAAGATTCCATTACATAGCATTCCAAAGATAACATAATTAAAGAAGTAAAAATGAGCCCTTGCCAGGATGTAAGAGGAAGAAAGCTGTGTTATTATAAAAAGACAACTCAAGGAGGAACGGAGCTATAGAATAGGGGTAAGATTCTTGCCTTGCACGTGGTCAGCCTGGTTCCATCCCTGGCATCCCATATGGTCCCCTGGGCACTGCCAGAAGTGATTCCCGAGCATAGAGCCAGAAGGAATCCCTGAGCATCACTGGATGTGGTCCAAAAACAAAAATAAAAGACAACACAAGTGTGATCCTGTAGTGAAAGAATATTTCTTCATCTTGACAATATCAAGATCCGTGTGAGAGAGGCTAATTCCAAAATAATGAATAAATTCATCTAAAAATCTTTGTAAGGTGCTGGAGCTATAGCACAGTGGGTAGGGCGTTTGCCTTGCACACAGCCGACCCGGGTTCAATTCCCAGCATCCCATATGGTCCCCTGAGCACCGCCAGGAGTGGTTCCTGAGTGCAGAGCCAGGAGAAACTCCTGTGCATCGCCAGGTGTGACCCAAAAAGCAAAAATAAATAAATAAATAAATAAATAAAAATCTTTGTAAAAGCAATCGTGTGGCCAGGGAAGTAGTTCAAAGGACTGGAGCATAAGTTTTGCATGCAGCAGCTTCAAGTCCCAGCACCACCTAGTCCCCTAAATACCACCAGAAGTGACATATATCTATACCTATATCTATCTATATATCTCTTTTGAAAGAGAGAGAAGGAGTGATCTCTGAGCACAGAGTCAGGAGTAAGCCCTGAACATCACTGGTGTGGGCCCCTAATAAACAAACATCTGCAGATACAATCTGGGGAGAAAATGGCTAAGTGTGAGAAAACAGAACCTTTATAACTTTAACCTGCTGTATTCCCATCCCTTTCCCCAAATTCCATAATGGTCTTGAGTACCAGCAATGCAACAGCCAGAGTCACTGTGAAAATCAGCAGCTTAAGACACACAACAGAATCTCTGAACCGAGCAGCTTGCTGCAGAGATGTCTCTGGACTTTAAGGCAGGCCGACTTCACCAGGGTGCCCAGATGGGAGCAGATGTTGTCCCTCCACCTACCCCCTAAGAATCGCGGCGGCCGCCAACTTCCAGAACCCAATAAGAAGTGCAGGTATGCGGGTTGAGTGATGGTAAACTCCAGGCCTCAAGGGATAGGGGATGAGCCCCGCCACACACACACACACACACACACACACACACACACACACACACACACACACACAGCCCGTCCCCATGGGACCCTCAAGGTCATGCCCACAAATGAGCAGCTGCTCACCTGGCTGCTATTTAAGCTCCTTAACGGCCTTGATTCAGAGACACAAAAGAAGCTTGAACCGAGCAGCTTGCTGCAGAGATTTCTCCAGACCCTAAATATCTAAAACTTCAGGATTCCAGGATGCGCAGCCACTCTTGCGACCACACGACATCTTATGCTATTTATAACAAGCAATACAAAAGCGAGTACAGAGGAGGTTATTTTCAATAGAGGCAGGGGGAAGGGAGGGATGAGGGGGGATTATGGGGGACCTTGGTGGTGGAAAATGTGCACTGGTGGGAGTATGGGTGTTTGGTCATTGTATGACTGAAACTCAAACATGAAAGCTTTGCAACTGTCTCACGGTGATTCAATAAAAAAAAATAATTAATAAAAAAATCAGCAGCTTACAGTCACTCAGTGGGCAAAATATTTTGGAACTTCTCAATATACTCCTCCTCAAAGAGCAGCCGTTGTTGAAGACACCTGGCAGGTCCCTATTAAACTGCCACACTCAGGGCTTGTGTTTATTTCTACTGACTCAGAGATCATTCACTATGAACTCATGTTTCCCCGAAGTATTTGCTGAAAACAAATAGTGGCAATAGTGGGCATCGCAGATGCCTTAGGTGATAATAATTGGGTAAGGAAAGAACAAATTCACACACACACATATAAAAAAAAAAACCTTACGAGGAAAAGCTTGGCAGTAAGTTATCTATAGGGGGCCTTGAAAAGCTCCAACAAATACTGGAAATCTAGAAGTCCCTGGGCATGCCCCGGGCAGTGTTATAGCTAAGAAAATGGCGTGAAGATCCCAGTTCTCTTGCTGCTGGTGGACTCTGCGGTTCTCCATAAGCAGAAACTAGAATAAAGTAGGGTTGCTCACTGTGTGCTGGAGTCTTAAAGACGTACCTTAACATACACACAGAGAGACACAAAAAGACAAACACATATACACACACACAAATTTGAGAGCATTGTTAATATAAGACACTTTAAAAACTCTTCCTTTGTTACTAAATTGCTCATTAAGCATTCACTTATCCTGGCTAGCAGGACAGAGAATACAGACCTTTATTTGTTTTTTTTTTTTGTTTTTCTTTTTCTTTTTGGGTCACACCTGGCAATGCACAGGGGTTACTCCTGGCTCATGCACTCAGGAATCACTCCTGGCGGTGCTCAAGGAACCATATGGGATGCTGGGAATTGAACCCGGGTCGACCACGTGCAAGGCAAACACCCTACCCGCTGTGCTATCGCTCTAGCCCCAACAGACCTTTATTTATTTTTTGCTTTTTGGGTCACACCTGGCGGTGTTTAGGGATTATTCCTGGCTCTGCACTCAGAAATTAGTCCTGGCGGTGCTCAGGGGATGCCAGGGATTGAACCCGGATCAGTCATGTTCAAAGCAAACGTCCTACCCGCTGTACTACTGCTCCGGCCCCAAGAAAACAGACTTTTTAAATTACATTTTTAAAATACCTTGTTTTCAATATTTCAAAAATGTATGGAAATATGCAAAGAAATAGAAAACCTGAAACATAGGGGTTGGGGGAGGAGGGAAAGTGGTTAATTGGAGCTTTCCCCTGGGAAGTCTGGGTGGACAAACTTTACTGGACAAAGACTTTAAATGTGCTATCATGTATTCAAACGACTAAAAGAAAGCATGTTCGAAGAATTAAAGTATGAGACAATCTCATTAGAGAGTATCAGTAATGAAAAGACTTATAAAAGAAAAATCAAATAGAAATTCAGAAGCTTAAAGGTAAAATAGTTAAAATGAAATTTTTTTTACTGCCAGGTGTGGCCCCTGGACCTCACCAGGTGTTTTTGTCTTAACTTAGACACCATGATTTATAAATGTTAATATATATATTTAAGAATAAAATGTTGGGGGTTATGGTGCCGCTGTACTGGAGAGATAGCACAGCTGGTAGGGTGTTTGCCTTTCACGTAGCGGACCCAGGTTCGATTCCTCCGTCTCTCTCAGAGAGTCCAGTAAGCTACCGAGAGTATCCCGCCTGCATGGCAGAGCCTGGCAAGCTATCCGTAGTGTATTTGATATGCCAAAAACAGTAACAACAACAACAACAACAAACAGTAACAAGTCTCACAATGGAGACGTTACTGGTGCCCACTGGAGCTAATCGATGGACAACAGTGCTACAGTGCAGTGCTATGGTGCCGCCAGTAGGTCAACCTGTACCCACGGAGCAAGTGCATCAGTAGCCTGATGGTGCCTTCAGGCTTCCTTGATACCCCAAAATTGCCACTGTGCTTTTGACCGGATCCCAACAACTTGGAACCAAGTTTACCAAGAAATTAAAGGGCCAAAAGTTAAGTATGTGAGAGCCACTGCCACAAACCACCTTCAGCTCACCTATAAAGCTCATTTATTGGCCTTATTTCAGAGATGCACAAATAAATCTCAAAAGAGACCAAGAGCCACAGTTAATCTCGGACCCGCACATGGCTAAACGGAATGGGATAAGTCAAAGGGGTTGGATAGGCCTGGTGCCCGCCCAAGCAGAGCCGCCGGCAGCCGCTTGCTCCCACAATTCAAAATCACTGCCACACCCCTGACCTGATTCCACTGTGTCATGACAGACCTCACGGAGACGTTAATCTGCTGAAAATTCTGGTATGCACGTTTTGTGACTGAAATCTCCAAGCTTTCTCGGAGTTGGGATGGGCACCTCTCTGCCACTCCCCTGTACTTCTGGAAGCCTCACCAGTCACATCCACACCCCACTCCAGCCTTACTGTCCTGATACAAATACCCAATGCCCTGAACAAATGCCATGACCTCTTAGCACCTGTATTGCAAACCATAATGCACAAAAGGAGAGAAAGAGAGAGAGAGAGAGAGAGAGAGAGAGAGAGAGAGAGAGAGAGAAGGAAAGTGCCTCCCCAGAGGGAGGCTTGGGGTGGGGGTGGGTGTTGGAGGATGATGGTAGGGAAACAGGGGACAATGGTGGTGGGAAATATAACACTGGTGGAGGGAGGGATGGGTGCTGGATCATTGTATACTGAAACCCAATTATAAACAGCTTTGCAATAATCTATCTCAAGGATATTCAATTAAAAAATAAAAAATAATGTGGAGTTCATACCCAATTCAATCAGTTTAATCAATGGCTGAATAAATAGCAGTACTCTTACATCAGACTGAAGTTATAGCATAGCGGGTAGGGTGTTTGCCTTGCATGCAGACGACCCGGGTTCGATTCCTCCATCCCTCTCTAGAGCCCAGCAAGCTACCAAGAGTATCTCTCCCCCATGGCAGAGCCTGGCAAGCTACCTGTGGCGTATTTGATATGCCAAAAACAGTAACAAGAAATCTCATAATGGAGACATTACTGGTGCCTGTTTGAGCAAATCGATGAGCAACAGGATAACAGTGACAGTGATCTCAAGAAATAAAAATCTGGGACCAGAGTGATAGCACAGCGGGTAGGCGTTTGCCTTGCACGCAACCCACCTGGGTTCGATCTGCGGCATCCCATGTGGTCCCCTGAGCACCGCCAGGAGTAGTTCCTGAGTGCAGAGCCAGGAGTAACCCCTGAGCATCGCTGGGTGTGACCCAAAAAGAAAAAAAAAAAGAGATAAAAATCTCATAACCCTATGCCCATCTGAGAGACTGAAGATAATTAAGTTTTCTTAGTCAAAAACCATCAGTGTTAAATAATTTGTGAGGTTAAGTCTACCAATATTTAAATAAATAGTTCATCCTAATCTTGTATAATTTCTTTCAGAAAACAGAAAGAAAAGGAAACAGTCCCAAATTCATTCTATGAGAATAATAAAATTTAATTACCGAAGCAATTAAACCGTAGTCAATCTCACTTATGAACCTAGATGCAAATATATTAGTGCATTAGCAAACCAAATCAGTGATGTGGAAAAGAGATAATAAATCATAACAAAGTCAGGCTATCCAGGGATACAAGAATGATTTAATATTTGAGAACCAATTCGTCACATTAACAGCAAAGAAAGCCAATTATATCTTAATAGATACACAAAAAGCAGTTGGTAAAATTGGTAAAAGTTGGTGTTGGTGTTGGTAAAATTCAACATTCACCATGACATATTAAAAAAAAAAAACCTCTTACCAAAGTAAGAAACATTTTTTCCTTTCCTTTTCTTTTTTATAGGGGGCAGGGTGCCGTACCTGGCGGTGTTCGGCGCTTACTTCTTCCTGGCTCTGCACTCAGGGATAACTCCTGACGGGGATCAGGGGACCATATGGGATGCGGGGGATCAAGTCCAGGTCAGCTTTATTCCGGCACTTAATTTTTTTTTTTCTTAACCGTTAGATGGTATTCAGCATACTCCTATCATTAAGCATCATTCTAAATAGGGAAATGTCATAAATAGTCCCTTTGAATTCAGTAATAAGGGCAAGAGTATCTACCATCACTGTTTCTATCTAATGTGTTAGAGGTAAGATCTCCCTGATCCACCCCCAAAGAAAGAAATGAACATTTAAAATGGACCTTATGGGGGCTGGAGAGATAGCACAGCGGGTAGGGCGTTTGCCTTGCACGCGGCCAACCCGGGTTCAAATCCCAGCACCCCATATGGTCCCCTGAGCACGGCCAGGGGTAATTCCTGAGTGCAGAGCCAGGAGTAACCCCTGTGCATCGCCAGTTGTGACCCAAAAAGCAAAAAAAATAAAAAATAAATAAAATGGACCTTATGGGGCTTGAGCGATAGCACAGCGGGTAAGGCGTTTGCCTTGCATGCAGCCGACCCGGGTTCAATTCCCAGCATCCCATATGGTCCCCAAGCACCGCCAGGGGTAATTACTGAGTACAGAGCCAGGAGTAACCCCTGTGCATCGCTGCGTGTGACCCAAAAAGCAAAAAATAAATAAATAAATAAATAAAAATAAAAATAAATAAAATGGACCTTATATTGAAAAGGGGTGATCAAAACTAATAGTGGCAAGACTAATTACTATAGAGGTAGAAAGATAGATAGGCTTTTAAAGTTTAAATATGAATATACATAAATATACATATATGTGTGTATGTATAAACATATACATTTTTTTCAGTAAATTTCTGGTGAACTATGAGCAAGTAAGGAAAAAAAAAGGCTCCCCAGCTGCCTGCCAAAAGTCAGCTGATATGTGAATTTTTCACTAAGAAATCACTTCTCCTTAACTGTGGATGACGGAGCTCCCTAGGGGACGTATGGCAATATCCGGAGATATTTCTGGTTGTCGCAGGGGAATGGCAGTGGGAACAGTGATACAATTGGCAAATAGTAGAAAATGGCCATGAATTCGCTAAGCTATTCCTTCCACAAAGCATGCTCGGTGCGAAATACTAATACCGCAGCATCGGCAGAGATGAAACAGAGCTGTGTGTACACTCGATCTCAATTGTACACCTACTGGCTCATAGTCTATGAAATAGTGACATGGGGGCAAAGGCCTCTGAAATCTC
This sequence comes from Sorex araneus, assembly GCF_027595985.1. NCBI lineage: Eukaryota > Metazoa > Chordata > Mammalia > Eulipotyphla > Soricidae > Sorex > Sorex araneus. The sequence goes on along the minus strand of NC_073303.1, from coordinate 25,090,953 downwards.
ACACTGCTTGTGAGGCTGTTGAAAAATGTCCTTTACCGTTTCTGAGTCTCTCTTTTCCTCCCTTTTTCTTCTATTTTCATTTTCTTTTTTTTTTCTTTCGTTAGCACTTAAAATTCTTGTGTTTTAATTATTTTAGTGAACTGGAGCGATAGCACAGTGGGTAGGGTGCTTGCCTTGCATGCGGCCGACCTGGGTTCGATTCTTTCGTCCCTCTCGGAGAGCCCGACAAGCTACCGAGAGTATCCCGCCCGCACAGCAGAGCCTGGCAAACTACCCGTGGTGTATTCGATATGCCAAAAACAGTAACAACAAGTCTCACAATGGAGACGTTACTGGTGCCCGCTCAAGCAAATTGATGAACAACGGAACGACAGTGCTACAGTGCTACAGTATTTTAGTGGAGGCCTTTGGGCCACACTTGGTGGTATATGGAGATCAGTCCTGAAAGTGCCCGGGGTACTATGTGGTGGTAAGAAGCCTCTTCCTAAGGCTTCTTCTCAGTGTTCAGAATGGTTCTACAAGGCTAGAACTGATTCTTTTGAGGGTAAGGGAGGGAAGGGGGAAGTTGAACCACACATACCCCATGGTACTTGGGGCCATACCCAGTTCTGTGCTCAAAATTTTTTTCCAGAGGTACTGAAGGGATTATGTAGTTCTTGGAATGGAACTGAGGTCAACTGCATTGTAAACATGTTAACCTTTGTATGATCTCCCAAGCTCTAGAAATTTCTTCTAGTATGGATTATATTCAAAATTCTAAATTAAAATGTTTTATTTGGGCCGAAGGATAGCATGGGCATTAAGATACTTTCCTGTATGTGGCTAACCCCTATATAAATCTTGCTACCACATGGTACCCCAAGAACTTTTAGGGATAGATAGGCTTTTAAACCTCTAATTACAAATGGGTATAGGGGAGGTGGCTCAAAGATCTGGTGCTCATGCTTTGCATTTGGGGTCCCTGACGCTGTGTAGTCTCCCCACCCCCAAGTATTCCCAGGAGTAATCCCTGAGTACTGAGTGACCAGTATATTAATCCAACTCAATTATTTAATGAAGAAATCCAACTAATCTATTAGATATAATAAGAAATGTCAGGAGGCTAAATATAAGATAAAGAGGAACAACAAATTGTTTTTTCAATATTACTAACACTGGGGGCGGTGTGGGGGAAGGACATTTATAACATAGGCAATGACCCGGCTAGATTTGATTTGGCTTCTAGATTGCTTCTTCAGTCCCCTGATAGTTTTGTGAATAATACCATTAAACTTTGTGAATCATCCTCAAATCCTTTAAATAAATTCTCTTTTTGCCTGAATAGCTAGAGTTGGTCTTGTTGCTTGCAGGCATATATCCCGTAGCACCCCTATTATTTTAATGGAATATTTGAAATAAAATGTTTTGGGGAGGGGTCCTTAAGATCATAGGACATAGAGGGAAAATTAGCAAAGGAAAGAGGCACGTGGGGTGAGGTGGAGGAAATCAGACCCCAACTTCCAGGATGTTCTTCCAGTCCCTCAGCTACCCCTGTAACAGCCCAGGTCAATTTTTGTCCCTCAGGGAAGCTCATTAGAATCTGTTCGGGGTTCAGTTAGGGGCTGGCTAGATAGGTCCTTTCTGTTTGGCGTGTAACCAGATTTGCAGGAAATAAGCAGGTATTCTGCAGAAACGATATTGTTTGCACAAATTGGCGGCCCAGTGAGTCAACCTTTTCAGTGAGGGTGATGAGAACCTTCCTGAGATCCAAGTTCCCACATGCTAGTCACACATCAAACATGTAAGTGCACATTTCAAACCGCAGCACTAGACCTGCTAAGTTAACTCTTCATAATGTCCATTTTTTTCTGCCTTATTAAATTGGAAAGTGAATTGTTATAGCCAGGGGGTGGGGCTTGGGTGTACAGCTGGCTCTGTGCTCAGGAGTAACATGTGGCAATGCTCAGGGGATTATATGTGACACCCAGGATTTGAACCAGGGTTTCAGCCACTGCAGCTGATGCATACTTGGTAAGCACCTTAGCTTTTCTTTACTATCGCTCTAGCCTCTTTAGCCATCTCTAAATCCACTCCTTGTTCTGGAATAATACCATTAAACTTTAAAGATATTTTGCGTTAAACTTTATGAAATTACCATTTGAAAAAGCCCAATACTCCAGGCTTTCATATAATACCATAGGGGCAGAAAGGTAGTACTGTGCTTAAGGCACTTGCCTTGCTTCCAGCTGACCTGGGTTCAGTAACCCCTGGCACTGCATATGGTCTTCCAGCACCGAGAGGAGTGATTCCTGAGTGCAGAGCCAGGTATAAGCCCTAACATTTTTATGTGTGCGCCTCCACCCCCAAAAAGCCCCCCCCCAGATTTTCTGCTTATTTCCCAATACCAAAACAATGATTTCAAGCTTTCAGTCGTTTCTTCTGGTATTTACCTATTATTTTTAAATATCTTACTAACTTGAATGTATTGCTATTTATTTTTCCATTTTATACATTATTTCAATGATAGAAATTAGAATATAACTCTTGGCCATCTTGCCGCACTCAGCAGTGAAAAAAGCCGGTGGGCGCCACAACTCCAGAGAATTCTCCGGGCCCTATACTGAGCCGATATCTCCGGGACACCCCAGATGGAGCAGGTGCAGTCTCCCCACCTTCTCCAGATGGAATCCCTGTGACCATGAACTTCTACAAGCATGGCTCCAGTATGTGGCAACAGGACTATTCCTCCAAAGCGCGTGGCTGCTTACGCGGCTGCATGACCTTTCCTGACATACAAAGTGAGCAATGGAAAATAAATGATCTAGTGTCTGCCCCTGTCCCAAACTAGGGAGAGAGCAGCGGCACGTGGGGCCTTGTGGGGTGGGGGATGGAACCGGCACCTCTCCCTGCCCTGACAAGACCCTGAGTTGCCGCCCATGAACAGGTCCTGACTGGCCATCATCCCAGAGGCACACAAACCAATCTCGGAACCCAGCGGCTTCTGGCAGAAATGCATCTGGACTGAGCATTAAACTACGGTGTTGTGCCACCCTGGGTGGGGAAAGGTGTTTGTCCCTTCTGCCTTTTTTCCCCAGCAGCATGGTGGCTGCCACCTTTTCAGAGCCTATTGGACAGCCAGGTACGAGACTGCAGTGAAGTGACACAAAGGGTCTCACGGGATGTGGGGTGGAACCGGCCCCTCTCCCCGCCCCAACGAGGCCCCGAGTTGCCACCCATGAATGGCTCCTGGCTCTTGAATGGTCATGATCCCAGAGGCACATAAACCAATCTCGGAACCCAGCAGCTCTTGGCAGAAATCCCTCCAGACTTATTACTAAAATATTAGAAACCCAAAATGCTCTTCATATCAGCAATAGAAAACAAATTATCTAATGATGCCTTTTCGGCAGGTCTGATTGTTGGGGAAATTCCAAATAATGATGATGATCTTTTGTTGAAATATTGAATGTGATCAAAGCGGAGAGAGAGTAAGGTGGAAATCATCTGCTACATAGGTGGAGGGAGGGGTGGGGTAGGGAGTCTACTAGGGTTCTTGGTGGTGGAGGGTGTGCACTGGTGAGGGGATGAGTGTTTGATTATTGTATGACCAAGACTTAGATTGAAAAGCTTTGTAACTGTTCTCATGGTGATTCAATTAAAAAAAATAAGAAAAAAAGAATCTAACTCTCTTATATCTTCAACCAGTCACTTATATTCCAAGTATTGTTTTATTGGATTAAAAAATTTTTTTTTGCTTTTTGGCAGTGCTCAGGGCATTGAAGAAGATGCTTAAGGAACCAGGAAGTGCCAGGGATTGAACCCAGGCAGCTACCATACACAGCCTGGGCTAATCCAGTTGAGCAATTTTGATAGTATTTGTGTGTTAAAAAAAAATTGTATTTTTAGATAGGGCTGGAGCGATAGCACAGTGGTTGGGCTTTTGCCTTTCACGCAGCCAACCCATGTTCAATTCCTCTGCCCCTCTCAGAGAGCCTGGCAAGCTACTGAGAGTATCCTGCCTGCACGGCAGAGCCTGGGAAGCTACCTGTGCGTATTGGATATGCCAAAAACAGTAAGAATAAGTCTCTCAATGAGAGACATCACTGGTGCCCGCTCGAACCAATCGATGAGCAACAGGATGACAGTGACAGTGACTGTTTTATACAATATGAGTTTTTACATATGTGTTTTCAAATGAATTACAGACTCAACAAAAATTATATCAGATTTTTCTTTCCCCCAATAGTATATATGTGGTGGCTGAAGTGCTCCCCACAGGTGGCTGTGGTGGTCACACACATTCTGATTGTAGTGCTCACTGGGCATAGTTGTGGTGTTCATAGTTCATGCACCCGGGCCGTGGTGCTGTACGGAACAGAGGCTGCACACTCTGTTACCACAACAGGGACGCCTACAGTAGAGTTCCTGGGACCACACTTGGCACATGTGGGAGACATAGGGGAGAGACCTCCAAGCCTCACACATACAAACCTGACACTTTGAACCACTGGGCCAACCTCTGGGCCCTGAAGTTCTCTATTTTTTCCCTGTGAGTTGTTGTCTTTCCTGAACTTCACACCTGTTTTTAAATCTTCATGTTCTAGGTGCCTGCTATTCTCCTCGTCACCCTTTCTATCAGTATGGAAACCTCCCAGATAGTCCCCTGTTTCTGCTTATCTCTCCATTCCGCTTGTTTCTGGACTTTTCTGTCCTCCATCCCCAATGGTCGCACTCTAGGCCTGCCACACAAGTTCTTCCTGGGATTGCATCTCGTGTCTTTTGTTTCACTTCTTCTCTGTTTTAGCATCTAGTTGCCTTCTGAGAAAGAATAGTATGAGAGCATGCAGGTCTGGATGTTTTTCTTTTCTTTCTCTTTTTGTCAGTTGCTGGGAATAGAACAGAGGGATTCACACAGTCAAGACAAGTGCTTTACTGCTGAACCACATCCCTGAAAATGTCTTTCTATTATCCCCACACTTGATTGATATTTTGCGGAAGCAAAGACTTCTATAGTGGAAACAACGTACAGCCGGTGTTTGAGGATGTTGTTCTTTGATCCTCTGATTCCTTTGAATTCCCTATCCTTTCTACGTGACCTGCTTCTTTCTACTCCCATCTTCCTTTCTACTCTTAACTAGTGCTCCTGATTTGCCGTAGGACTTTCCGTGTTCGTGTATCAGAACACTGCGAGGAGTCTTTCAGTTTGGAAACTCACTACCTCTATTTCTGGGAGAAGTCTTGACCTCTCCTTCTAGAATTACTATCAAAAGGGGATGCTGGGTTTCCAGAATTAGTCTTCAAGTTACCTTTTCTCTTCTTTTTATTTTCCTGTATCTTTTTCTCTGAGAGTCCCTGAAATTCACCTTCCAAATTTTCTATTGTAATAAGTCTTTTATTTTTAACTTTGTTGTTCTTTCTTCCCTCCTTCTTTCCATTCCCCATTTGCCCTTCTTTGATTGTTTCTTCTCTGTTTTTTTTTTCTTTTTTTGGGTCACACCCAGTGATGCACAGGGGTTACTCCTGGCTTTGCACTCAGGAATTACTCCTGGCAGTGCTCAGGGGATCATATGGGATGCTGGGAATTGAACCCGGATCGGCCGCGTGCAAGGCAAATGCCCTACCTGCTGTGCTATTGCTCCAGCCCCATGTCTTTTAAATATATTCCTGTTACGTGGATGCTATTCTTTCAGAGTATTAGAGATTTGTGTTTAAGACATCTTTGGTTCTCTACATTAGCTATTTTTCCTTTGTTCTTTTATTTTGGGCCCTGACTGTCAGATTTTCCCTATAGTCAGATTATTCTTATTTATTAGGAGTGATATTTTAAAAGCTGTTGGGGTTGGAGAGTAGTACAGTGGGTAAGGCGTTTGCCTTGCATGTAGCCCATCCCCGGCCTCCCAAATGTCCCCAGAGCACCGCCAGGAGCGACTCCCGAGTGCAGAGTCAGAAGTAATATCTGAGCATCGGCAGGTGTGGCCCCAAAAAAGAAAAACAAATATTTAAAAAAATGTTTAAATTCTGTGCATTTGGGGGAGATAAGTGAGTATTCAATATCTGAATGGGCTTTGGCAAATGGTGGCAAGCTGGAATTTGATTAGTTATGTTCTCTCTCTCTCTCTCTCTCTCTCTCTCTCTCTATATATATATATATATATATATATATATATATATATATTAGCTTTTCGTGTCACACCCAGCAATGCACAGGGGTCACTCCTGGCGGTGCTGGGGGACCATATGGGATGCTAGGAATCGAACCCGGGTCAGCCGCGTGCAAGGCAAAGGCCCTACCCGCTGTGCTATCACTCCAGGCCCACAATCAATATTCTTAAATAGACCCTTTCCATATTTTTAGAGAGGAATATCGAAACTCTCTGATATCCTTTAAATTAGTGTTTCTTTTTTTTTTTTTCCTTTTTGGGTCATACCCAGTGATGCACAGGGGTTACTCCTGGCTCTGCACTGAGGAATTACTCCTGGCGGTGCTCAGGGGACCATATGGGTTGCTGAGAATCGAACAGGAGTCAGCCGCGTGCAAGACAAACGCCCTCTCCACTGTGTTATCACTCCAGCCCCAAATTAGTGTTTCTTAACCCGGGGTCATATAGTCCCCTAGGCTAGTCCAAGAGGGCCATGGTAAAAGTACAGAGGACCGAACAGAAGGATGGGACAGGGGCACAGGAAGGAAATGAAGTCAAAAGAGACAACCACTGGAAAAAGTTGGGGAAACAGTTTTAAATCACAGTCTCTGAAATGCTAATATGCACATGAGTCTTCTAAGAGGATCTTTCTAAAATGCAGGTTTGGTTTGAATTTGGTAGGTCTAGAGTGTGGGTACTAGACTCTCCATTTCTAACTAGCTCCCAGGGAATAACGCCAAAACTACTGAGACTTAGACAAAAATTTGAGTAGCAAGATTCTAAAATAAACCTTGCTCACAGTGACTGAAATGTGAGGCAGATGCACAGGGGGGAACTGAGGTTTTTGATCCTGTAAAAACCTTTTTGTCAGGCTAGAGGGATAGTATAACGGTTAAGGCGCTTGTCCGCTACATATGTAGCCTGGGTTCAATCCCTAATAGCACATATGGTCCCCTGAGCACCACCAGGAGTGACCCCTGAGCACAGAGCCTTGAGGAAGCCCTGAGCACTGCCAAATGTGTCCCGCAAACAAAACAAAACAAAAAACCCAAATCCCTGTTTTGTTCATTTCCCACTCTAGGGATAGACTGGCTAAAGGCATTTTCAATAGATTTTCTCTTAGCTCTCCTTTGGACCCCAGATCCCAGCAATTTGTGCCCGTTTTCTTCTTCCTCCTTATCAGCCCTGACAAGAGAGCTGGGGTGGGGAGAGAGTGTTTCGCCATTCAGTATGTCATTTCATTTCAGTTATTATATTCAGAATGGCACTTTGTCATTCTGTCAACAGATCTCTTTTGCCCAAGTTCTCAAAATACTAGATCTCTCAAGCAGTAGCAATAAAACCTGGGAACATCTTTTTTTTGGGGGGGGCTTTTTTGGTCACACCCATGCATAGGGGTTACTCCTGGCTCTGCACTCAGGAATTACTCCTGGTGGTGCTAGGAGGACCATATGGGATGCTGGGAATCGAACCTGGGTCGGCTGTGTGCAAGGCAAATGCCCTACTCGCTGTACTATTGCTCCAGCCCCCAACATCAGAGGGCCAACCAGTAGGATGGGGTAAGGGCACAGAAAGAGGAGGGAGGGAGAGAGGGAGGGAGGGGGGAGAGAGAGAGAGAGAGAGAGAGAGAGAGAGAGAGAGAGAGAGAGAGAGAGAGAGAGAGAGAGAGAGAGAGAGAGAGAGAGAGAGAGAGAGAGAGAGAGAGAAGTGCCTGCCAGAGAGGCAAGGCAGGAGGGTGGGGGGTGGGAACCTGGGACGCTGGTACTGGGAAATGTTCACTGGTGGAGTTCTTTTTAGCTTTTTCTGTTAGTCCTACATTCAAGTCTCCATTTCCTGCTACTCGCCCTCCACCTGCTTGCTGGCATCACCCACCCCCTTGTCCTGCCTGCCCCTTCAGAAATACCTAACACCTCCTATTTCCATGCCTTCCAAACAGGTGTCTAATGTGAATCTAGGTTTGACTGGCTCTGTTTTGCAGATTCATGTTTCAGATTTCTCTGATTTGCTCATTCACTTACTTTCAGTTTCCAGAACTGTAGTGACAATTTCAATGGCTGTTGCTTTCTTTTCCCCATTCTCTTTGTTCTCATGGATTATATTACCTGTCGATTTTTTTTCTCCTTTACTCATGTAAGAAGGTTTGGAGATAAATGCCTGTGGTCAAATCCACACATTTTAACTACCATCATTAAACTTTCCCAGAAGCATCCTTCTTATTGTAGACTTCTACTTCAGTGTAGTATACAGATTGAATTTTTTTTTTTTTTGCTTTTTGGGGTCACACCTGGCAATGCACAGGGGTTACTCCTGGCTCTGCACTCAGGAAGTACACCTGGCGGTGCTCAGGGGACCATATGGGATGCTGGGAATCGAACCCGGGTTGGCTGAGTGCAAGGCAAACGCCCTACCTGCTGTGCTATCGCTCTAGCCCCTACAGATTGAATTTAAATCTGCCATCATTTAATTTCTTTTTCTCTCTTTCTTTCTCTCTTTCTCCCTCCCTCCCTCCCTCCCTCCCTCCCTCCCTCTCTCTCTCTCTCTCTTTCTTTCTTTTTCTTTCTTTCTTTCTTTCTTTCTTTCTTTCTTTCTTTCTTTCTTTCTTTCTTTCTTTCTTTCTTTCTTTCTTTCTTTCTTTCTTTCTTTCTTTCTTTCTTTCTTCCTTTCTTTCTTTCTTCCTTTCTTTCTTCCTTACAGGTTTTGGGTCACAGTTGGTAGTACTTGAAGCCTGTTCCTGGTTCTGTGCTCAGGGATCATTCCAGGCAGTGCTCTGTGGACCATATGTGGTGCCAGGGATTGAATTGGGGTTAATTGTAAGCCTTAAACCCAATATATCTCGCTGGCTCTTAATTGCTTATTGTCCTTCCAGCCCTATGATCCTTCTGCCTTCTACTTGGTTATTTATTATCTCTGGAGTGATAGCACAGTGGGTAGGGTGTTTGCCTTGCACGCAGCCAACCCGGGTTTGATTCCTCTGTCCCTTCCTGGAGAGCCCGGCAAGCTACCGAGAGTATCCCACCTGAACGGCAGAGCCTGACAAGCTACCCGTAGTGTATTTGATATGCCAAAAACAAAACAAAACAAAAAACCAGTAACAACAAGTCTCACAATGGAGACATTACTGGTGCCCGCTCAAGCAAATCGATGAGCAATGGGATGACAGTGACAGTGGTTTCTTCTTTACTAACTTGTGAGTTTTACTGATTTTTTTTTCTTTTTGGGTCACACCCAGCGATGCTCGGGTTATTCCTGGCTCTGCACTCAGAAATTACTCCTGGCTATGCTTGGGGGACCATATGGGATGCCAGGGATTGAACCTGAGTTGGCCGTGTGCAAGCAAACGCCCTACCAATTGTACTATCGCTCTGGCCCCGAGTTTTATCATCTTTTATTTATTTATTTATTTATTTATTTTTTGCTTTTTGGGTCACACCCAGCGATGCTCAGGGGTTACTCCTGGCTTTGCACTCAGGAATTGCTCCTGGCAGTGCTTGGGGGACCATATGGGACCCCGAACCCAGGTCGGCCGCGTGCAAGGCAAACGCCCTACCCGCTGTGCTATTGCTCCGGCCCCGAGTTTTATCATCTTTAAAAAAAACCTTTTAATGGAATCACTGTGAGATAGACCTCCCTCAAAGCTGTTCATGATTTGATTTAAGTCATACAGTATTCCAACACCCATTTCTCTACCAGTGTACATTTCCCAGTACCAGTGTATCATCTTTTTCATTCTTTTAATAATTTGTCTAAAAATTAGAGCAAGCATGCATTTTAAAAATCAATTTAATTGTGGTAAACTATATGTAAAATAAAATACAGCAATTTAGTAGTTCTGTGAGTTTTGACAACTGTGCATACCTTTATTTTAGTTTCTTTTGCAGGTAGGGTGGATAGTGCTCAGGGTTATGACTGCTCAGGCCAAATCCAGTGATACTCAGGGGTTAAACCTGGCACTGTACTTAAGGGCCACTCCCAGTGATGTTTAGGGGACCATGTGCTGAATACAATCAGGATTAACCACATGTAAGGCAAGTGCCTTACTCCTGTACTATTTCTTCGGCCCAACGACTTTATTTTTCTATCATCAGAATCTACTTAGAGAATGTTAGCAATATCCATATAATTCCCTATCTGCCCTCCACTTCCATGCAACTGCCAATCTGTCTGCTCTCACTACATTTTTTTTAAAAACAGGTCTCCTTGGTTAATCAAAATTAATATTAATCCTCCAACTTCATCCTTTCCCCCAGTCAATGCAAAAACTTAATGTACATTAATCCTGGAATACTTTAATACTCTCTAAATATCTTCTACTTAATATCCCTTTTATATTAGCTAAATTTTCCTAGAGAACCAAAAGAATAAATAGGGCCCAGAGTGATAGAACAGTGGGTAGGGCACTTGCCTTGCATGCAGACAACCCGAGTTTGATCCCTAGCACCCTAGGTCCCCTAGGCCACCAGGAGTGATCCCTAAATGCAGAGCAAAGAGTAAGCCCTGAGCACCACTGGGTTTGGCCCAGAAACAAGCAAGAATATTTAAAAATAGATATCCATATTGCACATGTCCAACCCATTTTTGATCCTTGGCACCCCATATAGTCCTCCAAGCATTGCCAGTGGTGATCACTGAGCGCAGAGCCCAGAGTAAGCCATGTGCACCACTGGGTATGACCCCCCAACAATATATAATATATATAATATATAATGAGAATATTAGAGAAATAGATTTTAGTAACTGTGGAGAGAGACCAAGAAGTCCCATTGTCTATTCACTATAAACCATAGAACCAGAAAATGGTTATATGTGATATGTCAGTTCAAGTCCTAACACCAGGAGTGCCAAGGCCCAAAGCAGGGCAAGATGAAGGTTCTGAATTTAAAAGAGGACAAATTCAATCTTCTCTACCTTTTTCTGCTCTTTAAAAAAATTTCCTTCCCTCTCTCCCCATTGCAGATATTGATGCTGCAATGACCAGGGTTGCACACATACCTGAGTGGTGCTCACAGTCACGTCTGTGACTTTCAGCAACTGTATATGCCTTACACAACATCACGCGCCAATTTGCAGTGCTTGCACACGCACTTACAGTGCTCGAGGGTAAAACCAAGGCTCACCCTCCTTTCAATTGTGGTGCTTGCAATTGGGTGGTGGGGCTCCCACTCTTTTGTTGAAGCACACCCGTCCTGGTGATGGTGCTCTGCTGTGCTCACACAGAGCTCATCAGAGGTTGTGCTTCCCGGTAGGTTGTGCTTCCTGGTACTCTCACATCCAAAAACGAATTGAAACTTGCAGTGCTTGTTGGGGGGTCACACCCCTCTGTGGTGCTTACACACACCTAGCTGTGGTATGGCTGAAAATCTCTTGCAGAGGAAGGGATCACAGACTGCAGAGCTGCCAGGATCAGGCTCTGTGCATGTGGCAACACAAGGAATCTGAACATGTCACCATATGTGTTTGCAAAGCGGATGTTCTAAGCCACTGAAATATTACTCACCCCTCCTTATTTTTTAAATGGGAGTGACATCTGGAGTTGCTTGAAGGGGAGCTGAGAGTTGATATGGTGGTGTTCGTGGTGGTGGGGAGCATGGCGTGGGGGCACTGAATGACTGAATGTGGGGTCTTGCACACAGTAGGCAGACATGCACTCTATCCCGTCCCCTTCTCACCCCTTTGGTCCTATGCAGACCCTCAACTGATGGGCTGTAACACATTCAAATTGGTGAGGGTGATCTCTCTGTTTACAGATTCAAATTCTAATCCCTGTGAGAGATACCCTCACAGACACACCCAGAAATAAGGTTTAACTAGCTATCTGGGGATCTCAGCACGATGAAGTTGACTCATAAAATCAACTATCATACATATGAATCACCTCAGGGGATCTTGCTAAAATGCAGGTTCTGGTTTCAGAGGTTTTGTGTATTTTCTCTCTTTTTAGTAAAAATATACTTCATAGATGACTACTTGCAAGGTCAGTTCTTTTGCTAAAATATGGAAGTAACTTCCTTATTCATTACGGTGTTCTGACTTCACTCGTAATGAAGAGTTTAGGACTTAATACAAATGTTACTTAAAGGTTGAAATGAAAAGGCATCAAATTGGTTGAACAATTTAACCCAATGTAATTTATAACAACCTATTTACTTCCAGGTCTGTGGCTTAGCTGAGTATAAAGTAAAATAATATGGCTAGAATTCAAGAGCAAAGAAGTCAGTGCAAGCCATTTTAGAGTAATTTAAACCACGTAGTACCATACACTCTTGCCTCATTAGTTTTTTTTTTTTTTTAACAGTACTGGTGAACACAACACGAGATCTCACACATTTAAGTGCTCTAGTGCTGACCTAAGACAGGGAACTTCAAGACATTTCCCTGTTCCAAAAATCTCCTGGGACCATTGCCTCTTCACACCCAGTTTTCCTTTCAAATAGCTTCCAGGCTCTAACTTCATGTTACCTTTCTAATCCTTTTTCTCATGTCTCCATTTTTGGGGCCAATTGGGATAACCCACTGTTGCTTAGCATTTACCATATCCTCTCTATCATCCTCCCTGCTGACATTCACCCCTAGTTTTCATGTGATGCTTAAATGGCACCTCTTCATAGTCTTTCTTCATGGCCAAAAAAGATGATTAGTTCTATCTCTACACTCTCATGCCACTTCGATCTCCCTTGTGATCTTTAAAGCCATTGCATGTTTTCCTTCTTTTTTTTTTTTTAATTTTTATTATATCACCATGTGGAAAGTTACAAAGTTTTCAGGTTTATGTCTCAGTTATACAATATTCAAACACCATCCCTTCACCAGTGCCCATATTCCACCACCAAAATCCCCAGTATACCCCCCGCCCCCGCCCCACCCCCAACTGTATAACTGATGAATTTCACTTCATTTTCTCTTTACCTTGATTACGTTCCATATTGCAAAACAAAACTCACTATTGTTGTTGGAGTTTCTCCCCAAGAAAGACAGCCCTACTAAGGAAGCATTTGATAATTGGTTTTCCATTAAAAGATTGTATGTTTTCAGGTTTTAGAAAAGGTCGAGTGGCTGCAACGCGGCCGCGAGGCTCGGACGTGTTCCAGTCCCGCAACCTGGAGCCGTGTTAGTTGCTGCTCAGTGTCGCCAGGGCTCCATCTGGAGAAGGTGTACCAGCTGTACCTCCTCCGTCTGGATCCCCGGTGTTGTTGGCCCAGTTTCGAGTCCGGAGCATTTCTCCGGCCGCATTGCTCACCAGACTCTGTTTTCCTTCTTAAAGTACTTGCTTGGTGGGTTAGACAGACAGTATAGGGATTAAAGTGCTTGTCTTGCATTCAGTCAACCTTTGAATGATTCCCTGAGCACTGTAGGCAGTGACTTCCGAGCAGAGTCAGGAGAAGACCCTGAGTATTGATGAGTGTGTGGTCCAACCCCTTCAGCCCCTTCCCAAGCTAAAAAGTCCTTGCTTGGATATAGCTCAAGAGTAGCAGTCTTGCCTGGCAGGCAGGCAGGCGAGTTTGACCCCCTAGCGTGAGTATGCTATCTCCTGTGCCACCAAATGAACACTGCAAATGCGTACCTCCCTCGTGAGTGCAATCAAGCCTGTGAGCATCAAAATCTGGGGGACTACCTCCTTGTCCCCCTTCACTACTAGAATAATAACAAAAGGAAAGGGAGAAAATAAAATACTTGCCTTATTCCTGTGATTGGATTTTAAATACCTTTAAGACCGAGAGCACAGCTTTTTTTTTTTTATCTCTTTGGTTTTCGCAGGCATAAGATAGAATTATTGAATGGATGCCAATTTTAGTGTGACTAAAAGAGGCTCCAGAGAACACAAGCCAACTCATCATTTCCTCAACCCTTGGGCACTCAGACTCAACAGGAGTTCCTGAACAACCCTTTTCCATCTCTTGATTTGCAAGAATTTAATTTGTATCTGCACTGTAAAAGCCATCTAGGTCTGACCATTGATTCATCTTTGATGTTTTCCTTTGTTCTTATGTCCATTACTTATCAGCTGTTGATTTATCTTCTGATTTGACCCTTTCTTTCTCTCCTGTTTCTCTACCAACTCTTTCCATTAATCTGGTCTAGATCCTTTTATTTTCAGTTTACCTAATTAGCTACAGTAAGCTCTTCCGGGTTTACCTAATACTGTTCTTATTCTAGTTTACAGGAGAGGGGGACCATAGTTATATAGTTTCATTAAGTCTGTATATTGATAAGTGAAGCACATGTGTATATTGGACCAGTTTGTATATGGGATTGTTATCTCTTCTGAAAGGTCACCTCCTATCCATATTCTTCTGGTTCTAAAAGAGGACAATTAGGGGCTGGAGTGATAGCACAACGGGTAGGGCGTTTGCCTTGCACGTGGCCGACCAGGGTTTGACTCCCAGCATCCCATATGGTCTCCCAGCACTGCCAGGAGTAATTCCTGAGTGCAGAGCCAGGAGTAACCCCTGTGCACTGCTGGGTGTGACCAAAAAATCGGAAAAAAGAGAAAAAAAAAAGACAATTAGAGTAGCATGTTTTTTTCTTTTCTTTTCTTCCTTTTTTTTGATGTCAGGATGGAATCCAGGACTTCACACATACAAGGCTCTACCACTGGGCCATATCCCACGATAAAGTAGCATTTCTTTATAGTTCTGGTTACAACTATAAGTTTAGGTGACGAAGATTGTGGGAGACATAATCCCAGGAATATAATTAGAGTCTCTTAACCGGAATAATTGTTTTGGAGCGGCATACTTGGTAGTGCTCAGGGATCACCCCTGGCAGGGATCAGTAGGTCATATGGGGTGCCAGGCATCTAATCCAGGTTGGCTATGTACAAGGCAAGTGCCCTACCCACTCTACTATCTCTCGAGCCCAGTTAAGTTTTGCTTTTTTAAAAACTGAAATTCCAGATGTATCATTGGAATTTTTACCTATGAAAATTCATAGTTTTCCTTTATGAATTAAACTGATTTGAGTCAATTTTCTAAGTGCTATGAAGATTTTTGATACAGTATTTAAGGCACTAATCATAGTTCTTATGCAAAAGTGCTAGGTATTTTTATTACCCTTGCCATACTTCATATCCAATCAACTTCCTTAGCATCTGTCACATATACAGAGTCAGATAATTTCCTTAGTACTTCCTGCAGACTATCCCTTAGCCTGAATTGCCCTGTCATTCCACAATCTTTTTACCAGTTCACACCCATC
This sequence comes from Sorex araneus, assembly GCF_027595985.1. Classification (NCBI taxonomy): domain Eukaryota; kingdom Metazoa; phylum Chordata; class Mammalia; order Eulipotyphla; family Soricidae; genus Sorex; species Sorex araneus. The sequence continues at coordinate 25,075,642 of NC_073303.1, read as the reverse complement.
CCTATTTAGAATCTGGGTAAAAGAAGTTTCCTATCCTCCCCATTAAAACAATGATGGCTTCATTCTGTTGAGTGCCTTATTTAATTTTAATGGCATGTATTTCCTAGTTATTTCTGACTTGCTCTTTGACTGCACTTTGCTAAAGGCAAAGTGCAAATATATTCCATGTTTACAAATGGTCACTTTGCTCTTTTTGAGATGTTAAGTTGGTATTATTTCAAAATTGTACACGTTTTCAGAAAGTATTCAGAGTGTATTATGGGAACAAATGAATGGAGTTAAATTTAGAGCCTGTGGTATTTCATCAAAAACTGTTGTTGATAGATTAATTCCCAGCCACTTAAAAAATTTTTTTAAGTCACTGTGAGATACACAATACAAAGTTGTTTCAGGACTAAGTTTTAGACACCTGTCCCTTCACCAATGCACATTTCCCACCACCACCAATGTCCCCACCAGTTTCCCTCCCGCCATGACACCCCTGTCCTTCTCAACCTGCCTCTATGGCAGACACTTCTCTTTTCTAATTTCCAAACCCTTTTAAAATTAACTTTAGTTATTTAAATTTCTTTCAAAGTCCCACTTGGACACTCCCCCCCAAACATTACTCGGCTGGGCACATGGGAACTTCCTTGCTTGTGTTAGAACAGATGGGGGCTCTGAATGGAAGCACAAGGAATTGGGGAAACAAACTAGGAGCAGGTAAACACCAGAGAACGTCATGTAACTGTGGTACCTATCGAGGCAAGGGTGAGGGTTTTCAGGGTCACTGTCTTAAATGAGGTGCTATCTAGTCCTACAGTCCTATACAGGTTTGCAGGTTGACCTCAGAGTTTGAAGGATGTGGTGTTTGGAGAGGGTGCCAGGCCCATAGGAGAGCTGTAGCACTGTAGCACTGTCCTCCCATTCATTGATTTACTCAAGCGGGCACCAGTCTCTATTACACTCAGCCCTGAGTTTTTTTTTTTTTAAGTTTTTAATTAATTAATTTATTTTTTATTTATTTTATTTTTTGCTTTTTGGGTCACACCCGGCAATGCACAGGGGTCATTCCTGGCTCATGCACTCAGGAATTACCCCTGGCGGTGCTCAGGGGACCATATGGGATGCTGGGATTCGAACCCGGGTCGGCCACATGCAAGGCAAACGCCCTACCCGCTGTTCAGCCCTGAGATTTTAGCAGCCTCTCCTTACTCAGCTTTCCCAACAATTGGAGGCTCTTTCAGGGTCAGGGAAATGAGACCTATCGTTACTATTTTTGGCATATCGAATACGCCACGTATTCGATAAAAAAGAATTCAAATGTATAAACGTTCAATATAAACGTTTATATAAACGTTCGATATAAACGATATAAACGTTTTCTCCTTTGGTTTTGGGTCACATTCAGCAGTGCTCAGGGCTTATTCCTGGCTCAGGAATCATTTCTGGCAGTGCTCTGGGAACCCTATGTGCATATGTGATGCCAGGGATTGAACTAGAGGTGCTGTTACCCACAAGATAAATTGCCATATCTTCTGTACGATGAGCTCCTGGCCTTATATTTCTTTAGTTTTGAATGGCAAAACATTCTTTTACTCCAAACATGTTAATTGTTACTTAGAAATGCAAGATTTAAATAACTACTTTTGGAGTCAAATGTCTATGCCTCTCTTTATTAACTAAATGCTGTACAAGTTAATGGAAAGACCAGAGGCTAGTGAATTTAGGCTTTTTTGTTTTGTTTTGGGGCCCCACTCTGTGGTGTTCAGGCCTTACTCCTGGTTCTGTGCTCAAGAATTATTCCTGGTGGTGCTTGGAGACCACATAGGATGCCAAGATCGAATCTGGATCGGTTGCATACAAGGCAAACATCTTACCTGCCGTACTATTACAGTCCAGTGTATTAAACTCTTTAAAACTGCCAAAGATTAAAGTGAACTAAACTGAGTGCCTCTGAGATTTTTTTATATACGTTCCAAATTTGTTTTTAATGACATAATTGTCCCATATTATATTTAAGATTACATCACTGTGAAATGGTTATGTGAACAGCTACATAAAAACCGATTGTAGAGAGATTCTTTTGGACCCCCTCACAAGGCTGAGTCGTTCGGGGTACCCTGGAGGGGGACGGGTGAGCCCAGTACCCACTCAAACAGAGCCCTGGCAGCCCTAAACCTCCACACTCCACAATCACCACCATGCTCTGGCCAGACTCCACTGGGACCAGCCTCATCAAGAAATTAATCTGTTGAAAAACTCAGGTATTCAAATTTTGCGACTGAAATCTTTAGGCTTTCATGGAGTTGGGGATGAGCTACCTCTTTGTATTTCCCTGTAGTTCTCGAAGCCCTGGCAGTCACACACATGTCCCCAAACACAACCCAGTTAAAAATTTAACTTCAATTCTATCACCTCATTAAAAATTTTAGACTTCCTGGACACCTCAAATTCTACAACATTGATAAATGAGGAGTAGCACACCAGATTGGATGAGATGTAATATAGAAAGCATCCAATCTTAGTTAACAAATATCAACACAGAAGGCTTAATCTATAACAACATCTAATAATCTCTTATGCAAGGGTTTAATTGAGATACATAATCATCACTTTCTTCTAAGGAAACATTTTTTGATCATTCTTTTTTTGCAAATTATAAAAAGCAATATAAAACAAGTTACTGAGGGCTTGCTATAGGGGTAGCCTAAGGGGTGGTTGGGAAAATTGGAGATAATGGTGGTGGAAGGTGCAATGGTGATGGAATTTGTATTGGTATACTAAGTGTCTCTAACAAATAGTCATGAATAATTTGTAAACCACAGTGTTTATATAAGGTATAAGGGGAAAATAAAATTTTAAAAATACGTATATAAAAATAAATTTAAAGACAATTGAAAATATAAAAATTTAAACTGAGGGCAACTGTAATGTTACTATCCGTAACATTATCTGAGAGGAACTGTAATGTTACTATCAAGACTGTGGAAACGTAAATGGAAAAAAATGGAGTGAATGAGGTCTTGCTATGAAAGCTGTCTAAAAAGACACCTGAAAATCCTATGTCTAACTAAAACAATTTTCCTCAGCATTTAAATATTTTACAGGAAGAAACTGATATAGTTTCTAAAGGCATTTATTCACTAAGTGTAATAGAAAAGATACTGTCTAACCATACTCATGGGAATTGTGCTAAATAAACTTTGAGGATATTCTTCAAGAAAGTAGTAACAATATGTTTAAAGTTCTTTTCACATTCAGTATTCTTGTTTCTTCCAGTCTTCAGTTTGTTTTTTTCTCAACTGAAAGTAATTACAATATTTTCTTGCCTCTGGGGCTTTTCCTTCCAGTTAATCATCTTTTCTCCCACACCTTCCTCTAAATGAGTATTCCCCCTAGCCTCAGAAAGCCTGACATTAATTCATGCTATTTCAACTCTATAGTTTTCAAAACATTGCTTAGTCCCACAAGCCACTCCCTTTTCTTTTAAAAACACGATTAACAGAAATATTTTTGCTATCACTCTGCCAGAAGGCACTATCACTTATTGAGCTAAGAATATCTTAATAATTACAAATTGTTACTCTTCACTTGATCAAACTTACAAATTCAAACCAGCATTTTAAAAATTCCTTAGGATAATGAACATCTATGCTTCAAAATGACTTGACTCCTAGATAATTCATTCTCTATAGAATCCGAGTCCTACATCATTAGAACCAAGAAGTTGTGGAAGTCTCACCAGGCTACACCAGCAGCGCGGGCAGAGGAAACGCTTTCAAGACCTGTCATTCATCTTCACACGTAAAGGCAGTCTAGCCACACATCCTTGGTAAACATCATTTGTAAACATTGGTGGCTAAGATTTCCAGTCACAGAAGGTAAGCTTTCTGATTTCCAGGCAAAAGGGGGGAGGCCGGGTGGTAAACGGAGTTCCGTTTTTAAATTTTTCAAAAACAAAAGCCAGTTTGATTACAACTGACGATCTGAAGTTGCCATTTGTCAGGCATCTTTCAGAAAGCCGCCTACTGTATGAAATTAACCGACTCCTGCCCAAATCGGGCTTCAGGAGTTGCGCCCGTCTACGGTGGTTACAAATGAGCTCTCGGACGTCCTTAAGTAGACTGTCAAACTTTTATGTTGACTCTTTTGCTGACGGGGAAGGATGGCCACACCGCGGAAGAGTCCGATCTGTTTCTGATCGAGGCTGGCTGGGGGGAAGCAGGCGCTCACCTGCGCTCGACCGCGGCTGGTCTTTCCCGGCGGTCCCCACGGTGGGAGGGGATGGACATCCCTACTAGACCTTTGTCCTCCGGACCTGGGCCATGGGGGCTGGAGGTGCGACTTCTGGGGGCACCCCCTCCCCCGTTTGCAGGCACCTGCACTCCAAGCAACTGCAGCTGGGAACTGGCTTCTATGACCGCCCCAGCTAAATCTTTTGGAGCGGGGTGGTGGCCCCCAACCTCACGCACCTTCTCGAGAGGTGGGGGAAAAAAAATGGGGGGGGGGCGAGGGGGCGAACGGACCGCTCCGGAGTCGGGGGCCGCGATCTTTGCAAACTAGACCAGAGCATCCCGGGCGCTCGGCTCGGCCGCGGCGGGCTGCAGCGGGGAGAGCCGGGGCCGCGCGGGCGCAGCCCCGTCCCTGCTCGGCGGGCGCCCCTGCCGCGTCCGCACCGCCACCGTGAGGCCGAGCCGGGGACGGTGCCCCGTGGCGGCGGCGGCTGCTCCGCGCTCCTCTCCGCGCCGCCCCGGCCGCCGCCGCCACCGCCACCGCGCCGGGCACGGGCGGGGGGATTTTTTTTTTCTTTTTCCCCGCGTCCCCCCTTTTTCGCGCTCTCGCTCCCGTTCAGCGGGAGAGCCCGCGGAGCCGGGGAGGGAGCGAGGGAAGGGGTGGAGGTGGCGGGGGGGAGGCCGGAGGGGCGGATCCTGCCTGGGGGCTGATCCCTCCCTCCCCTCGGCCGGGCTCCGTGGCGGCAGCGGCGGCGGCGGCGGCGACGGCGGCGGCTCCATTCCCCCTCCTCCCCCGGGAGCGGCGGCGGTGCCCGGGCCGGGGCCCCAGCGCGGGCCGGGAGGGGGTGCAGCGGGGGCCGCGATCTGTCCCCCGGGCCGCCGCGACCTGCTCGACGGCCGGCCCGCGCCCAGGGGCCCCGAACCGTGGGGCCGGGCCGGCGGCTGAGGTAATGGGGGGTGGCAGTGGGGCCGGGCCGGTCGGGGGCGGGGGCAGCGGGGCCTACGGGGGGCCAGGGGCTGCGCGGGGGCAGGGTGGGGATGGAAGGGAAGAAGCTCCCCGAGCAGGGCGGGGGCGGCGCGGGAGCTCCCTGCCGGAGCGAGGGCGGCGGCGGGAAGGAGAAGGTGGATGAGGGGGGAGCTGGAAAGCGAGGACCCCCTCCCGCAGCCGCCATCTTGTCTCCCCCCCCAGTCCTGGAAGCTGAGCTGCTGAGCCCCGCCCCCTCCTCGCCCTCCTATTGGTCGGGCCAGTGGAGAGCACCGCCCCCTGGGCGCCCTATGGCCACCCTGTCCTCCTGACGGGCAGGAGCGTCAGCCAATGGAAGCTCGGTTCTCTTCCCCGCTCGTTCGCTGGCGCTCGCTTTCTCTGTCTGAGGGTCGGACTCCGCGTCTGTCTGTCTCTGTGGCGCTCGTCTCCTCCCCTCTGGAAGAAGATGCTGTTTCCCTCCTTTCTCCTCCCGGGGGTCAAGCGGCTTCTAGAAGCGGTGCCCCTTTAAAGGGGCCGGCGCCTTGGTTGGAACCCCCCCCCCACCTTGCCGCCTGGTGCTGGGCGGAAACAGTCTAATCGCAGAATCTCCTCGTTCTTCTGGAGACCCGAATCGGGTGGGCGAGCGGGGAGGGGTTCGAGGGTGCGGAGAAGCTCTCCGGGGAGTGTCGGGGACGTTCGGAGGAGCGAGTGTGGGGGAAGACTGTATGGGGTGGGAATCTCCCGCCAAAATTTTAGAGTGTAAGCTCCTTGTGGGCGAAACTGGTTTCTTTTTCCTCAGTCGCCGCGCTGCCGAGTCAGCGGCGCCCCGCAGCGTTGGAGCGCCGCGGTCTGAGGTGGGGGCGGGGCGGGGGCGCAGAAATTTCCACAGGCTGGAAAGAGCAAGCCGGGAAGGTTGAGGGGGACAGAAGGTGCCGAGGGCAGAACTGTTGGGGGCGTCCTGAACAAAGGAGGGGGCGCACGCTGCCGATCCACTAGAAGTCAGTCACTAGGTAGATTATTTTGCACCTTCGTAGGGTCTTCGGGCGCCTGAGAAGATGGGGTACTGACGCCCCGGGTACCGAGGGGCCGCCCGCCGCCCTGCGCCTAGTTGACATAGGTCAGGCTAGAGCACCTGGAACCTGGACAGAAAGGCTCTTTGGTTCCGAATGAGGGCGTGCGCCTGCCTGGCTCGGTGTTGGATTCAGTCACACTGTGGGATTGGAAGGTTTTTTTTTTTTTTTTTTTTTAATCTGGACGTTGCCTTGAGCATTAAGTCCTGGGTTTGATCTCTTTCCTGTGTTCCTTTTAGCATTGCCCCGAGGGATCCCTCCGAGCAGAGCCAGGATTAAAGGCCCAAGCACCCTGTGTTTCGCCCCCACCCCCACCCCTCAGCAAAGAAACAAAAACAAATAGCAAGGCCCCAGAGGTCGGCTCTTTCACTGAAACATGGAGCTATTCAGTGCTGAAGCGACTTTTCAGGGTCTCCACAGGGCTAAGACTCACTGGAATTCATTTGCGCCCCAACCTCTTGAAACCAGACCAGGGTGTGTCTGTGCCCTTCTTATCTTCCAGCCAGAAGAGCCCAGCGCCACAGCCCTGTGTTGGAACTGTAGTCTTACTGCTTTCTAGCTTTGAGTTCTTTCTAAGTTTCTGGTTTTTTTCATCTGGAAAATCTGAAAAACGTAAAAAGTGAAAGGATTTAGACAGGTTTGGAAGGTATACCAGGTTGTCACCATCTCCACTTTATAGAGGAAAATGGTAGAACCTACAGCTACAAAACGCAAGTTTTCTTTTTAAATCTTTTCCCTGTTTATGCTGTGGTAAGCCTATTCCCAGAGATCTGTCCTGGGTGTTGTGATGGCCTCAGTACTGCCTACCCTGATTTCTGAAGCGCTTGTCACAATTGCCTCAGCCCAGAGAATAAGGTGGAAAACTTTAGGGTCTTTTGTCTTTGCTCTGTAAGAATAGACTAGAGCTTGTGGGGATAGTGGTGGGGGAGGTGAAGGGCAGTTAGGATAGAGAAGGAAACAATATGGCAATAATACATGGAAATTGTATTATTGAAAGTAGGTAAAGGGATATACCCAAATACTGTTCAGTATTTGTTTTGCAAACCTTAAGGCCCAAAAGGAAGGAGAGAGAGAAAGGGAAGGAGAGGGAGAGGGAGGGGGGGAGGGAGGAGGAGAGAGAGAGGAGAGAGGAGAAAAGTACCCGCTAATGAGGCAGGTGGGGATGGGACAGGGGAGGGGGGAAGAGAGAAACTGAGGACATTGATAGTGGGAAATATAATGGTGAAGGGTCCGGTATTGGAACATTTTATGACTAAAATCCAATCAGGAACAACTTTGTAACTATCTCACTGGGGTTCAATTAATAAACTTTTTTTTTTAAAAAAAGAATAAACTGGAGCAGTGTTTCCTCCAAATGGGTGATTCCACCCCATGGTGGTAGGAGGGAGGCCCTAGAATGTTCTTCGGGTGTAGTTAGGAGAGTGTTATCCACTTAAAGAAGGTAGATTTCCGCATAGCGGGTAGGGCGTTTGCCTTGCATGCAGCCGACCCGGGTTCAAATCCCAGCATCCCATATGGTACCCTGAGCACTGCCAGGAGTAGTTCCTGAGTACAGAGCCAGGAGTAACCCCTGTGCATCGCCAGGTGTGACCCCAAAAAAAAAAAAAAGGTAGATTTCCGGGGGAATACTGAGTGGTTTTTCTTTTCTTTTTTTTAAGGAAGTAATAGACTAAATAAACATGGGAACCTCTGGTCTGGATGTATTTTGGGAGACTTTTGGGTAATAGAATAATACATTAAGAGTTTATCTCCAGGACCTGAGCAATAGTGGATAAGACCATGCCTTGCTTGCTGCCAACCCACGTTTGATTGCCAACACCCCATATGGTCTCCCAAACATATTCCTGAGCGCAGAGCCAGAAGTAAGCCCTGAATACTGTCAGGTGTGTGCCCAATTCCCCAAATGAGTTTTCCTAGAATAATGCCACAAGTCACCCTGGCCTTTTGCCCATGAGTGTTCTAGGTAGTCTAGATAGGCCACTTCAGTGCCACTTGGGCCTCTTCCAGATCTTCCAGGTTTTCTACTTAGAAAGTGTGAGCCAGTGCACTCTGCGTGCTGTGCTTTGTCATGTGATATATGTTTTATTGTTGGCCATGGTTAGGGGGTAGGGCTTTTTTTTTTTTCTGTGATTTTTTTTCCCCAAATCCCTGATGGGGGACACTGCTAATAAACAGAACTTGATTTTTTTTTTTTTTTTTTTTTAGCGGTGCGGGAATTAAACCCAAGGCTTAACGTGTGTAAGGCAGGCATTCTTGCCATTGAGCTACATGAACAGAATGTGAAAGTAAATGGCTGCTCATTTCTGAAGCTGTTACCACCCTTCCTTTTTTATAGTTAAATATCTCTCTAAACCATGAAAACATTAGATTTCTCCCCTATGTTGCATTATAATGATCTGTTCATATATTTGCCACTTAAGTTAAACAGAGCATGTTGGCAGTGAGAATCTTGCTAGTTTGAGTTCTTTTATTCTACTAATACTTCGTGGGCCCTTTGATGCCAGGCTCCATTCCATGTTATAGCAGGGAAAAAGAGAAAAATTCCTTCCCTTCATAGAGCTTACATTCCAGTGGGAGAAAACAGTACACCTCATGTACAGCATTATGATGTTCTGATCAGTGAAAGGCTGCATATGCCATGGTGTTCCCCAAATCTCTATTGCCTAGAGATGTCCTGACTGTTGCAAATTCTTCACATAGCCTTTTATGACATCTGAAGCTTCATATCATATTTACTGTGTGTTTTCTATTTTCTCCTTTTTGTTTTGTTTTTGGTCTTTGGGCCACACCCAGCTATGCTCATGGCTTATGCCTGGCTCTGCAGTTAGAGATCACTCCTGGTGGGGGTTGGGGGACCGTATGAGATGCCTGGGAATAAACCTGGGTTGGCGTGTGCAAGGTAACCACCCTGCCTGCTCTTCTATCTCTCTGGCCCCTCTATTTTATGTTTTCTTAAGTTTGATTTAACTATATGTTTAATTTGTCACGACTTGTAAATTTACAAAGTTCTTTACAGTTAAGTTAGCCCAAAATCATCTAACAAGACGTATCCCTTTCATTAAGTTACTTATGACTGTATTTGATAAACTAGGCATATTATATATATACAAAAAAGATGGTGAATACAATAGTGAAAAATGAAGCAAGGTGCCAGGGAGATGGCTAATATGCTAGAACCATGTGTGGCATGCACAGTCCCTTATCTTCCATCCAGGTAAAACATGTTTCCAGGTACTACCAGCTGAGGTTCTGATGGCCCTTATGAGCCACTGGGCCCAAGCACCAAGCCATCAAACCTGCATCATCAGGCTGAGCTTGCTGAGAGTGACTCTTATTTGGATTTTGTTTTTTAAAAAAGGGGGTAGAATAGAAACACTGCTGTTGGGGAAAAAGGATTTGCAATGTTAGAATGGTCAAAAGGTCTCACTGACATGCAGTATTTGTAGAAAGACTTAAAAGAGGTGAAGGAGCAATCATGTGTAGCTGAGTTCAAGATTTTCAGAGAGAAGCCAGTCCTCTTGATGAGATAGATAAATGAGTGATGCATGCGTACTTGAACATCTAGCTTATTGGTCTCCTGGTCTTCTCTCCTCAGGTCATTTTCCTTGATTCCTAGGTGCCATGAGGAAGCCACGTCAGAAGTCACGGCAAAATGCCGAGGGCCGGCGATCCCCATCCCCCTATAGTCTCAAGTGCTCACCCACCCGGGAAACCCTGACGTATGCCCAGGCCCAGCGGATTGTTGAGGTGGACATTGATGGTCGTCTGCATCGCATCAGCATCTATGACCCACTCAAAATCATCACAGAGGATGAGCTGACTGCACAGGATATCACCGAATGCAATAGCAACAAAGAGAACAGTGAGCAGCCTCAGTTCCCTGGCAAGTCAAAAAAAACCTCATCCAAGGGGAAGAAAAAGGAGTCTTGCTCCAAACATGCATCAGGCCCTTCTTTCCATCTCCCTCAGCCCAGCTTCCGCCTGGTGGACTCAGGCAGCCAGCCAGAAGCACCCCCACTACCTGCAGCCTACTACCGCTACATCGAGAAGCCACCTGAAGACCTAGATGCAGAGGTAGAATATGACATGGATGAGGAAGACCTTGCCTGGCTGGACATGGTGAATGAGAAACGGCGACTAGATGGCCACAGTGTAGTGTCAGCAGATGCCTTTGAGCTGCTAGTGGATCGGCTTGAGAAGGAGTCATACTTGGAGAGTCGTAGCAGTGGGGCCCAGCAGTCACTCATTGATGAAGATGCCTTCTGTTGCGTGTGTCTGGACGATGAGTGCCACAACAGCAACGTCATTCTCTTCTGTGATATCTGCAATCTGGCTGTGCACCAGGAGTGCTATGGTGTCCCCTACATCCCTGAGGGTCAGTGGCTCTGTCGATGCTGCCTACAGAGTCCCTCCCGGCCCGTGGATTGTGTCCTCTGCCCCAATAAAGGTGGTGCTTTCAAGCAGACCAGTGATGGGCACTGGGCCCACGTTGTGTGTGCCATCTGGATTCCTGAAGTTTGTTTCGCCAACACTGTCTTTCTGGAGCCCATTGAAGGTATTGATAACATCCCGCCTGCTCGCTGGAAACTAACCTGCTATATCTGCAAGCAGAAGGGGCTGGGTGCAGCTATCCAGTGCCATAAGGTAAACTGCTATACGGCCTTCCATGTGACATGTGCACAACGGGCTGGCCTCTTCATGAAGATTGAGCCCATGCGGGAGACCAGCCTCAATGGCACCATCTTCACAGTGCGCAAGACTGCATACTGTGAAGCCCATTCACCTCCAGGTACTACCGTTGCTAGGAGAAAGAACAAATTCCCTGGAAGCCTGAGTGAGACCAGAGATGAGGAAGGGCTGAAGGAAGGCTGTGGGAAAGAGGAAGAGAAGGAAGATGTAGAAGAGGAAGATGAAAACCAAGGTGGGGCAGGTGGACCCCCCAAGGGGACGTCCAAGAAGAACAAGATGACTTTGAAGCAGAAGATCAAGAAGGAACCAGAGGAAGTGAGCCGAGATATGTCCACCACTATCCCCATGGTCACTATCCCACAGATACCCTCTTACAGGTGAGCCTGACCAGGAAGACACCTCGTAGTTTGTGTGGTTTCCTGGGCTGGTCTCCTTTTCTAGGCATGGTTGGTAAACATCTGCTCTCTTTTGTGCCCTCCAGTGTAGACTTATTTTGGACTTGACCCTGGGCTTGCCTAGTGCTATTTGTGGTTTTGATTGTGCCCTCAGAGCAGTGTAATTTCCTTTGTTCAAAGTGAGATAAACACTTAAATTTCTCAGAAACTCAGGTTAACAGGATGTCTAGGGCAGTTTTTTTTTTTAAAAAAAAAAAAACAACAAGGTCATAGGTGGGCCAGAGTGATAGTACAGTGGGTAAGGCCTTGCAAGTGGCAGGCCCAGGGTTCAATCCAATAAGGTCCCCTGAGCATTTTCAGGAGTAATCTCTGAGTGCACAACCAGGAATAGCCTCTGAGCATCACTGGATGTGGCCCCCAAACAAGCAAACAAATAAAACAAGGTCACAGGAGAGGATAATTCTTTGTTACTCTGTCCCATGTTCTTGATTTTTAACCTTCATGGTCTTTGTGACAGCATAAAATGCTCCCTACACATTTCCAAAAACCCCTAAGGATATGGTTCTTTCAATTGAGAACAGTTTCAAGAAGTCATTATAGGTAACTGCTGTCTAGAAAGCTCTGTCTTGGAAATGAGGGGGACTTGCGGGGTTGGTGGTTGGTGGAGTACATGCTATTCTTTCTTTTAACAAATTTATATTTAGGGAATAAAGGTTCACTCAGTTTAGCTTTTCAGCCATCTTGGCTCTCACTGAGTGTATAGAGAAATTATTGTTCCGTTTTAAACCATCAGTGAGTTGGCTGGAGGTGCTGAAGGAATGAGCTTGGCAGAAAAGGAGACAGGGAAGATTTCCCATCAGAGGTTCGCCTCAAGGGTGGTATTCATGTAAAAATTCATTAGAATAGGATTAAATCTTGGAGATTCTTCATCTAATGTAGTCCTTGCACCTTCTCCCACACCCCCAGATGAAGAAACCGCCGCCACGGGAGGTAAAGTTTTTCACTCCTTTATTCATTCAGCAAGATGTTTATTGAGCACTTACTATATGCTAGGTCCTTTTCTAAGGGCTGGAACTGGGTGTAGAGCTATTGACCCTAGACCACTGCTGGGATTCATGATGCTCTTCTTGCTATGTGTCACTCTTGATGAGAACTGGAGAATAGTATGGGAATAACTTTTGTGAGGGCAGTGGGCAGCTAGACTGTCAAGAGTGGAAAGAAAAGCAGACAAGCTCATGAGGCAAAGACTCAGTGCAAACCATAATCCACATTAGACTCCAGTCACCTGGAAATGTGTCTTCTAGTCACAGATATTCTAGGCTCTCTATTTACCTTATGTGAATGGTCCATATTTAATCCTCATCTTTAAGGTGCTCATGCCTGGAAATTAGACTTTCTGGTTGTTTTGTCTCCTCTTAGATGTCCCTTGTAGGGGCCAACAAAGCATGCTGACTGAAATCCAAGCAGTCCCCCATTATTAGTAGTAAATACTACTAATATTTTTACTTAATTTCTTTGTCTTGTATCAATAAGTACAATATAAATTAGTCACTGAATTTCTTTAAGTCTTATTTATTTGTAAGTGAATCTACCCATATGAACAGTAAGGTTTTGTGAGAGATCAGTAAAGCACTTAGCACAGTGCCTGGTAAGTAGTAAGTGCTCAATAAATGGTGGCTACTGCTGCTCTGCTATTTTATTATTATTACTCTTATTATTATTATTCTTTTCCCTACTTGCATAAATGCTCTTGGGACCCTTCATGGTTAAGAGGTAGAGGGTGGGGGCTGCCTGTATCTGGGCAGGTGTGCTTGGCATGGATATTGGTGGGGGGATCTGTCCTTTGTGGGCAAGGCCTAGGCCTTGATTTTGTAAGCTTGGCTTTGGGGGAGGAATGTCTGACTGTGGGAAGGATCAAGCCTAGGTGACCAATGTTCAGCTCAACATACCTACTCTTACTAGGCTAGGCCTTATTCAGTCATGCTTATCTTCCTTTCAGTGGAGTGAGATGAAGAGAAAACATAGAGGAAACCCTACAGAAGCCCCAAAGCTTGTTTATTAGCCTTGGATAACTTATCCAATACATCATGGTCTAGCAGAGATACGGTAGATTGAGATCCCACATAGCTCCAGCAACTTACTATGTTAGTGATACAGGTTTTACACTTCCATGCCTAAACTACCTTTCCTTCTTTTGTAACTTGGGAATGCTACCCACTTTGCAGTGTGAGCATTAAGTAGAGATTTGTATGCTCATTAATTCTTTTCCTCCCTCCTTTTCTTTATCCCAGCATGTTACTGGCTTATGTCCTGCCCTTAAGACTTGTCTTTTTGCGTAGTTTAGCTAGCTGAGTTTTTTGTCTCCATCTTCTTTTGCCTTTAGATTTTTTTTTCCCCATTTGGTTCAAAATTAGACGTTTTTATGCTAGTGTGATTTTAAATAAAACATCAGAAGTCAGTTGACTTCAGGGATTACGTTGGGCCTTAGAAGCTGGGCCTTAGAAGCAGTAGCCTCCTGCATTCCTATTGTTTGTCTTCAGTCTTAGCTGTGGCCTCCTCCTTGGTCTGGTGGAACCCTCAGTTACCGTGGGGGCAGGAAATAGTGATTACATTGCCCAGAGCTTACTTGAGTTCATGCTCCCTTTTGCTGCCTTTATCAAGAGAACCTTGGGTTTTGTTGGGATAAAAGGTCTATTTCACAGGATTCCATTATCACAGGAAACAGGGTTCCTAGGAGAGGGTTCTTTTGGAGGATCAGGACTGCCAGACAGGGTGGAGAGTCAAGTGAAAAGAAATATCTGATGCTGAATCTGAGCGGCTTAACTTTGCTGGCCTCTTCCAGTCTTTCTCTGAGGTGAGGCATTTGGCCACTTTATTCTGTCTTTCTCTGGAAGAAGGTTCAGAAATGAACCAGGGTCTGGATAGGCTGCATGGGCTATCTGGGTTGCCCACTGACCCTTTTTCCACTTCCCTGTGCCTCCACTCAAGGTTGAACAAGATCTGTAGTGGTCTCTCCTTTCAGAGGAAAAACCAGTTCATGCAGCGGCTTCACAACTATTGGCTGTTAAAGCGTCAGGCCCGGAATGGTGTTCCCCTCATCCGGCGCCTACATTCTCACCTTCAGTCCCAAAGAAACGCGGAGCAGGTAAGTGAAGGCCTGCTGGCTAAGAACCAGACAGACCAGGCCAGTGGAGAGGAGTGGAGAGTGGTACTTGGGCTGCACCTCCCTGAGCCATCCTGGGAGCCTTTGTGTATAACTATTGGTATCAAATAGAGCTCACACTAAGTAGCCTATCTCAGGAAAGAATTCACCCTGTAATGATCTTCAGATCAGCTGGTAGCCCTTTTGGGGTGGGAGAGGCAAAACTTTGGGCAAGTTTGAGGGGAGAATGGAGAACAAGTCCAACTTTCTATTTATAAGGAAAAATCCTCTAGCTGTGCTCCCAAGTAAGGGTCAGGGCAGCCATGTTGTATGATTGAGGGGAGAAAATGCACTTCACTCACTACTTTGCCATCTACCAAAATGTATTTCATGGTAAGTACACATATGTACTCTGTAAATTTGAATGCATAGTCTGACCAATTGTGGTGGCCTTCAGCCATTAGCAATTGGAGTTGCCACATGTTAGTGTTTTCTAAGATAGTGGAAGCCTCCTAAGAGTCTTTTAAAAAACTTGAGTTCTTACCATGATGAGCCCAGTGGTTTGGATGATGCTGAACATATTCTTTTGGCTGCCTTAGTAAATAATTTCCTAAATTATAACAAAATTGTCAATCTTCATTTTCTCACAGATCTGTTTCTGCTTAAGCCTGTTTGTTGTCAGTATGCAGATCTTAGGTACTAAGCCTGTTTGTTGTCAGTATGCAGATCCTACATTGTTTTCCTGTATACAGTAGAACTTTGCATGATCTTCCCGTAATTTTTTTTAATGACTTTACTGTATTGAGCCCTATGAATTATTAGAATGGCAATAAAAGGAGACTTCAGGGCTCTCTACCTTTGTCTAAGAGTCAGAGAGAACCTAGACCCTCCATGAAATACAAAAATAATAATAATAATAAAAAACAATAAAAGCTTGAGTTCTTTCTGCCTCTTCACTTGTTCCACTTCTTCTCCCTTTAAACATTCCCATGCTGCTGCTCTAGAGATGAGGCAAACCTTTATGTCACCATGGTGCCCTCTGTCTGCATTTTGTCTGATTTCACTTTGGCTTTTGTAACTTGAGTCCTGAACTGCAGGTCTATATCCAGTCCACCTTGAAATGGTTCATCCGCTCCCCGACATGTCCCTCGGAACATCAGTCACCTCATCCCTGTGCTGCAAGTCTTCAGAGTCTCACATTTATTACTTTGGGGCTATATTTGACACTACAAATAACCATTTCTGAGAGCCTCGAAGTGACACCGCTTCCTATTTTGTCCACTCTGCTGACTGTAACCTATGCTGATCCTACCACTTTGACTTCTTAGTGGGAACATTTGCAGGGCAGAGTGCCCGTTGCTGAAGTGCTGTTCCCTCTTGTAGCTTTAAAGAATGGTGTAGCAGAAGCTCCAGGTTTCTCGTCTTCTTCATTCCTTTGCTTTTGGGCAGAGGGACTGTGGGTGTCCATGATAATTATAATTATTTTTAATATTGCAGGTTTATTTATTTATTTCAATTTATTGTAAAATAAATTGATGATCTTCCTGTGTGAATCAAGTATAGCACACCTTGGAATTACTTCTTTTTTATTTTTATTTGCGCCAGGCACTGAGCCCAGGCACTCACGCATGCAAAGCAGGCACTCCACTGCTGAGCCATATCCACAGCCCTTGGAGTTGTTTTTGACTCTTCCTCCATAATGAGCCACAGTTAATCGGCCGCTAAGCTATTTGGGGGATTTATCAGTGTATGGCCCTTTGTCTCCATTCTACAGCTATCTTGCTCACCCATCCATGCCTCATTAATTTCAGCAATAGCTTTCTAAGTAGTCTCCAACCTCTAATTCTCTCTTTTCTCTGTTACCGGCTTTGTCTTACTCACATGCCATTTTCCATCCTGTGACTTTTTCAGAGTATATTCCCCATTTCCAAGCAGTGTCCAAGTTCTTTTGCTTGGCATTGGAGACATTACCAGATAATCCCTGAGCATTCCTTGGCTATGGTTCTCCAGCTCCTCTGCTCTGGCCAGCCTATGTTTTTTACTGAGCAAAGAGTCACTGATTCTGCCTATGTTCTTGTGCCCTCTAGTCCCTTTGGTTTCAAAGACCACCTTCTTTCCTGTACTTCACATGAAACTCCAGTAAGATTGCTTTCCCCAGGAAGACTTCCTTGACCTAACAGTAACCCACTCATATTCTCTGTAATTTTTATCCTTTCAACATCTTATATGATCTGTGTTTGTTGTCCTTATGCTGTTGTGTCTTATTTATTAACTATTCGGCTTTTTAAAAAAAGATCACACCCATGTGCTCAGGGCTTACTCCTGACTTTCACCCAACTATGGTAAGGGGGCAGTGCCTGGGGATCATATGTGGTGCCAGGAGTCAAAACAGGGTTGATGATGTGCCTTACCCCCTGTTTTATCTCTCCAGCTCCACACTTGGCCTTTTCTTCCCCCAGCTAAGCTGTAACTTTTTCATGGGCAGGCATCATGGTGGTAGTGGTGATGTTGTTTCAAACTATTTTTGTGGAAGTTAGTACAGGATTATTGTAAGAACTTCACTTTGTTTTCTAGCCAAATTGAAGCCTAGGGTGAAATTCTTTCTACCCATGAAGTGTATATTCTTTTCAGCCTTGAGGTGCATAGCTGTTCTCTTGTGTCCCTCGGAGCAGGGGGAAGCAATCCAAATTCTCACTCCAGCACTGGTTATTATAAAGGCTGGGACGCACTGGAGGAGGAAGGCATGGGGTGGTGGATGGCAGCTGCAGGGCTCTTGGGGATGTGACTCAAGGAAGGGGCCCGGGCCCCTTACCTGCTAAGGTCTTGTGAAGCTTGATTAGGGAGAGGACTTTGGGCAAGAAGGAGGCTCTCACTCAGTTCCTTCTTCCTTTTCATTTCCTCCTGCAGCGAGAGCAGGATGAGAAGACAAGTGCAGTGAAGGAAGAGCTAAAATACTGGCAGAAGCTGCGGCATGACTTGGAACGGGCAAGGCTGCTGATTGAACTGATTCGGAAGAGAGAGAAACTCAAGCGGGAGCAGGTAAGGAGGTGTCTTAGCCAGCACAGTCTCTTTCTTCTTGAAGTGTCAGTGTAGCACTCTCAAGTCAGTATAGAGACTTGAGAGCCCCTGCCAGGGCATAGCTTTCTTCCCTTCCTGGCCAGTACAGTGGACTCCAGGGCTGCATTGATTGTAGTTCTGCTGTCTTCTTTTGGGGTTCAGCTTCTGGTTGCATTAAACATAAGCTCAATATTCTGTGTCTGGGCCAATCTCTAGAATCTCTGATTAAAGAAATCTCAGGGAATGCTGGCCTTGAGTATATTGAAAAGCTCGGTCCATTCTGCAAAGCTGGCCTGGAAGCTCCTCAGGAATCTCACGTGACCCTTAAACACTTAGAATCTTGAATCATTTAAATTTTCTTAGCTCTGTATATGAAGATATTAGTCTCTGAACATGAGTAATAGAGGTAGCACTGCATAGGAGTTAGGAGTATGAGCTGCATCTTAGACTATCTGAGTTGAAGACTACCTGGGTTGAAATTCTTGCTCAATTGAAAAATGAAGGTAGAGGCTAGAGAGATAGTACAGCAGGGAGGGCACTTGCCTTGCATACGGCCAACCTGGGCTTGATCCCAACATATGTGTGTGTGTGTGTGTGTGTGTGTGTGTGTGTGTGTGTGTGTGTGTGTGTGTGTGTGTAGAGAGAGAGAGAGAGAGAGAGGAGAGAGGGAGAAGAGAGAGAAAGAAAGAATGAGAATGTGTTGGGGGTCAGGGGTGTCCTGAAGTCTTCCACTAATTCCTCATAGGTTAAGGTCCAGCAAGCTGCTATGGAGTTGGAATTGATGCCTTTCAATGTTTTGCTGAGGACAACACTAGACTTGCTGCAGGAGAAGGATCCTGCACACATCTTTGCTGAACCTGTCAACCTGAGTGAGGTAAGTCCCTTCTTCCCCTGACTTCCTGAATCATGAGCCCCTTTTGAACAGAAATAGGGTCTGGGCTGACCAGCAGAGGCTTTTGTCATAGGATGTATAAAACCTGGGGGAGTTTGACAAGACACGCCAGGATGGGCCAGGGCCCTGTGGCCCTGAGTTAGCCTGTCACGCCAAACCAGAACACAGGGAGGCAAGAGTACTGGTGCGGGGTGTGCCTGTTTGTCTAGTAAATGGTTGTTGTAATTGTACAGGTTTTATATGTTTAGGTTCCAGATTACCTGGAATTCATATCCAAGCCAATGGATTTTTCTACTATGAGGCGGAAGCTGGAGTCCCACCTGTATCGCACCTTGGAGGAGTTTGAGGAGGACTTTAACCTTATAGTTACCAACTGCATGAAGTATAATGCTAAAGACACAATTTTCCACCGAGCAGCTGTCCGCCTGCGGGACCTGGGAGGGGCCATCCTGCGGCACGCCCGGCGGCAGGCAGAAAACATTGGCTATGATCTCGAGAGGGGCACCCACTTACCTGAGTCACCCAAATCGGAGGACTTTTATCGCTTCTCCTGGGAAGATGGTGAGATGCCTGGATGGGAGGGGAGGAGAGGAACCAAGAGGACACGCAGGGACCGAGCCCTGAGAGCCAGGGATCAGAATGGGTGTTGGGACTATAGAATAGATTTCTGGACTAAGGCTGGGGGTAAGCACAGGCTGGTATCTGTCTGCTGATGGCTAGAATAGCTTGAAGGGTTGAAGTTTAATTCACTTAGTAATCCTTGGGTCATAGGAATGGGGAATAAAGTACTAGCTTTGCTGTCTGTTTGAAAAGCCAAAGCCCCACTGAGGTCTTCTGCACCTCCTCTTTGTGGCACTGGGAGAATGGGGGTATATGCGGAGTAGGGTAGTGGAGGGTGGGGTGAGGGTTAGTGCCATGCTGGTATAGTCTGGCACATAGAAGAGTGCAGATAGAGGACCAGATAAACAATAAACACAGTCTCTCTGAACCCTTAGCTCTGCCTACCCCTGCTTCTCAATGGCAGCAGTCAGTCACTTAGGCTGGTGAATTGCCAACTGCCTTGTGCCTGCTCCGCGGAGCCTGTAATTGTGACTGTGAACTGCTTCCTTCAGCTGTTTCCTGGGTTCTGGCCTAGTCCCTGCCACTGCCCTCCAGTTCAGTGGTGAGACTAGGGTTAAGGCTTCACTGGTGCTGCTGGAAGCCAATGACCCAGGCATTCTGAGAGCATATTTTTTGCATTCGAAGGATTTGGCCAGGATTTTGGCCCCTTCCTCTTGCCCTGGGCTGGGCAATTCCTTCAGCCCCTTCTGTCCTCCCTTCTCCCTGGCAGTGGACAACATCCTCATCCCAGAGAACCGGGCCCATTTGTCCCCAGAAGCGCAGCTGAAGGAGCTGCTGGAGAAACTGGACCTGGTAAGTGCCATGCGGTCCAGTGGGGCCCGGACCCGACGTGTCCGTTTGCTGCGCCGGGAGATCAATGCTCTTCGGCAGAAGCTGGCACAGCCTCCATCATCCCAGCCATCATCACTGAACAAGACTGTGTCCAATGGGGAGCTGCCAGAAGGGTCCCAGGAGGATGCATCTGTGCTGGAGCAGGCCCCACAGGAGGAGCCAGAAGATGATGGGGACAGAGGTGAGAGCCAGTCAGAGGCAGGCAGAGTTCTGGGCCAGGATAAGGGTAAGAGGGTTAATTAAGCTGTAATCCCACAGTGGGAACATCCTACCCTATTTAAGTTTGCTCCATGGGCAAGCTAAAGCCCTTGTATGGTCATGTCTCCATGTGTACCTAATGAGGATAATACAAAATATTTAACTGTCAATATATCGAGACCAGAAGTCACCAGGTAGGTATTGGCTGCTGTATTGGAGTAAGCACCTAGGGACCATATTTATGGCTATTTAATTGTTGGACTATTGACAAGCATAGGGAGTTTCACATGCTGGGCCCCAGCAACTATTTACTAACCAGTAAAGAGATTTTACACTGGGGCCAGAGCAATAGTACAGCCGGTCGGGCATTTGCCTTGCATACAGCCAACCAGAGTTCAATCCCTGGCACCCTGTATGTTCCCCCAAGCCTGCTAGGAGTAATTCCTGAGTGCAGAGTCAGGAGTAACCCCTGAGCACTGCCAGGTGTGGCCCTAAAACAAAATGAAAGAAAGAAATTTTACACTATTTTGCATTTGATGTTGGCCATATTGCATACACAAGTTAAATGTTAGCTTATTCTGTCATGCAGAGAAAAGTCTTTCTGGCCAATATCAGGTGCAAAATAGTGTAAAATTAGGTTATGCAAAAACAGGTTAGATTATGATGTGGGGCATTAAGATGGACTGGGCTCTTGATCTGCTTTGTGGCTTTGAATCCAGCTGGCTGATTCCCATCTCAAGCAGGTAGGTCAGATTGCGAAAGATAATGGGAAGTGATTCTCATGCCCAGTGGCTCTTAAAAGTGGAGCCACTTTCCATCCTTCCCCATTTCATTAGGTACAGAATTGTCACTCATAACTGCCCATGGATCTTAGATTACTGCTGGAGAGGGCCTGTCATCCATAAAAACATGAAATTTGGAGATTGTTTCCAGAGTTTTGGGGACCAAGACCATTTTGGCCTCTTTGATTTTTATTTTAGTTTGGCAGAGAAAGGGAACAGGGTTAAGAGGTTGTACTCGACATTAGAGGTATTAGGATCAGCTGCGATCTTCCTGATGCCTTATATGTCAGTCAGTCTGTCAACTTGTTCCCTCTCTGGGCTATGGTAGTGGTCATGCCCAATAGACTGGCTTTAGTAACTTTAGAGTGTTTCAAAACAAAATTTCTAGGTATCACCTCCCAAATTCAGTCTAGAGGAAATCTGGCCTTTGCCTTAGGAGTCTCAATATTTTAAAGTTTCAAGGTAGCAGGTGAACAGTTATTGTTTGGGATGTGTTAGGAACCACTAATTACAATTACTTGATCTTATTTTTAAAATTTTTTTCTCCTTGATCTCATTTTCTCACATCTGTAAACCTGTTCTTTTTACTTAATCTACTTTCTTCACTTGAATGATAAGAAGCAAAATATATTAAAAAATGGAAAAACACTGGGTCTTTCTTTGACTTGAGAGGCATAAAAACACACTAATAGTCTAGTGAGAATCTGTAGACCCAATCTGTGAAGCACAGATTTACCTAATAATTACTGAGGTGGGTGACTTTTGACTTCTTGGGTATAGAGCAGTGGTTGTTAACCATTACTTCAGACTTATCTAGTAAGCCTTTCAAAAAACACACATGATCTTTAGGGATTTCTTACATTTGATCTGAGATGAAACCGTTGGAATTAGGTCATTGAATAGAAGCATGAAATGTGGAAGGGTTGAGGCTTGGGAGAGGAGGGGCCCCCATCTGTGCTTAGATCAGTCCTGTTAATTCTGCATCTATTAGCAGGGCCTGATGGTCAGGTTCTTGGGTCCAGTGACTCAGTGCTGTTCGGGCCTGGTGGTGCTTGAGGACCATCAGGGCTGTATTTAGCAGTGCTGGGAATCAAACTTGGGCCCTTATGCATTCAGACTTGCATTTCAGTTCTCAGAGCTGTCTCCCTAGCTCTCAGAGTTAGAATTTTTTTTTTTTCCTTTTTGGGTCACACCCGGCGATGCACAGGAATTACTCCTGGCACTGCACTCAGGAGTCACCCCTGGCGGTGCTCGGGGGACCATATGGAATGCTGGGAATTGAACCCGGATCAGTCTCGTGCAAGGCAAATGCCCTACCCGCTGTGCTATTGCTCTAGCTCCATCAGAGTTTGGATTTTTAAGACACTTTTTGTTGATTCTCATACATAGTCAGGATGCAAAACTACTAGTGTAGATAAAATTAAGTCCTATATTTTTTTTGCCTGAGACCTGAGACTAGGGTGTATGTAAACCATTATAATTGCCCCTGGTTTTGGTTCTTCATTAGTAGTGTCCTTATCTGGCTTGTAGGGAGAGACTTTTTCTAAAATGTTCAAGCAGATTCTCCTTTTCTCTAACAGATGACTCCAAACTACCTCCCCCACCAACCCTCGAACCCACTGGGCCTGCACCTTCCTTATCTGAACAAGAATCCCCTCCGGATCCCCCCACTCTGAAACCCATCAATGATAGCAAACCTCCATGTCGATTTCTAAAGCCCAAAAAGGTGGAAGAAGATGAACTCTCAGAAAAATCACCCCTGCAATTAGGGAGTGAGCCCTTGCAACGTCTCTTTAATGACAATGGCATCAATAGACTATCTCTCATGGCCCCTGATACTCCCTCTGGTGTCCCATTAAGTGGTGTGGGGCGCCGCACATCAGTCCTCTTCAAGAAGGCCAAGAATGGAGTTAAACTACAGAGGAGTCCAGACAGAGCCTTGGAGAATGGCGAGGACCACAGTGAGGTGGGCTCACCTGCCTCTCCCACCAGCATCGAGGATGAACGTCACTCCCGGAAGCGGCCAAGGAGCAGGAGCTGTAGTGAGAGTGAAGGGGAGAGGTCCCCCAAGCAGGAAGAAGAGACAGGTGATCCTGCCTGTGACTTCTTTTTCTACTTCTCATCTGCTTTCCTGCTTTGCTTACCAGCCAGCGTCTTCCCCCCCTGCCAGCCACTACCCTATATGGCCTCCCTAGGGCAGCCATCGTTGCATTAAGATTTCCAAAGATCACTAATGAGTCAGATCAGATATGGGTTCTCTTTGATCTGAGAGGGATAAAAAGCTATATATGAAGCTATATATGATAAATGATTACTTGCCTTCATTTTAATTCATCTAATATATGTCATCTGATATATATAATAATATATATTATTCTGGGTTGGGGGCGATGGGAAAGTCCGTGAATCTTTTAGGGGGAGCTAGGCTAAACACAAATGAATAAAATGTTGTTGGTAGGAGAAACTATGAATAGTGTCCAACAAAGAAAGGGTGAAGGCATGTAGTGGTGGCAGTAGAGACAGTACCAAGGGATGCCACCTGAGGAAGTGACATTCAAGTAACTATCTGAAGGAATTAAAGTATTCTGTTATTTGGGCATTTGTGGGCAAGAACTTTATTAAAGGACAGACTAAATACTAGTCAGGCTCTAGCTCCCATAGGTGGAAGAACAGTGGCTGGGAACAGTGAGGGGACAGTGTAAGTTGGGGTGGTGGGCTAGATGTGGCCCCTGAGCTAGGTCATGGGGGCTCCATCTCTAGAAGTCCTTATGATAGGTCCAGCACCAGCTGGTCATTGGTGCATATTGAAGTAAGTCATGCTCAGTTCCATCTAGAGAAGAGCTCACAGTTCAGTGAGGAGACTAAAAGGCCTCCTGAGGTGTTGTCAGTCTTTGGCATGTGGGTATGTCAGGTGACAGCAGTGTTGTGGGTTTAAGGATTTGGGAAGGCTGTAGGAGGAGATGATCCCTTGCTGGCCTTGGGGAATGAGAAAAGAATAGAGAAGGAGGGGAGTAGGCGATGGGCCCAGGCAGGTAGGAATGAGGAAGACAGAGGGATAATTTAGAGAGGGGCTTGGCAGAGCATTACGGAATCAAGGGTAGATGGGTGAGATGGGCTGGGATGTGCAAGGCCTCCACTTTATTATAATAATTTAATCTTGGTATGGAAGGCTGGCTTTCCCAAAAGACTGGCATGCCCCTCTGGGAATGAGCTGTTGACTTTTGCTTCTGATTTCCTTCAGTGTAGTGACTTTTGTTTGTGTGGCTGGCATATGCTTTTCTCTGCTTTTCTGTCTTGCCTAACTCTTTGCAGCAGTACCTCCCTTTCCTGTCTGGCCCAAACTTTCCTCTTTCAGGTGATTAAGTGGATAAATAGAATCCATTACTTGAGGCCTGAGTTAGGGAGACCCCAACTTCAGATTCCATCCTCCACCAACTGTGCCCTCATGGGCACCAATTAACTTAACATATTTCCAGTATAAAGCTAGTTGTACCTACCTTGCTAGACTCTAAGATATGGAAAGAACTTACAATTGTTGGTGACAGTTGTTGGTGACATCCTCTCAGTTATATCTGGTGTCACCAAAACAGTACTAAAAACACTGCACTAAGAATGGAAAATCCTGCTGCTAGAAAATCCTGCTGCTAGGACCTCAGGCACATTCTATCTGACAGGGCCCACTCACTGGGAAAACTTCCAGAATCTGTTCCTCCCCACCAGCCTAGCTGTTGATCTTTTGCAGGTGAGACACCTGCAGTACAGCAGAGCCAGGTCAAGATCAGTTCTTTTGTCTCAGACACCTGCCCTTACTGGTATGACTTGCCTCCGGGTCTGTGGCTCAGGGGTCTGTGTTTTGGACTATTGAGCCCTTCTTTGCTTAGCACTCAGACTTGTAGGCTGGATTGTAATTAGGAATTGGAGCTGTTGAGAGGAGAGTTGAAGCCTTCCACAGCACCTGAGAAACATGAATCCAGGATGACCAGATTTTCTGTAATGTTCCTTGCTGTCGACAGACCTTTTCTTATCCATATTTAAAGGTGTCCTTCATGAGTAAGGCGATCCTAGCTTTACTTTACGAAGTCCGAGTAAGGAGGAAAGGGGATCTTTAGCTCAGAGTTAGTCCCTTCTGGAACTCTGGGAATTCTGATTCTCCGTCCCAAGGAAGTGTGGATGGCTTTAGTTGGTTAAACAGTCCTTCCCGCATTCTCCACTGACTAGCTCTACTAGATATCTCAGGGTGTGGTTGACAAAGTCCTTATCCTGTCCCAGCCTTCCCTGACAGTATCTCCAAAGAATGGTGCAGGCTGCTGCCAGCCGTGTGACAGATAGGGTGTGTGACTGTTTATCTCAAGAGCCAAGGTGGGTGGCCTCCCCAGAGGCACAGGAGACTCCCTGATAATTGAGGATTGAAATTAGAAACAAATCCGGGGGAATTGTGAGCCAGCTGGGGCGGGGAAGTCATAATGTTTCCCTTTGAAGTTAATTGACAGTAAGTGGCGCGAACTGTGCCCTGGTGTTGTTTTTAAAGTGAAACCAGAAGGATTGGGAAGCAGGATGCAGTGTCTGCTCATTTCCCGCGCTGACAGTATTCCCTCAAACCTTTATTAGTTTCTCTTTACCATCCAAGGTCCGATTTCCAGAAGGGAGAAGCAGCTGCCCTCCCCAGTCTTCCTCAGGGAGCTCTCTCGAGGTGGGGCAGCTGCCTCAGGCTGCAGCTGATGTTGGGGGCTGGGGGTGGAGGGTGGGGAAGAGGGTCAGCGCTCAGGCTCACTGTGTGTGTCCTTGGCAGGTGTGACTAACGGCTTTGGAAAACATGCCGAGAGTGGGTCTGACTCAGAATGTAGTTTGGGTCTCAGTGGTGGACTGGCATTTGAAGCTTGCAGGTAAGAACATTTGTCCCCAAAGCTTTGTTAGCCACTCTAGAGACCACTCTTCTTTATTCTCAGTTCAGGTACAGGTTGAACCTCTGCTTTCTTCCCTTGTTTATTCCCCCCACCACCACCCCATTCCTGGCTATTTCCTGTAATTGGTGACTCCTAAGAAAATGTGTAACTCCTGATTCTCAGACTGGGTCTTATTGAAGGGGACGAGCCCTGGTACGGCTTTTTTGTTTGGTTGTTTTGTTTTTGTTTTTTGGGGCCACAACCGGCAATGCTCAGGGGTTATTCCTGATTCTGCACTCAGGAACTATTCCTGGCAGTGCTCGGGGACCATATGGGATGCAAGGCAAGCGCCCTACCCCCAGCCTCCCTTGAGCCTGGATGTTTTACAGGATTTCTGTAGCAGAATTTGACTCCAAAGGGTGGTGACAGCTGAATATTGCTCAGTGTGGTTAGCAAGTGAGCCAGCCACCTCAACCCCTCCTGCCCGCCCTAGCCCACTTATGTAACCCAGCTAACTACAAACATGGCTTCACCCTTCGCATTTTTGGGGACATCATAACAATAGTCTTCTTTGAAGTTTGGTTGGGGATAAGATCTGAGCACTGCCGGGTGTTGCCCCAGTTGTTCCCAGCACTGTCTGGCTTGAGCTTGCACAGCAAGGCTAACTATTGCCGGGAGTGGTCCCAGAGTCCCTAAGCACTTCTGAGGACTCCTGCCCCAAGTGAGACATTGACCATGAATTATGAAGTTATTAGTGTTTGTTTTTTTTTTTTCTTTTTGGGTCACACCCGGCGATGCTCAGGACTTACTCCTGGCTCTGCACTCAGGAATTATTCCTGGCAGTGCTCGGGGGACCATATGGGATGCTGGGAATCGAACCCAGGTCGGCCGCGTGCAAGGCAAATGCCCTTCCTGCTGTGCTGTCGCTTCAGCCCCTTATTAGTGATTTTTTAAAAAAAATCAATTTATGGGACTGGAGTGATAGCACAGTGGGTAGGGCGTTTGCCTTGCATGCGGCCGACCCGGGTTCAAATCCCAGCATCCCGTATGGTTCCCTGAGCACCACCAGGGGTGATTCCTGAGTGCATGAGCCAGGAGTGACCCCTGTGCATTGCTGGGTGTGACCCAAAAAGCAAAAAAAAAAAATTTACAAGTAATATTATTTTTGTTGTTTGGTGTGTGTGTGTGTGTGTGTGTGTGTGTGTGTGCGCGCGCGCGTGCGTGCGCTATACCCAGCAGTGCTCAGGGATCACTCCTGACAGGGTGCCTGGGAATCAAATCCAGGTTGCCCGTGTGTACGGCAAGTGCCCTACCCTCTGTATCTTTCTCCAGTCCCATAATATTTCTTATGTAACTGCCATTTATTGTCTACTAGGTATGTGCTCTACCATGTACTTTCTATATATTAATCCATAAACTCTTCATAATCCTTCAAGAGGTTAAGTTACTAGCTTAGTGTCACAGAACAAGTTAATGAGTAGAAGAGTTAGGTCCTGAACCCAGGTAATCTAGCTTAGAGTGTATCTTTTAACAGCTTAGTGGTGGCTGCCTTGCTGTGTTTTTGAAGCTATTTCTCCCAATCCATGTTAATTTTTTCCTGATAAAATTCCTACTACCTTCCATTCGTGTTTATCTTCAGACAGCTTTGCCTAAGACCAGTGACATTCATGTAGAGTGAGTATGAACTGCTAAGTGTAAACTGGGTGCCAGTGTTATTTCCCCCCAATAGGTCCTAATTTTGAAGAGCAAGATAAAAGCTCCCATCCTGCTAGTTACTGAAGGAATATGACTCACTGGGCTCTGATTGTACAGGCTTTTCTGTATAAGACAATGATTAAGTCAGTTATGAATCAGTTAAACAGGAGTACCCCACTTGACCACCAGCCCTTACCTTTTCCTCTTATTCCATCAGGATTTCTGTTTTATTAATCAATATGCAATATTGTTTAATTTTACGTGGATTTGAAGCGAAACATTGACTTTTTCATCTATTTTGTAGTCAGCCAGGGCAAAGGTGTTCCTGATTTTCATCTCATTGATGGGCAAACCCATTTTCAGTGACTTGAGAGCTGACAAGTTAGTTCTCTTGTAACTGGCTTTGCTTTCACTGTGACTAATTTTAAATCACAGTGTTTGTGGTGGCATTGCCCTGAGTAGATCCCAAAGTGCCAGGTTATTTTAAAATGAGATGATAGAGGTGGGGGTGGGAAGGAGTCTAAAAATTATTGGTATCAAAACTTGAAAAGAAGATAATTTTTTTCTAGTGTAAAATATAGTTGATGTGCTCAAATGGGGGAACTTGTTAATTGTAAAGTAGAAGAGTCCAGAATGTATTTTCAGGATAGCGCTTTGGGTGGTCATTTTCACATCCTCTGCAACCATTTACACAGTTGTCATGAAACTAACAAAGGAGATGGTGTCTGCTGCGTGCTGGGGGGTTTTGTCAGGCACCTGTGAGTGGGGAGGCCGCAGCTGAAGACTGTGGGCAGAGCCAGTGGTTAGCTCTGACTCTCTGACTACTGCAGAGTAATTTAATCCTCTAAGAGAGTTGGGGACTTGAAGAGCGATGGTGCTATCCAGAGTATGGGACCCCATGCTGAGTTTGTAAGAAGTCATTGTCCTTCGGGGTTTGTGTGCCAGATGGTGGTTCTCATCTGACTGTCCAAATCATCATTTGCTTTTGGATGCGCCCAAAGCAAAGCCATGTCTCCTACCCACTTACAGAGGATTTTCAATTTCATTGGGAAGGTGAGTCCAGGGAGATCGGGCTTTAGTCGATAGCTCTGAGACTGGGCAGGTGCTGTTGAGTACCAGTACCCTGGGCCAGGCCCAGGAGGTCATGCTCAGGCTGATGGATAAGGAAGGCTGTTTTTTTCCCACCATCCTCCCCTAGTATTCTTGTAATACGGATTGTTGACCTTTTTTTTAAAAAAAAAAAATATTTTTTTTCTTTTCATGTTGAAATATATAGCAATACTATTTTAAAAGCTGATGGAAAAGAGCCCTACCACTGTTGTTTTTGCCCATAGGCTTCCAGCTGTGAGTATACATTAGAATTGCTTTGGGAGCTATGTAAAAATACTGATAACTGGGTGAGCCCCAGCTATACCATTACTCTGGTATTACTGATCTCATTTTTGCCTCTTAGCCTTGGTATATTTTTTGTTCAACTCCTTGCAGTAGTCTTAAAAAATACATCCGTGTACTTGTTAATTTAAAAAATAGAAAATCCATCTCTATCTAAGAAAAACTTCACATACTTAAAGTGGAAGTGAGAAGTGGATCTTTTTTTTCCCTCCAATCTAAAAATGTCTTTTCTAATTAAGGAAGTGAGACAAGAAAATCTGGGAAAGAGACATATTTGAGCCTCAAAAATAAATTGGTTTTTTAAAGAAATAGCAATGTACACCACAGAGTAAAGAATTTAGGTCAGCTGGGGATGGTCACATGCATGGTTTGACCACTTAGACTTGGAAAGTTTTGACAAGTGCTTTTCTCTTGAGCAGAGGCTTCTAGACTTTATGTGCCTGCCACACTCTTTTTAGAAAAATCACTCAGTAACCCCCTGGAAGTCTATCTTCTTTAAAGGAACAAACAGAAAACACCTCCTGCAATTGTACCCCAAACTACTACCACCTCACCCCACCCCAACCTATTGTTCCAGTGCCCCTGGATGGGGGACGGGGGAGATTTCTTTCTCCCGCTTTGGGGAATCCTGCTCTAGATGAACTCTAGACACTGGTATCAGGGAACAGGCATCTCCTTGTAGGTTCTGTCCTGTCACCTGGGTGAAATTTTTCCTCAGAACCTCATGGGAATTTTTTTAAGAAAAAAAGAAAAAAAGGATAGGAATGATTGTGTGGTAGGTTAGGGTACATTCTGGGAGCAAAATGAGAAGTCATTCTGCTTAAAGGGGTTTGCAACTCTACTCCTGTCAGAGATGGGAGAGCAAGTGATAATCATTGAAAGGGCTCATTTGTCTCTCTTTCTCCCCTGCTCTTGTGTGCAGTGGCCTGACGCCCCCCAAACGCAGCCGTGGGAAACCAGCCCTGTCTCGAGTACCCTTCCTGGAGGGTGTGAATGGAGACTCTGACTACAGTGGCTCAGGTGAGGAGTAGTGTACAGGTGGAGGGGGTGGAGGGTGTTGGGCATTGGGCCTTCCAAAGAGCCAAGGCTGCAGGGCACAGCTAGCCCTTGAGTTCTCCAAACCTCAGGCACTAGGCAGGGAGATGGCCCGCACTTCCAGGTCATACCTATCATTTTTTTTTCCTTAAAGAAATTACTTAAATTTGAATGAGGAATACGAATACATGCCCATGAAATAAAAATCAAAGAGGCATAAAATGGAATAAAATACAAAGCCCCCTCTTGCCTCCCTGGAATAACCACTGTTAAGAGTTTCTTTGGTGTCCTTTCAAATGTTAATCCATACATAAACAAGCAAAAACATGTATGTATATTTGAGTGAGTAGAGAAGCCTAGTACATGTGTGTGTTCTGCTATATGCTTTTTTCCCCCGTTAATTAATATAAAAGTTGAATATCCTTCTGTACTCTTAATTGGTTGCCTAGAATCCCACCTCAGAGTGCTGTCAAACTTTCTATTGTAGACAGATGTTTAAATTATCATTTATTTATTCTAATCAGTGTTGCAGTGATTATAGTGATTGTAGCCTTGTACAGAAATCATTTTGTGCCTTTGGGGAGCATATCTGTGGAAGTTGGGAGAAGTTCCCTGTGGCATATTCATATGCCAAAACCAGTAACAATGATGAGTCTCATTCCCCTGACCCTGAAAGAGCCTCCAATGCAACACCGTTGGAAAGGACAAGTAAAGAGAGGCTTCTAAAATCTCAGGGTTAGGATGAATGGAGACGTTACTGAGACCACTCGAAAAAATTGACCATCAGTGGGATGATGATGATGATGATGATGATGATGATGATGATGATGATGATGATGATGATGATGATGATCTGTGGAAGTAAGGATGCCATATTTAAGGAAGTATACATTTGTAACTTCAATTATTATTGCCAGGCTGCCTTCCCTGGATTACCCAGGGATGGCTTGTGTCATCAAGTCTCATCCATAACTATAATCTCTTGGAATTCAATGCTTCTGACCCTCTCCTCATGAGACATTCTCCACCTGGTCCACATGGTAACATCCATGAGTCTTGTCTCCTTAGACTAAGTGAACTTAAGGGTAGGGAAAGGCCAAAGGAGAGAACTAGGATGGTGAGTAGGTGGAGCAGGTACAGAGCAGGCTGTTCTTGGCTTACCTCTGTCAGCACTTGGATGGGGGCATGCACTCTGGGATGCTTCTATGTAATAGGCATCTAACAGGCAGACTTCAGGCCTTCTCTTCCCTCCTTCCTTTCCCTACCTGCTTTATTTTCTTGCAGCATCAGCTTCCTTCTCTTGTGTATGTTGATGAACGCATGCATGTGTGTTTCATTCCTGTCTGACTGTCAGTGCCTAGAAGGCAGGGCTCATAGATGAATTTGTACAGCACCTAGCTCAAAACCAGAAGTGAATTAGTATATGCTTTGTGCTGGTGGTGGTGTTTTATTTTTTAACACATAATATTGATTAAAATAATGCCAATGGAAATTTTAAGAGAAAATCAATCTCCCACTGTTCCATCGACCTTAACATCATTGTTTTCATTTCTCTGTATTGCCTTCTGCTATTTCAGGAACAAAATGATATCCAAAACACATGTTCTTTTGTAGTATCCTTTTTCCAATGTTATTTCAAATTTATTTTATGTTGATACATAATCTTTATATATCTCATGTTACTGGAACAAAGTATCTGCCAGTTAATGCATTTTATTTTATGTAATCTTTCTAGTGTTAGACATTTGGGTTATTTCCAACTTTTAACATTATATATGTAATGTTCACTGCAATATTTGCAAAATGTTGTCAAAACACTTGTTTTAAAATCCTTTTGTCTTTAAAGTTAATTTTCTTAGAATAAATAAATTTCCAGAAATTAATTACAACATACTTTTTTGGTGTGTGCCTTTTGAGACATATTGCCAAATAATAGTTGGAAAGGCTTGGACTGATCTGCACTTTCCTCAGCAGTGGATGATTACACCAGCATCCCACAGCTGCCTTTTCAGGATTGAATTTTGTTTTTTCATTGTATTGCTATTGAGTCAATATATACAAAATAATACTTTCATTATTATTCTAGTGCAGTTTTTACAGAGTATAAATGAGGAAACTAATGTCTCTTTAGAAACATTAATTTCTACTCTGAAATTTGGGCCTTATCCCTGATGAGAGTGATCACTTCTGTGTGCCCAGTCTCTGAATGTCAGGAGGGGAAGGTAGTTTTTCCCGAGTGGAAGCATTTGTTCCGCATTCATGGATGTGTGTTGCGATGCTGGGTGCAGAACAAAGTAAGCTTAAGGGGCAGAGCCTGCCCATGGCATAGCCCTCAGCAGAGGACCTGACGAAAGCAGATACGAGAAGGATCTGCAGACCTCTTGGCTCTGTTGAGTGTTACACAGCTGGATAACTTAGATTGTCAGGCGTGACCCTGTAAGAAAAAAAAGTCAGTTGGCAAGTGGTTTCACTGGATGTCCTTCCCAGGCATCTTTTTCCAAGAAGCCTCCGTCAGGAGATTTCCCTCTCTCAGGGCGATCTGGAGTCTGTGGCGTGGCCAGGCTGGGTTCTGATTCTTCATGTATCCCTGGTGTGAAGCAGAGGAAGGAACATCATTTGAGGGTACTAGTCCAGAGATTGGCAAACTGTAGTTTGTTTTCTGGTTTGGTAAGGGCCCATGAACTAATCGTGATTTTTATTTTTCAAATAATTAAAAAGAAAAACCAAGGAATTCTATTTAGAATGTGAAATTACATGAAATTCAAATTTCAGCGTCAAAAAAGTAAAAGTATAAAAAACAATGACTGGTTATCAATGATAGGTTTCATGCGATAACAGCAGAATTTAGTACAGTTGGCTCTCCATACCCATGGATTCGACATGCACAGATTCAGCCAACGTGAGATCAAAAATCATACGAAAAGGGTAGACCTGCAACGGTTCCATCTTTACTGAACATTTGCTGACTTTTTTACTTTATTCCCTAAACAATGTAGTGTAACAGCTATTGACACAGAATTTACATTGCAGTAGGTATTACATGTCACCGAGAGATACTATATGGGAGGCTGAGCCATAGGTTTAGTGCAGGTACTACACCATTTTATGTAAGGGACATGAGCATTGCTGGATTTTGGCATTTGCAGGAATCTTAATTAGAGCCAGTCCCTTGCAGGCCACGAGGGACAACAGAGACCAGGTGGCCCACAAAACCTAAAGTATTTACTCTTGGGGCCTTTCTACAACAAGTTTGCCAACCCCTGATCTAGTCTGAGAACTTCTAAGGAAAGGGTGGAGGGGATGTCGCTGACTCATTCCTGGGCTGCCCCAGTTAACTGGAGGGCAGGCCTTCTGGGCACCATTCCAAGTCCTTTGGGCACTGTCTCCTCCCCTCCCCCACCCCCAGGCAGAAGCCTCCTGATGCCCTTTGAAGACCGCGGAGACCTGGAGCCCCTGGAGCTGGTGTGGGCCAAGTGCCGAGGCTATCCCTCCTATCCCGCCTTGGTGAGTCTGCCCCAGACGCCACCCTCCCTCCGCTGCCTTGCCTTGGGGGCTTATCTGAATGGATCAAGCCAGCAGAGTGGTGGGAATCAGGGTGCCTTTAGCTGCAGAAGGGAGGGAGGTCATACCCCCAGTGGGTGGGGCAACCCAGTGAGGTTCCTAGCCTGTGACCCTCAAAACAGGCTAAAGTATCTTGACAGAGACTAGGGCTCTTAGGAATTCAATAGCTTTTCTCTGCTTTTGCATAAAAACGTGCTCAATGAGAATTTTAAGAGCTGCTAGTAACGCTTAGATGCTTTATTGAACATTAGTCGTGCTAATTTTTTGAACTCTTGAGGAAGGTGTAGTTCTCTTCGTCTTGTACGGAAGATAACTAAGGCTCTTACTACCCATGGTCAGCTAGCTGTTATGTGGCAGGGTTGGAATTTCAGCTAGCACTCAAAATATGTGATTTGTAAAGCCTGTGTTCTAGCCACTGAGTTCAAAATCATCCATAGTCTCAATCCCATCTATTCAGAGATAACCCCTTGGTTATCCACTCAGCCTTTTTGTTTGTTTGTTTCATGTGTAGGTATGAGACCTCCCTTTCTCTTAAGGCATTAGCCTATACCATAAACAGGCAAGTCTCAGGCCATTAAACATTCTTCATCAGCATTACTCTAATGACTGCATTGTCTTCGTTTGTATGTGTGTACCTTATTTTAACCATATCCTAGTTGGTCATTTGAGATTGCTTTGAGTGTTTCACTATGGTAAACAACTGGCAGTAAACATCGCCTTAGTTTTCCCTTTGTGTACAGCCGTGACTATTTCTTTACAGTGTACTCTTCGGAGTGCCTTCCTGGGATAAAGTGTGTGTACAATTATGATGCAAATTACAAGTGGCCCTTTATAAAGGTAGTTCCAAATTTTATTCCCACCAGCATTAGCAAAAATTTTTAATTTCACCTCAGTAGTATGTGGGGAAGATGGCCAGCCTTGGAAGATACTAATTCTAAATCTTAATCATTTGGGGAAATTTTCAGATTCTGGAGGAGATCTGGATAACCTTGGCACATGGACAGCAGAGGCAAAGGGCAGGAGTCAGCTCAGGATCTCAATGAGGCATTTGAGCCATCTTCAGGGCCCTTTCTCTCTGGGAGTCCCCAAGAGCAGGGCTGTCAGGATCACTTGAGAACTTGCAGGGGCTCTAGGGTTAGGACTCCTGGTTAGACACTAACCCATATTCTGGGTCCTGGAGGGATTTTCTTTGTGGGCAGTGCCCACACCCAGCAGTGTTCATGTATTACTTTTGGCTCTGCACTCAGGAGTTCCTCCTGGTAGTGCTTGAGGGACCATATGGGATGCTGGGGATCAAATCTGGGTCATCCTAGTGCAAGACATGTGCCCTATCTGCTGTATTATCTTTCCAGCCCTGGGATATATATATAGATATATCTATAGATAGATAGATATATCTATATATATATCCCATACACATACATATTTTTCCCCCCTGGGATATTTTTTAAACAATGAGCAAATCGATGATCCAACGGGATGACAGTGACAGTAGAAACTAAGGCCCCATCTCAGAGATACCAAATTAGATTCTGCAAGGCCAGACTGAGACAATGAAATTTTTTTCCCTTTTAAATAGGGGTCCTCCTAGAAGTGACCCAGGGCCACTTCCATTGATGGAGGCCTGATAGTTCAGTATATGGGCCTGGTGATACGATGCCCTCAGACCCATTAATGCTGGAGGACCACCCGGCCACACCCAGTGGTGCTCACAGGGACCAAGTGATAGTGGGAACCAAACTGGGTCTCCCGTTTGTAAGGCTTGTACCTCCACCTCTTCAAGCTATCTCCCCTGCTTGATGGTATTTTGTACAGGAAGTCAGTAGCTGGACTGAGAATCACCTGCCTACCTCGTGTGTACACACAAAACTGCTTCTCCAAGCTCTTTCATGTCTGTGCCCCTTTCAAGTCTCACAATAGCCACTTAAAGACGGCAGGTGCTTGGATCCATTTTGAATAGTTGAGGAAACTACAGCTCCATAATTTGTTGAATCCCTTGTTGGCCTTACTCCCTCAGCAGAGGCTCCTGGGAAAATTGCACTGAAATCGGGCCACTGAGGAGTTTGAGCGTGGAACTGCCTTCGTGGCCTGCTCATAAGACCCCAGTTGATCAGCCTCAGAGAAGTGACTCAGGCTATGTTTTTTTTTTTTTAATCTCACAGTGCAAAAATAAAAATGAAAAGCAAATTCTTTTCCTAAAAATCTTTCAATTGTCTTGTTAATCAGACTTTTTCTTTTGTGATGAAAATAATTTATTCACACTATGAGGACCTCACCACCTGTAGGCTACCTATGTTTTTTTGGTACGTTCTCCTAGGCATTTTCCTACTCAGACTTAAAACATGTATTTATGTCTGTTGTTAATTATAGTTTTTAAAGGATGTCTATTTTTGTTTTTTTCCATTTTAACCCTTGCTTTCATTGTTTGTTTGGGGGCACACTAGCAGTGCTCGGGTGGCTGCCAGATGTGGTGCCGGGGATGAGCCAGAGTCAGCTGCATGCCAGGCAAACTCCATAACTCCTGTACTATCTCTCTGACTCCTGGATAGCTTGTTTTTTTAAAAAAAATTATTTTGGTAGCTAGAGAGATGACCCAGTGGGCTGAGTGTGTGCTTGGCTTGCAGGAGACCCAGGTTCCATGTTCCGCACTGCATGGTCCGCCAAGTACCAAGCCAGGAGCAGTCTCTGAGCACTGCCTGGTGTGGTCCATCCATCCACCAAAAATGTTTTGTTTTGTTTTGTAAAAGTAGTGATATACATTATAGACGTTTGGAAAAACATAGAAAAGCAACACAAACCCCCCCTACTAAGATGTTGACTGTATGCATTTTGGATTATTCCTACTTACT
Source organism: Sorex araneus (assembly GCF_027595985.1). Lineage (NCBI taxonomy): Eukaryota > Metazoa > Chordata > Mammalia > Eulipotyphla > Soricidae > Sorex > Sorex araneus. The sequence goes on along the minus strand of NC_073303.1, from coordinate 25,039,372 downwards.
ATGTATGGCTCTAAATAATGCATTTATTGTATATTAAAATTTTTGTATGTTTTTGTTTTGGGGCCACACACAGCAGTTCTCAGAGTTTACTCCTGGTCTGAGCTCAGTGATTGCTCTTGGTAGGGCGTAGGATACTATATGGGGTGTTGGGGATCAAACCCATGTTGGCCATGGGTAAGGCAAGCTCTGTACCTACTGTACTACCTCTCCAGTCTAGTGTGTAAATTTTTTGTTTGTTTCCGGGCCATACCTGGCTGTGCTCAGGGCTTACTCCTGGCTCTGCGCTCAGGAGTCATTCCTGGAGGGGCTTAGGGGACCGAATGTATGGGGTGCTAGGGATCAAACCTGGGTTAACCACATGTAAGGCACACACACTACCCACTGTGCTATCTCTCCAGCCATTCCCCTCTACCCCAGCATATGTTTGGTTTTATACTAAGCTTTATTTCTGTGTTTTACATCTGCATAAACCACATTGAGTGATTGGATCGTTGCTGATTATTTTGGAACTTACTCACCTCTACTTTAAAAAGGGAGGAGCACTCCCTTAAACCTCCTTGTCTCTATCCTGAAGGAACATCATTCGCAATCTACATTCCCAGTAGGAATCAGCATGGTTCGATCCAAAGGAAACTATCCGAATATCCCCTCCATTTTGTAATTGGGGAAACAGGAGGCTTAGTGTGCTTGGATCTTTCTAGAACCCTGAGCTCTAATCCCAGGAAGGGGAGATGACCGGGGGAAAATACTTTGTCCTGGTCACACTGCCAGGGACAGGTTAGGGTGGTTCTTCCTTGAACTCTTTAACAGAACACCTGCTTTTAGCAGCTTATCTTGAAGGGGGTGTAGGGAAGCTGGCAGACACCCAGAGGTAAATAATGAGAGCAGTATATTAGAAGAGGCCCCTGGAGAACAGGGTATAAGAATTAAGATTGCCCTGTCTCTGGAGAAAAAGACTTCCTTAGTAAGTTTGCCATCTCCTGGCATTAGTGTGCAAAGATGATTACCAGCTAACTGAGTGAAAGGCGGCAGGCAGCAGAGGCCTAAACCTTGTCTGGCCACCTGGATTTATTTAGTTGCAGCCTAACTTTAACCAGCTATATCCTTATGTGCCTGGTGCTTTTCTCAGCAAACTCAGCATCAGCTAGAGGATGAAATGAGATGGTGAAGAGTGAGTAATTAGGAGTTGTGGTAATTGTCAGTGCTCCATAGAGCAAGAGAATGAACGTGTTGATACCACTAAGCATTTTGCAGTGCCCCAGCTCGTGGGGAGCTTGTGATCTTGTGGGTTAATTCTTCCAGTGACCACTGTTTCCAAGTACACCGTTCTCCCCTCTTCACCAGTGATTCATACTTGCTCTTCCTGCTTCTCTCAGCCCTTCCCATGATGTCTCACCTAGGACAGCCATAGCTCAGTTAGGTGGACTTGAAGGGATGCAGCATCAGCTGCTGCAGAACCTGCTTCCGGGCCATGAGGGAGGTCTTTAAGTATTTGAAGTGACTTGCACAGGTTCTGTGGGGAAATGGTAGAGGAGAAACAGATCAAAACCCAAAGCAGCTTCACTCTTGCCCAGGGCACAGTGGGAGGGAGGAGTTGAACTCTCTGGCCTGAACATCAGAGACAGCCCCTCAGTTGTCATCCCCTCTTGCTGGCTTTCCATTACTTATTTCACTTGGGGGCTTTCCTGAGGACCGCGTTCTCTCATCAGATTCGATTGGACGAGGCTAGGGGATAGGGCAGTGCTCTGTGTTGGGGTCCCGAGGGTCATGGAAAAGGTCAGCCCCCTCCATGGTTCAGCAGCCAGTCCTGGGGCAGGGTTCCCTACTTGCCCCATATACCCCCAAGCTGACTGTTACTCTCTTTCTTGCTTGTAGATCATCGATCCCAAGATGCCCCGGGAGGGCCTCCTGCACAATGGGGTCCCCATCCCTGTCCCCCCACTGGATGTGTTGAAGCTGGGAGAGCAGAAACAGGCCGAGGCTGGAGAGAAGCTCTTCCTTGTCCTCTTCTTTGACAACAAGCGCACCTGGTGAGTGACAGCACCGCCCGGGGTGGGGCATGCTGGGATAGGGGGCGGCCAGGAAGCTGACAGGCTTGAGAGGGCCTGCGGGTTTGTCGCCCTCCCTCCTCCACGTGAAAGTGATGTGTTACTGCCAGCGGCCATGGAAGAGGAGCTCAGTGTTACGGACAGCACTGATGAGCAGTGAGGGGAAGGATGCGGCTGTGGGCAGAGGCTGTGCTGTAGCCCGCTCCTACAGGGACCTCAGCTGACCCACTGGCGAGCGCTGGAGCTGGGTCTTCATAGAAAACTGAAGAGTTGGGGCTGTGCCTTTGTACCCCTATGTCAGCTAGTTACTGGCTAGCCCTGGGGTGTGCAGCAACCTTTGGTGGCGGGTGATTCCTGGAGAGAACTCCACTGAGCTTCGGTCAGCAGCTAGAGGGGACTGAGGGGACAGGACTCATCCTTAGGGGTAAGTATGGGGGCGTCTGGGCCATGCTGGGGCTACTTGCTTGGGACCGACTTGCTCATGACTTGAGAACCTCTTCAAGTTTTACTTAGCAGCAGCAGAAGAATCTGTTAGCTCGGCTCCTGCCCATGGAGAAGGAGCGACTTGCTAGTGAAAGTGAGAATAACAGGCCAGTTGCTGCTGCTGGCCGAGTGTTTCCTCTGTGCTCCTGCGAGTGCTTCACCGACCTCCATCGCACTTACTTCTAGATCTTCAGGTCTTCAGTTTACTCAGTCCAGTTTGCAGACTAGGAAGCCGAGGCCTAGAAAGCCAAGCTCCACCACTACCTCACACGGCCCAGCCGGAACTGGGGTGCCAGCCTGGGATTTGGCTCCCAGGGTTTGACTGATCACCACCTGTTAGTATCACCCAAGGGTCTTATTCAGAACAGCACAGGGTTGCAGGCCCTGTCACAGATCAGTTTCAGTTGCAGACAAGAACCTTACTTCCTTGTCTCAGCGCCCTGTTCCCCAAGGGTGAGGCCCAGAACCCCAGATGGCTCTGCTGGCCATCCCTCTGTTCCCAAACCTTAGCTGTATCTGGGGGAGAGAAGGAGGGGGCATTGGTCAGAAAAAGGTCCCTGGTCAAGTGCCCGCGCTGTCCCCCTCTGCTCTCTTGCCCTTTCCCCTCTTTCTGGACTCGCTGGTCCTGGGGAAATAGGCGCAGAGGAGCCTCCTCACAGGGCCCACCACAGCCTGGGCCTCTTTCTGTGCTTCTGTTTTAGGCAGTGGCTTCCCAGGGACAAAGTCCTGCCCCTTGGAGTGGAAGACACCGTGGACAAGCTCAAGATGCTCGAAGGCCGCAAGACCAGCATCCGCAAGTCAGTGCAGGTGGCCTATGACCGAGCAATGATCCACCTGAGCCGAGTTCGGGGCCCCCATTCCTTTGTAACTTCCAGCTACCTGTAGGGGCAGGGCCTGGTCTGTACCCGCCTGCCTGGCCTGCGTCCCCTGGGGCCCAGAGAAGGCTCTTTCTGCCCCTACGGAGGAATGACTTGGCAGCTTCCCCTTTTCATGTCAGGCCAGGGACTGGGCTGTGTCCCCCAACCCCCAAGGGCTAGGCCCCAGTTCTAACCAACCACGTGGTTCCCCTGGTGGGCCTCCTGTGTGCCAAAAACTTCCCGAGTTCCCTGGGCAAGTCCACGGAAGATCCCGCTAGAATTCGGGAGTCATGAAGCCAGGGTCCAGCCGAGGAGGGACCTGGGCTCTTAGCCACAGGAGTGTCTGGCCCGCTCCGTCCCACTCCTAAGAGACTCCACCTTGGGGGAGTGAGCCAGGCTCCCGGAGGTGCTGTGGGACCACTTGGGTCCCATGGGGAATCTCCCTGAGCTCCCCCCGCCCCGTTGCCCATCCTCACACATCTCTTCCTTTCCCACGTCCTGCCCCTCTGCCCATACCCATCCCTCCTTTCCTTGCCTCCTCTTGTGCCAAACTGACAGAAGTCATCACCAAATTACACTTTCTCTCTCTTACGTCTCATTCCCTTTGAGGCCAGCTGCTATGTTAGGTGAGTGCCTCCTCCTGGCTCCTCAGGGCCCAGCACAGAGGCCAGCCTACCACCCCCTGCCCCTGCTTCCACCAGCACATGCTCCCCCTGCTTCCTCTCTGCTGCAGACGCGCTGCTCAAGCTAGGCCGTGGGTGCCGCTGCCTTGACTCGGGCCGGCTGCCCTCTCCCTGGCTTGCCGAGAGAGGGGCTGAGGTCAGCCAGGCTCCTGTCAGCAGGACGGGCTGGTTGTGCACGTGTACATTTGCTCACTGAGAGCTGGATGGTTGTTGGGGTGCGTGTGCCCTCTCATTTCTCCTCTCCATGGGCTCTCCTTTACGGTAACAGCGGCCTTCAGTCTCGCTGTTCTGGCGCCACAGATGGCCTGGCGCCTGCGGTCTGGCATCTTCCTTCCATGTCCTGTGCCCTGCCTTGCCAGCCTCTGCTGCTCCCACCTTCCAGATTCAGGGAACACAGCGCTGTATTGCAAACCCTCTGTCTTCGTCCCTCTTCCTTCAACCCCTTCCCTACTATCACCTTCTCAAACACGGAAGGGAAAAAACAAACAAACTGTGAAAAACAGGGAATGCTGACTGACGAACCCACCCGACCTTCAGAGGCTTCCTCGTCTGTTCTCTGGACGTTTCTTTTCACCTCTTAAGCACCAAAGTCGCAGGGCCAGGTTGCAGGCCGCTGAGCGCCGTGTTAATTTTTAACCTGATGTTCTTTTTAATTGTTTTAAATTTTTCATAGGGAAGTTTTGGACTAAAACTGTCACTTGGGGAGATCACTGCCATTTTTACACACTCGACTTTGTAAAAATACAACCAACCGACCACTGCAACTTCTTATACATTTGGGACATGAGCCAGAGTTTAAAAGGGAACCAACAAAACTCTCTTAGCATAAAGGATGGGGTTTTGGATTTTGTACAATAATGAACACACAATGCAGCATATGGTTAGGGACGGACATGGTGTATATAATTGTAAAATACTGTTCTAAATTATTCAGGTCTATAGCTTCCATTACTGGATCCTCCATTGTGTGGCTGAGTATTTCCAATGCACACAGTGTGGTTTATTTAAAGGAGCCAATGCGTTCCCCTTCCCCCAGGTAGTTGGTCAGCTGTGGACTCTGTGACCTTCGTCTCAACCTGTGTTGTAAGGTCTTGGGGCTCTCTCTTCCCCCCTGCTGCTCTCTCTTCCTTTTCTTTCTTTCCCCCCAGTCTGTTGGACTTTCTCCGTCTCTCTCTGAGCCTCAGTTTTGAAACTGCTCTTTCAGAATGGAAACGACTCAGATCCTGCTGTGGCGTGGGGCCTGCGTGTCTCGGTCGCGCCTGCTGTGAAGCACACAATGCTCTATTTATTGTAGAAAGTGACTTTATTTGCTTTCTAGAATTGTTTATAACAGATGGTATAAGAGAGGTAATAAACAGAGAAAAATCTATGCCTTGTAAAGAATACAAAAGTTAATTTTACCTACTATAATATGACTGTCGGAAACTTATTTTCTCTCTGAGAAATAAATGTTCTAATGGGCAGCAGGTGTTGTGCTGTGTTTGATATCATCCATGAGGGCTTCTCCCCACTCTTTTTTCTGACCCCTACAGCTCATTCTTCATGAAAATCCAGGGACTATTAAGAATAGGTTTGTTACTTCTTGCCATCTATCCCCAAAACAGAAAAACATTAATTTGAATGCATATGCACACACACCATGTTCACTGCCGCGCTTGGTTCACTAGCTAAGATATGAAAGCAACCCAAATGCTCAGATGTAGATGAAAGGATCAAGAAGTTGTGATATGTGTGTGTGTGTGTGTGTGTGTGTGTGTGTATACACACACACACACACGAGAATATTGTATGGCTCTAAGAAAGAACAAAATCATGCAATTGAGTGCAACATGGATAGAACTAGAGGATATGCTAAGGGAAGTCACTCAGAAGAAAAAGTAGAGAATGACCTGTCTTGTATCTGGGACTTAAACATACACAGCACCAGGGGCCAGAGCGATAGCACAGCGGGTAGGGCGTTTGCCTTGTACGCAGCCGACCCAGGTTCAATCCCCAGCATCCCATATGGTCCCCCAAGCACCGCCAGGAGTAATTCCTGAGTGCAAAGCCAGGAGTAACCCCTGAGCATCGCTGGGTGTGACCCCCCCCCCCAAAAAAAAAACTTTCAAAAAAAACATACACAGCGCCAGGGCTGAAGAGATAGTATAGCAGGTAGGGTGTTCACGTTGTATGCAGCTGACTTGAATCGATTCCCAGCATCCCATATGGTTCATCGAACCATGCCAGGAGTGATCCCTGAGTATAGAACCAGGAGTTAGCCCTGAGTACTGCTGAGTGTGACCTCCAAAAAGCCAAAAATGTACATAGCCAGGTAGCAATAAAGGGTGAAAGGCACCACAACAAGAGAAACAGATGCATGTAACTGAGTTGGTGGGTGGATGGGTTGAAAAGGAGGGTGTTGACATCCTGTGGGAGGGAGGGAGCCACACTAGTGATGGGTGTGGTGTTGAAAGTGGTTCCCATTGTGTGCATGAGAAACGGTTACTGTAAATCACAGAACCTCAGTCAAAAAAAGCTTTTTCTAATTTTTAAAAAGAAAAAGGCAGTAGTTATTGCCAGCTCCCAGCTGGAGGACACGCTATCCCTTGCATCCCTAGGACAGGTGTGGAGTTGGGTTCTGATACAGTTTTCCTCCATCAGCCTTCCAGGACAAGGAAAGGCCCAGCCTAGATTTCCCAATGAACGTTTTTATTTTTAAGGAAAAATTTAAAAAATTTTTAAACTTTCATTTTGTATCCACACCCAGCAGTGCCCAGGGGTTCCTCCTGGCTCTGCACTCAAGAATCACTCCTGGAAGTGCTTTGGGGGAACCTGTGGGATGTTGGGGATTGAACCCAGGACAGCTGTGTGCAAGGCATGTACTCTCTCCAGCCCCAGGAGCCTTGGCTGTTCTTCAGTGGGAGAAATGATGCATTGGATTTCTTCAATACCGATTTAACCATCTTGGGAAATTCCAATTGAGGAGTTGCTGTCTCTCACCTATAGACAGGGCCGCAGAACATAGACATATCATGAGTTTCATAGCTGGAAGTGATTGATTCTAGGAACCAACTTGGTCTTCTTTTGAAAGACCAGCAAGATTAAAGAACGTGGTCAAGGTCAGCTGACCCAGAAATGGTAGCAGAATCCTAGGAACCACAATCTGGCCAGGACTTTCCTGGAGAGTACTTCAAGGCTGTGATAACTTCTTTTGTGTCATAGTCCCAGCTCAGAAGCAGTGGCTTCAGCATTTCTAGAAATTTCTAGAAAGGAAGCACTCCAAGGAAAAACTTCCTATTGCTGGGCCTAGGGTCACTTTTCTCCATTCACTGCCCAGTGGCGTTCTTGAAGGTGCTGCCTGGCTCCTGTGTTTGACTGGAAAATAATGTCCCAGCCACATCCCTGGGGTTCATGGATCTACTATGAATCTACTGCTATCTACTAGGAATCAAGAAATTCTCCATAGGACCGTTGGAATTTTATTTTTTATTTATTTTTTCTTGGGTCACACCCGGTGATACACAGATGTTACTCCTGACTCTGCACTCAGGAATTACTCCTGGCGGTGCTCAGGAGACCATATGGGATGCTGGGAATTGAACCTGGGTCAGCTGTATGCAAGGCAAACGCCCTACCCACTGTGCAATTGCTCCAGCCCCTCGGTTGGAATTCTTGTCACTGAAATTTCTAGAGGGTAAAAATTCTCGGTGTGGCTTAACATAGCTTAAAGTACCTCCAGTGTGCTCCTAGTCCAGTGTTAAGTGTGGGGAGTATACAGAGGCGCCCTCCTGGCTCCAGGACACCCAGCCTGATTAATGACGTCCTAGATGACTCTGATTAAAGGCAGGTAGAGAGGATAGTCCCATTGCAGGATAGAGAGGGAGGACAGCACATCCCACTGGGAGAATAAAATCTTGGAAAAGAATGATGCTGGTGGGGCCCAGAGATGGAACTCAGTGGTCGGGCACCTGTCTTCTAAGCCGGATGCCTTGAGTTCAACTCCCAGCACTGCCCTGGGCCTCTGGTCAAGGGCACAGTCAAGCCCCTGGGTGGAAGGGGAGGAGCTGGGGCCAGAAATGCTCAGAAAAATCAAAGGGCCGTTGAGGTGGCTCTGTCTGGGTGTGTTGCATGCTGCATGCTGCATGCTGCTGACCTAGTTTTAAGATCTGTCCCCTAATACTACCAGGAGTCACCCCATGTGCTTAGCCAAGAGTAGCCCCCAAATACTACCATATGTCACCCAACAAAAAACATAAAGCAGCATAGAATTCAGGCCTTGGAAAACGAGACTAAATCCTATTTAAGGGTCTATATTTTGAATTACAAAAGCATTTGTATTTAGAGTAAGATTCCAAGCTTTTTTTGTTTTTTTTTTTTGGTTTTGTTTTTGGGCCACACCTGGTGATGCTCAGGGGTTACTCCTGTCTCTCTACTCAGGAATTACTCCCGGAGGTGCTCAGGGAACCATATAGGATGCCAGGGCTCAAACCCAGGCCAGCTGTGTGCAAGGCACACATCTTACCTGCTGTGCTTTATCCAGCCTGAAAGATTCCAAGCTTACCCTAAAAACGTTTTGGAACTAAAGGAAAAATGACCAGATGGGTCCTACACCTCTTCAGTGTGCTCATAGTGGGGTTTTCACAGATGAGGATTGGAAGAGGACGAAGGCGTTGCAAATAGATGAAGTAAGTCCTGCAAAGACTGGGCTGGCGTAATGAGTGATAATCCACAGCTGGCGGTTTGGTGCCATTTGACTGACAGTGTTGTGTCTGGTCACTCAAGCCTGTGAGACTTCGAGAGTGTCTGCAACCTGTCTGCACCTCTGAGGATAATAGAGAAACTGGCAACTCAGGAGAAGCGTGAGTGTGTCGGCATCCAGGAAGGATCTGAACAAGGAAGAAATGGAATTGGAATTTAGGGACTAATTAGAACTGAGTCAAAAGCAGCCATGTTAAGACAGTCACTGGAGGTGTGTGGAGAGAGAGGGTGGGGAGGGGGGTGGAGGGAGGAGCTGAGTTTGAGTTCAGCATTTAATGAGGTGGTCTTTTCCAGAAGACATCTAAGGAAGAAAAAAGATCCTGGGGCCAGAGAGTTAGTACAGGGATTAAGGCACTTCCCTTGCATTTAGAGGGGTTCAGGCACTTGCCTTGCATGCACTCGGCCAGACTCAATCCCTGGCTCCATATATGATTTCCTGAGCCCAGAGTCAGGAATAAGCCCTGAGAATATCAGATGTTCTCAAATCCCATTCCCCCTAGCCCTGCATAAAAGAAAAAAAAAGAAGAAAATCCTTTGAGCAGATAGGACCAGCATTTAAGAGAAAGGTGGGATAGATGACAGAAATGTGACAAGAGGGGCGAGAGGTAGTCCAGGCTCTCCCTATGGTCCCCAAGCCTGCCAGGAGTGATCCCTGAGCGCAGAGCCAAGAGCGAGCCTTGAGCTGGGTGTGGTCCCCAAACTGTCACTGTCACTGTCATCCCATTGCTCATAGATTTTTTTGAGCGGGCACCAGTAACGTCTCTCATTGAGAGACTTATTGTTACTGTTTTTGGCATATCCAATACGCACGGGTAGCTTGCCAGGCTCTGTCGCTCGAGCTTGATACTCTCGGTAGCTTGCCGGGCTCTCCGAGAGGGACGGAGGAATCGAACACTGGTCAGCCGCGTGAAAGGCGAAAGCCCAACCGCTGTGCTATCGCTCCAGCCCAGTCCCCAAACAAAATAAAATAAATGTGAGATGCTGCAGCCCACCAGGGCAGTTAGGAGACAGGCCAAGGGTGGCCTGAGGGAGGAGATGGGGGGCAGGCGGGGGAGAATAGATTTGATTAAAATCCTGCCTATTTAGAGGCTGGGATTGGGAGAAAAGGGGCCTTTTGTGGTATTTGATCCCTAGGGTGGGCCTTATAGATCGTTGATGTTTCAGTCCCCGTAGCCCACCAATTAAGCTCACAGAGGGTAGAAGTGCTCAGCATCATGGCACCATCGAGGTCATTCTGGTCCGGCCAGCTGCAGCCCCCTCTGTTTCACACACCCCCACATACTCAGGACCGCTGAGGAGAACAGAGGGCTCCTGACTGGATCTAACGCTGTGACGAGAAGCCAAGGGCTCAGGCTGGGAATGATGCTCTGCCTTGGGGTATGGTGGGGGTTACACTGCCTGGGAAAAGACATTCAGTTTCCTAACAGAGTCAAAGCGTTTGCCAAAGACCCGAGCAGCCACTTCCCTGGTGTTCTTTGCCATTAACCCTTGAGTTATCAACTTGCTTTGCAGGTGGATCCTGACTAGACTTGCTTGGAGTTTGGGGGACATTTTACCCTGGGGCTGCAGGTCGCCCCAGGATCTGTGGGTGATGTGTGTGAAGATGGGGTCCTGGGGTTGCCTTCTGTGTGTGCTAGAACTGCGTATATCCTGAATATACTAGTGCCACTCTAGGATGAAATCCAATCACAAACAACTTTTTACCTGTGTATCTAACTGTGATTTGATTTTTAAAATTTTAAAAAGAACATCAAAAAAATAAATGCACTAATGACATTTATACATTTCATTCTATCAGGACTGGAGCGATAGCACAGCGGGTAGGGCATTTGCCTTGCATGCGGCTAACCCGGGTTTGATTCCTCCATCCCTCTTGGAGATCCCGGCAAGTTACGGAGAGTATCCCAGACAGAGCGATGTATTTGATATGACAAAAACAGTAACAAGTCTCACAGTGCTACAGTGCTATTCTCTCTCTCTCTCTCTCTCTCTCTCTCTCTCTCTCTCTCTCTCTCTCTCTCAGGTTTCTAAGGTTTTTTTCTGTTTTGTTGTTTTTGTGTTGGGTACTCAAGACTTACTCCTAGCTCTGCATTTACTCCCGGTGAGGTTCAGGAGACTATATGTGGTGCTGGGGATTGAACCTGGATCAGCCGTGTGCACGGCAAGCACCTTACTCGCTGTACTCTCACACTCCTATATTAGTTTTCTTTGCTATTTTAGTTTGTTTGTATTTGGGGGCCATGTCCAGTGGTGCTCAGGCCTTACTCTTGTCTCTGACCTGGAAGATCTGGCTCTGACCTGGAAGCACTCCTGGCAGTGCTTGGGGGAACTGTAAGCAGTGCCAGGGATGGAATGTAGGTCAGGGGCATATGCGCAAGACAAGCATCTTGCCCACCGTCCTGTCTCTCCAACACCATTTCTCTCACCCTATCCTGTCTCTCTTCTCTGTAATTTTAATGTTCCTAGAGGACCAGGAGACTCTCTGCCAGTCTCTTGCCCGCGCACCTGGCTGTCTTCCGAGGGGCCCCTAGGAGGGGATGGGCTCCAGCTTTCCTCCCCACCCCGAGCTGAGCTCCTGGCAGCCAAAGACCTCCGGAGCCTAGCCACAGCCATACTCAAGGCCCCTTATAGCCTACTTCCCCAATGGGAGAACCTAGCAAACTACCGGGAGTTTCCTGCCCACATGAGAGAGCCTCGCAAGGTCCCCATGGTGTATTTATATGCCAAAACCAGTAACAAGCTGGGTCTCATTCCCCTGACCCTGAAAGAGCCTCCAATGCAGCATCGTTGAGAAGGAAAAGTAGAGAGAGGCTTCTAAAATATCAAGGCTAGGACGAATGGAGACGTTAATGAGACCGTTCGAGAAATTCGACGATCAACGGGATGATGATGATGATGATGATGATGATGATGATGATGGTGATGATGATGATGATGATGATGATGATGATGATGATGATGATGAGAGGATCAGGAGCATCAGAGCTGCTTCTGTTTCCTTTCTGCTCTGGTTGACCCTTCAGGAGATAACCCAATGGGTTCCTGATGGGCACCTGATGTCAGATGTGTGGAGGAGCCAAGGGTGGTCTTCTCCCCCGGTTCCACCACCCACAAAGGCCCCAGCTTTGATCTAAGATGGTTATAGAAAAATATAAAGGGCTGAAACAATAGTGCAGCGGTACAGCAGGTAGGGCGCTTGCCTTGCGTGTGGCCCACCCAGGTTTGATCCCCGTCAACCCATGTGGTCCCCCAAGCCCTCCAGGAGTGATCCCTGAGTGTAGAACCAGGAGGAAGCCCTGACCAGTGCTGGGTATGGCCCTAAAACAAAACAAAACAAAAACTGAATCCCCCCCTCAAAAAAAAAATCATGAAACATGTTTCTTGCTGTGTAATGTGGAATTCCCCACCCTGACCCCAAGGGGGACCCAACCAGGCCTTCAGTTCAGTGCGAGGCCCAGAGGAGGTGGTGCTGCCCAGGCCCTGTACAGGGTCCTAAGGATGGCCCAGGCCACCACAGGGTCCTCGGGGGCCGCCCAGTGATGCTTGGGAGACTGTGTGGTACCAGGCATTGAAGCAGGGTCAGCTGCATGCCAGTCACGCTCCACCCCTCCCTGAGCTCTCCCGAGGGCCTCTTAGGGTTTTATTCTTGTATGTGCTAAGGAGAAAGTCTGACTTTTTCTGGCTCTCCAGAAATAACCCTCTCACCGTTTTAAAGTAATTCCTCCTGGTCTCTGGGATTTTCTAAGTAGATCATGTATTTTAGCTTCTTGTCTCGGGTAGCTGAAGTCAGCTGCCCTGGGTGGCGGGTAGCTGTCAGACAGCCCAGCATGAGCCCCCACACTTTTGCCCTTTCCCCCTTCCCCCAGCCCCCAGTTTGATTTTGCCTCACTTCATATGTAGCGTAAACTGGTCTCCATCAACCATCCCCTACGTCAAGTTGAGAGTAGCACAACCCTCTGAGGGCCCCTTAGCCTCAGCCCGTGGGGGGCTGCATCCTGGGTCAGGGGCCCAGGCCCTCTAAGGCAGCTCCAAGTCACGTATACTGCAATTTTCCGTGTCCTGGGGCCAAGGAGGCAGAAGACAGGCCCTGGGCTGTGTCAGACCCTCTTGGTCTGCTGGCTGAGGCCTGATCATCTCTGAGCGATTTCTTCCTGCCTCTATCCCCCGAGGCCCTGGTCCCCACCTCATCCCTACCTCATCCCCACCGAGCCCACACCCCAGCGTCCCAGCCACGCTGGCCTCCTTTTGCACACACACACATATATATATATATATGTCTGTGTGTGTGTACATATATATATATGCCCGCTCAAGCAAATTGATGAACAATGGGGCGACAGTGCTACAGTGCTATATATATATACATATATATGTGTATATATATATATATATATATATATATATATATATATAACCCCATCATATGTGTGCAGTAGTCTTGGAGTATGGGTTGGGTGTGTCCCATAAAGTGTTGTACGGCCAAATAGGCTCACTTGTGGGTGAGGCTCGGCCTGGGCATGTGGAGAGCATCCTGGAGCAGGGCGGCAGTTGAGTTCTAGAGGTTTTTGGCTGCTGGGACCCAGTCTCTTGGGGTCCTACCCGCCCCCCCCTGCTCTGGAGACTTGAAGGGAATAGCTCAGCCCACCCAAGCGGAGGTCTGATGAGGGAAAGAGGTGGGGGGCCTGGTTTGGAAACTGCGCTCAGAAGGAGGCTTCAGGGGCAGCAAAGGCTGAGCTTGAAGCGGGCTCTGACCTCACTGCACGAGAGGGGGTCGGTGGTGTGGGGACACAAGCCGCCCAGTCCTGGGGGCCCTGCTATGATGAGGGGACTCCTAGGAGGTGTGGGCAGCCTGGGCCCGCCTCCCGCTCCCTTCCCTCTTCCTCCCCCCCCTCACACCCCTCTATAGCACAGCGGGTAGGGCGTTTGCCTTTGCTCGCAGCCAACCGGGGTTCGACTGACTCCTCTCCCTCTCGGAGAGCCCGGCAAGCTACCGAGAGTATCCCGCCCGCACAGCAGAGCCTAGTAAGCTCCCCGTGGCATATGCGATATGCCAAAAACAGTCACAACAAGTTTCACAATGGAGACGTTACTGGTGCCCGCTCGAGCAAATCGATGAGCAACGGGGCGACAGTGCTACAGTGCTACAGTGCTACAGGGCTAATTATTAAGGGAACATGGTTAGACGCGTTTACGGTTTTGGTGAACCAAGTACTGCCGCTGGCACACCACTGATGTCGGTGGGCAGGTAGACAGGGAAGGCCCCTCCCTCGAGGCAAGGCAATGCATTTCCTGGGAAATAGTAATATCAGTAGCTCTCAAGTTACAAAAAGCCAGCTTTGCGGAAAACAGGAACTAAGGCCTTCACCTGGCCCGCAACAGACCTAGAGAAGGTGGATTCCCCTCCGCCCCCCCAGAGGTTCCAGCAGAAACAAAAGTCCAGGAAAGGAATTTCAAAGAAGACCATCTCCACTCCCAGGGTTACCCCCCTTGGCAACCTCCCTAGCAACGGACTTTGACCTCGGTAGAATTCCCCAAGTGGGGGCAGGTTGGCAAAACCCTATAAAGGCCACCTCGGACAAAGGAAGGGCGGGCAGAAGCTCCCCAGCCCAGGTGCTGCTTGCACTCATGTGGTGGTGGAGTGCCCACATGGGGTGCCCCCATCTCCCCTCTTGAGATGTGGACTCTCCTTCTAATGCTGGGGTGTGCGTGGGGCTTCTCCGCCTTTGGGGAAGGCCACTTTCTCTCTTGAGTGCGTTACTCTCCGCTCTCTCCCTCTTTCTCTCCCTCCTTCCCTTCAAAACCTCCAAAAAAAAAAAAATCTGTTGTACTTCACTGCTCTTCTACTCCTGAAATTCTTTTCTGTAAGGTGAGACCAGGATCCAGGGTCCTGGGGGGGCAGAGGCGGATGGGGAGAAAGTGACCGTCTTCTCCCCACCTCACACAGGCCACCTGTGGGGCCCACCAACATCACGGCTGACCCTGGTGCTTAGGTCACATGGCATGTTCCCCATCTTTCCCCGTTACCCCAGCTTCTTCTCTGATTGTTCCCTGTATCTCTTGCTCTAAATTTTATTTTTTCAAAAGGTAGCTTCTGCACTTCAAAAATATTTAAAGTTCTGGGACTGGAGCGATAGCACAGCAGGTAGGGCGTTTGCCTTGCACACGGCTGACCCGGGTTCGATTCCCAGCATCCCATATGGTCCCCTGAGCACCGCCAGGGGTGGTTCCTGAATGCAGAGCCAGGAGTGACCCCTGTGCATTGCCGGGTGTGACCCAAAAAGCAATAAATAAATAAAAAAAAATTTAAAGTTTTGAAAGGAAAGAAAGATCTCTATCTTTTCTATCTATCTTGAAAGATTCTCCTCCCCTTGTTTCTAGGCCCTCCCCCCCCACCCCCGTTCTCCCAGAGGCGGCCTGTCTTAGGCACTGGAACTTTTCAGAGATGCTTGTGTGCGTGAGTGAGTGCATGCACGTGTGTGTGTGTATGCATGTGCGTGTGCGTGCCTCTGTGTGTGTGTGTGTGTGTATGTGTGTGTGTGTGTGTGTGTTCCCCTCTTTTGTTTGTCTGGTTTTGGTTTTGAGTCATACCTGGTGGTGTTCGGGACTCACTCCTGGCCTTCCCCTCAGAGACTACGTGGGGTTCTGGGAATCAAACTCAGGTCGGCCAGATGCAAAGCGAGCACCCGGCCCTCTGTGCTGTATCTCCACCCTGTTCCCTTCTTAATACCGATGCTGTGTAGTATTCATTCTGGCCTGGGCCTCGCCTTAAAACTTTATTTTCAATAGAAGTGAAGAGATCTGGGGCCGGAGCGGTAATACAGCAGGGAGGGTGTTTGCCTTGCACGCAGCTGACCCAGGTTCAATCCCCACCATCCCTTATGGTCCCCCAAGCACCACCAGGAGTAATTTCCGAGTGCAGAGCCAGGAGGAACCCCTGAGCATCGCCAGGTGTGACCCAAAAAGAAAAAAAAAAGTGAAGAGATCTAAAACAGCGGTCATACTATGTGCCGTAACTTTTTAAGGAAGCTCGCTGCAGTGAAGCCACATGACCCACCTGTCTGAGACAAGGAGGCGGGACCTCCAGCCACATCCCAGGTCCCCCTCCTATTTATTGCCTGGAATCCTGTATGGAGTTAGTATCCTCTGCTCATGCGCTTGTGCCCTGGTTTTGGTTTGGGTTTGGGAGCCACACTCAGCCGTGTCACCAGAACATCCTTGGTCTGTGGGGTGGCAAATCTATTCATTGAAATTTTCAAGGCCTGGATTTTTAATTTTAATTTTTTTTTTAACCTAAGGACTTCGTGTGGCATGGAATATTGTTTCTTTTTTTTTGTTTCTGTTTTTTTTTTCTTTTTGGGTCACACCCGGCGATGCACAGGGGTCACTCCTGGCTCTGCACTCAGGAATCACCCCTGGCGGTGCTCAGGGGACCATATGGGATGCTGGGATTCGAACCCGGGTTGGCCGCGTGCAAGGCAAACGCCCTACCCGCTGTGCTATTGCTCTAGCCCCTGTTTGTTTCTGTTTTATGGCCACACCTGGTAGAAGTCAGGGGTTACTTCTGGCTCTGTGCTCAGGAGTCACTCCTGGCAGTGCTTGGGGAAACCCACGGGGTGCTGGGGATTGAGCCGGGGTCAGCCTCAGGCGAGTCGAGCGCGCTGCCCACTGTGCTATTGCCCCTCTGTTTCTCAGTGATAGGGACTACAGGGCAGCAGGGGGCCCTCAGCAGAGAGAGGCAGCGAGGCCGCGGGACCTGGCCTCAGGGTCTGGCTCTGACACCAGCCACCGCGTGTCCTGTGGTTCTCGGAGCCCAGTTTCCTGCTCGCTCACACAATTCTGGGCTCAAGAGAGCTGATGACAGGGAGTGGGGGCCGGGCAGAGAGGTAGAACAGTGGGCAGGGCATTTGCCTGGCAGATGGCTGGCCCGGGTTTGAGCCCTGGTATCCCGTATGGTTCCACCCCCCCATCCCTGTAGGAGTGATCCCTGAGCTCAGAGCCAAGAATAAGCCATGAGCAAGCACTTCTGGGTGTGGCCCCGTAAAACATAAAACAACAACCACAAAGCACACAAAAAGGGAAAATTCCAGGGCTGGATAAATAGTCTAGTGGATAGAGTGCTGGCATTGCACAAGACCAAACCCGGGTTCGATCCTCAGCACCCTCTCTGGCCCAGAGTGATCCCTAAGTGCAAAGCCAGGGGTAAGCTCTGAACACCACTGGACTCCCCGAAACTGTGGCCCCCAAACCAAAATCGGCACTAAAAAAGGGAATGAGGGGGAAAAGACGTTCCCAAAGAGATGGAAATTTTTTTTTTTTGCTTTTTAGGTCACACCTGGCAATGCACAGGGGTTACTCCTGGCTCTGCACTCAGGAATCACTCTGGGGACCATATGGGATGCTGGGAATCGAACCTGGGTTGGCCGTGTGCAAGCCCTACCCGCTGTGCTATTGCTCCAGCCCCAAGAGATGGAAGTCTTGGTGGTGGTGGTCACTGGGTCCCTCAGCTGTCCCCACACATCCCTGCAGCTCTGGGGTGATCCACTGCCCAATCCCACCTGCCCAGTGCCCTTGCCCATGCTCCCCCGCCCCCCCCCCACCCCCCAGGACCTCTCTGCTCAACCATTTCCTCCAAAGATCAGAGTCCTTCCTTTGTCAGAGTCCTGACAGGGGGCGGGGAATAGCAATACAGGTAAAATTGGGGTGCTGTTTGGTCCCCTGAGCACCGCCAGGGGTGATTCCTGAGTGCAGAGCCAGGAGTGACCCCTGTACATCATCTAGTGTGACCCAAAAAGCAAGAAAAAAATTGGGGTGCTGTTCACAGGGGTATTGGCTGCGCGTCAGCCTCAACCCCAAGGGGAAAAGAGCAGAGCTTGGGGGCTTCCTTCCAGTACTGTAGGCGTCCTGGCCCCCACGCTGGGCGGGGGAGGGGTGTGTCCCCCCTCTGCCCTGTGAAGAGGCTTCCGGAAGAGCTGCTTTGTGGAGAATCCTGCCAGACTGGTCCTGCAGCCTTGGCCAGCCGCCAGGGACCCGTGGGCTGGTTGCAGAGAGCGAGAGGAATGAGACAAAGGAACACACCAGGGCCCGCCCAAGCTCTAGGGTCCCCTGAGCAGCCAGGAGTGGCCTCCGGGGCCCTTTCTTCAACATAATTCAGCTCCCTCACTTGGGCTGACGGGGTTTAAGTTGATGTGACAATAAAATACAATGAAGATCAGAGGCACGATCAGCAGACACCTCCCAAGTACAAAGTTGTGACAATTTTCTATTCTATTTTTGCCTGTAAAATTGTCCTAAAAGACTCTATAAACAGGTTTTTTTTTCTTTCTTTCTTTTTTTTTTTTGCCACACCCGGTGGTGCTCAGGGCTCACTCCTGGCTCTGCATTCAGGGATCATTCCTGGTGGGCTCAGGGGACCACTGGGGGGTGGGAATTGAACCGGGCTGGCGGCTTGCAAGGCAAGCGCCCTACCCACTTTACCATGGTCTCAGCCCCTTGCTGGGCGTAGGGGAATGGGGATGTGCTGGATTTCTCCCTGTCTTCGTCTCACTGGTCGTTGGCCTGAAGGGTCCACGTGCCTGATGACACATTTGAGTGCCCAGAGAGGAACTAGACCTCGGGCCTCTGTGTGCTGGTCAGTGCTTTTGCAGGATTTGGACAAACAGGGCTGGAACGATACCCAAGGACGGTAGATACTAGGGCCAGGAGGATTGCCCCATAGCTGGAAGACTGCTTCATGAGTGGAGGGGAGAAGGCAGATGGAATAGAGAAGGGATCACTAAGAAAATGATGGCTGGAGGAACCAGTTGGGATGGGAGATGCATGCCGGAAGTAGATAATGGACCAAACACGATGACCTCTCAAGTGTCTGTGTTGCAAGCCATAATGCCCCAAAGTATGTATGGGGAATACATAGAATACATAGCAAGAATGTATGGGGAATATTGTCTGCCATGGAGGCAGGGGGAGAGTGAGAAAGATGGGGTATACCCGGGATATTGGTGGTGGGGAATGTGCACTGGTGGAGGGATGGGTGTTTGATCATGGTGAGATTGTAACCCAAACATGAACGCTTGAAACTATATCATGGTGATTTAATAAATTAAAAATAAATAAATAAATAAATAAATAAAATTTCTTTGCTGACCTTTTGTTTCTGCTGAAGCTTCTTCTGTCGGAGGGGGTATCCAGCCTTCTCTGGGTCTGTTACTGGCCAGGTGAGAGTCTTATCAGGCTCTACATCCTGTAGATGTAGAGATTGCAAAAGGCAAAGTTGGCCTTTTGCAATCTCAGGGCTATTGATATTATTTCCCAGGAAATTCATTGCCATTGCCTTGGGCAGGGAGCCTTCCCTATCCACTGTCTGCCTACCACAGGAGGACCTGCGGTGCCTTTACTAGCTGTATCATTGCTGTTCATTTCATATTATTATTATTATTATCATTTATTATTATTATTATTATTATTTTGGTTTGAGGGCCACATCCAGCAATGCTCAAGGCTCTGCACTTAGGAATCACTCCTGGCAGTGCTCGGGGGATCATATGGGATGCCGGGGGTCCAACCCATGTCTGTGCCGTGCAAGGCAAGCACCCTATGACCGCTCTACTATCTCTCCAGCCCTGTCGTTCATCTCTTCGAAAAGAGCAGCGCATCTTTCTCAGAATCCCCCACCAGCTCTCCTCTCTGTCTCGTCGTGTGAACTGCCTTCACCTGCTCTGTTTTAATCGCCCCCCCCCCCCCCACTGCGGCCCTGGGAGCAATAGGAATTCAGGTTTGAAAAGGCAGGACTGTGTCTGGCCATCATGCTGGAAGTCACAGCAAATTACCACACGGAATTGGCACCTCTCCTAGTGGGTATCTCAGATTTGTATCCCAGTCTCCCCCCCACTGGTTGTGAAATGTCACCATTGCGTTAGGAAATCCTTTATCCGTTGCCCCTACCCTGCAGGTAGGTACTTGCATACCGGAAGTGTGGAAGCAGCGAGGTGCTGAGGCCCCCTTGTGGCCACTCCCCGTAGTGCAGCTCAGCTCTGTGGCCGCTGGACCAGGAGGACTTGCGCCTTGACCCAGGGTCACAGCGTTTGTTCCCCCCTCCCCCCAAGGTTATTAGGTCACAAACCTTTCTCTATCTCTCTGTATAATCACTATAATTATCCCTTCTCCGTGACTGTTCGGTTTTGTTGGGTGACGGGACCACAGTGTAACAACAACGCCTTAATGTCAAGCGTTTAGGCGGTTTCCAGGTTTGGCACTGACCACTGGCTCATGCCACAAATATTTATTGGACAACCATGACCAGAGATCCTTCCACAAAACAAAGCATGTTTCCTTAAGAGCCCAACATGCAGGCACTAGAGCAGCCTTGGAAGTAAATCCAAGCTCTGTCGTGTTCCCGTTCCCCCAAGGAGCCCCCTGAAGACACTTTAGGCTCCCAGGTACCAGAAGGGAGAGGCGGAGAGGCAGAGACGCAGAGAGGCGCAGATGGAACCACAGACCCGCCTCATGCTGTGGCCTCACTGCTGTGCCCGTGACTCGGCTGGGGTTACAGCATCATCAGCTGGGGTTACAGGCCTGCGGGCCCTTTAATGTCACTGCCCTGAGCCGGGGCTGTGTGAGTAAATCAATAACCACAGCTAAGACTGAGTTAGCACATGCCAGGACACTTCCCCTTTGATAGATAAGAAAGCAAGAAACTTGTTTTCTTATCTGTAAGAAACTTGTCCAAGGCTGAATCCACGCAGCTGTGATTTATTTATTTATTTACTTATTTATTTAATTTAATTTTTTTGCTTTTCGGGTCACACCCAGTGATGCTCAGGGGTTACTCCTGGCTCTGCACTCAGGAATCATTCCTGGTGGTGCTCAGGGGACCATGTGGGATGCTGGGACTCGAACCTGGTTCGGTCGCGTGCAAGGCAAATGCTCTACCCGCTGTGCTATTGCTCCAGCCCCAACGCAGCTGTGATTTAAACACCAGCTGTCAGCACTTGGAATACCCCTCAGTTGGTCTTGACAAAGGATGCTGGGCTTCATCCTGGGGTATGTGGTACCTTCGAGCTGCCGCTGGGCTTCATCCTGGGGTACCTGTTATCTCTATGCTGTAGAGACCATCTTAACCCCTGTACCTCCATCCTAAGTCTAAATACAGGTATGCGCAAGCTGCCTTTTCCCTCATTTATTTGGGTCTGTAAAATATCATTTATTATTTTTTTATTGACTCACCATGAGATACAGTCACAAATGTTTGAGTTTCAGTCATACAATGATCAAACACCCACCCCTCCACCAGTGTACATTTTCCACCACTAATGTCCCCAGTATCCCTCTCTGCCCCATCCCACCCATCTCCTTGCCTCTATGGCAGACAATTTCCATCTTACTCTCTCTACTTTTGGGCATCGTGGTTTGCAATACAGTTACTGAGAGGCCATCATGTTTGGTCCTTTGTCTACTGTCAGCACGCATCTCCCATCCCGAGACTTAGTGATCCCTTTTCTATCCCAGCTGCCTTCTCCCTCAGCTCATGAGGCAGCCTTCCAACCATGGAGCAATCTTCCTGGCCCTTATCTCTAATGTCCTTGGGTGTCAGTCTCATACTATGATATTTTATATTCCACAAATGCGTGCAGTCCTTCTATGTCTGCCCCCTCTTTTTTTTTTTTTTTTTTTTTTTTACTTTTTTGGGTCACACCCGGCGATGCTCAGGGGTTACTCCTGGCTCTGCACTCAGGAATTACTCCTGGCGGTGCTCGGGGGACCATATGGGACGCTGGGAATCGAACCCAGGTTGGCCACATGCAAGGCAAACGCCCTACCCGCTATGCTATTGCTCCAGCCCCTGCCCCTCTCTTTCTGACTCATTTCATTTAGCATGATAGTGTCCATGTCCATCCATTTATAAGCAGATTTCCTGATTTCATCTTTCCTAACAGCTGCATCTGTTGTATAGATGTACCATAGTTTCTTTAACCAGTCGTCTGTCCTCGAGCACTCAGGTTATTTCCAGATTCTGGCTACTGTGAACAGTGCTGCAATGAATGTAAAATACCATTTCCTGCGTGTTCCCTCCACCCCCTGCCCAGGGCTAGGAGCAATTGCCCACCAGGCAGGAGTGTGTGAACCCCGCAACTAAAAGGCATGACCCTAAGTGAGCACCACCCCTGAAGGGGCAGAGAGACTGTGCAGAGGTGAAGGCACTTGCATGCTCTGACCCTGGTTCCATCCCCAACCACTCATTGAGCACTGCAGGGAGCTACCCCTGAGCACAAATCTTGCAATGTTGCCCAAAAACCACAGGGTATGCTCTACCCCCCCACCCCCACCCACCACCGCTGTCCCCAAATATGTGTGAGCACAGTGGCTGGAGCATGGACAGAGATGGTCCTGCCTGGAGCATGTTGCACACCAGGTCCGGGCAGATGGGGGGGCGAAGGGTAATGGGTGTGCAGAGACACCCCCCCCCAGCAGCCGATGGCTATTCGCTTTGTTGCCAAATACGCACATATTTTATAGGGGGGTCTCGGCTTACAGGAAGGTCCGATCACATGAGGTTCAGCATCATTGGCCTGTCACCTCTCCTACTCTGCTTTGCCCGGCCCAATCCCAATCAAGGCTAGATGCCGCGGTTAGGATGACCTGCTAAGCAGACGTGACAGTTTCTGTGTCTGGCGCATGTGACTAGGAGGTTGGAGTGAGGCTCAAGGCCGGACACCTGGTGCTGACACCCTGTTCTTGCCAACTTCACCCAGATGCTCCCTTCTGTGGGACCTCATTTCTGGGCTGCTTTGCAAGGGTGGGTCTTATCTGCTCCAGTGCCCGTAGCCATGCTCTACACCCCAGAGAGCGAAAAAAGGTGTGCCAGCACCACAGCCGGGTGTGCGTCTGCTAGCCCAGATGACAGCAGCGAAAGCAACATTGAAAGGGAGAGAAAATATCTGCAAAGGGGGCTGGAGTGGTAGCACAGCGGGAGGGCGTTTGCTTTCCACACGGCCAATCCGGGTTCGATTCCCAGCATCGCATATGGTCCCCCAAGCACCACCAGGAGTAATTCCTGAGTGCATGAGTCAGGAGTAACCCCTGTGCATTGCCGGGTGTGACCCAAAAAGCAAATCTATATCTATCTATCTATCTATCTATCTATCTATCTATCTATCTATCTATCTACCTGCAAAAATTCTCATTTATCAGATGAGCATTTTTTTTGGGTCACACCCAGCGATGCACAGGGGTCACTCCTGGCTCTGCACTCAGGAATCACCCCCAGCAGTGCTCAGGGGACCATATGGGATGCTGGGAATCGAACCCAGGTCGGCCACGTGCAAGGCAAACGCCCTACCTGCTGTGCTATCGCTCCAGCCCCAACAGATGAGCATTTTTCTAGGTTCCACTGGAACATTTGAAGTCAGTGCTCTCCTCCAGTGCTGGGGGAGGGGTGCCAGTTTCTCCCCACCTCACCCAGACAGTTGGGAACACCCAGACTCTAGGGTGTCCTAGCCCTGACCGCAGAACTCACACACACTGGACTGGGTTTAGACTCAGCCCCTCCGGGCTCAGACTCACCCCAGCCTTCCACCCACTTCCCTCTGCGCTCCCGCCCACCCCCATCCAGAGACAGCCCCATCTCCCACTCCCCCTGTACCTGCTGTGGGTCACTGACAAGCCCCTCGCAGAGGCCAAATTCCATCGAATCGATCTCATCAAATGGGCAGGTTGTCGCAATCACTTCCCCATCTCTTGGAGCTGCTGCTGAAGACGGCGATGAAATCCCTTGGCTGTGGCCCCACCTCGCCTTCCTCCACCCCCCTAGTCCCATTTCTTCTCAGAGATCGGAGCAAAAGGGTCTCTTTACCCCAAATGTCAAGCCAAGGCCACCTGGGACCACACACATCACTTCTTGTTGATGGTAGTGGAAGCAACAAGGACAACCACACGGACAATCTGGCCATGGGAACCCTGGCAACGGGGCCTCCCTCATGCCCCAGACCCTGTCCCCTCCCTCAGCCGCCACTAACATCTGGCCTGTGTGTACTGAGGGACTCTGTCTCTTTTGCAACTTATACCATAGCTCACTATGCTTTTTAAAATCTGTCCTACCCCAGGGGGATTGCCCCATAGCTGGAAGCCTGCTTCATGAGCGGAGGGGAGGAGGCAGATGGAGTAGAGAAGGGATCACTGAGAAAATGATGGCTGGAGGAACCAGTCGGGATGGGAGATGCATGCCGGAAGTAGATAATGGACCTAACATGATGTCCTCTCAGTGTCTGTGTTGCAAGCCGTAATGCCCAAAAGTAGAGAGAGAGTATGGGGAATATTGTCTGCCAAGGAGGCAGGGGGAGGGTAGGAAAGGAGGGGTATACCCGGGATATCACTGGTGGGGAATGTGCACTGGTGGAGGGATGGGTGTTTGATCATGGTGTGATTGTAATCCAAACATGAAAGCTTGTAACTATCTCACAGTGATTCAATAAGATTAAAAAAAAATCTGCCCTACACCTTGGAGAAGTATCTGCATTACCACATTTATTTATTTTTTATTATTGTATTTTATTTTTCTTGTTTTGCTTTTTGGGTCATACTGAGTGATGCACAGGGGTTACTCCTGGCTCATGCACTCAGGAATTACTCCTGGAGGTGCTCAGGGGACCATATGGGATGCTGGGAATTGAACCCGGGTTGGCCATGTGCAAGGCAAATGCCCTGTCTGCTGTGCTATCGCTCCAGCCCCTGCATTATCACATTTAGACCGTGTTAATCTATTTGGCTGCAGAAAATTCACTTAGCTATCCCCTAACTCATTTGCTAGCTTTCCCTGGATAGATATTTAGGTTAATTTTAGATTTTTTACTATTATAATTGGTGGTCTATTTAATAACCTTGTTGCATGTATGTTAAGGCTTCTTCTGAGCATTTCTGCAGGACAAATTTTTATTCTGTTTATTTTTATTTTTTAAATTTTTAAATTTTGTTTTGTTGGGTCTGGAGTGATAGCACAGCGGGCAGGGTGTTTGCCTTGCATGTGGCTGACCCGGGTTCGAATCCCAGCATCCCATATGGTCCCCTGAGCTCCACCAGGGGTAATTCCTGAGTGCATGAGCCAGGAGTAACCCCTGTGCATTGCCGGGTGTGACCCAAAAACAAAAAAAAATTTTGTTTTGTTTTCTTATGGGAGTATACCTGGCGATGCTCAGGGGTTACTTCTGGCTCTGCACTCAGGAATTACTCCTGTTGATGCTCAGGGGACCATATGGGATGCCGAGGATCAAACCTGGGTCAACCCATGCAGGCAAAAGCCCTAACCCGTTGTTCTGTCACTCCAGCCATGTGTTTATTTTTAAATAGATGATATCAAATTGCCCACTGGACTACAATTTTGCAATGGAAATTGAATAAATAACTTAGGAGTTGTTTAACAGGTGGGTAAGTCATTTAAAATAACTAAAACCCAGGCCAGAGACTTATCATAGGTATTAGGGTGCTTGCCTTGCATGGTGGGTGACCACAGTTTGCTGCCTGGGTCCAACAATGGTCCCCCAAGTGCCACCAGGAGTGATCCCGAAGCACAGAGCCAGGATTAAGTTCCCAGAACTTCCGAGTATGTTCCTTCCACCCCCCAACCCCCAGCCCCTGCCACCCTGCCCAAATATTTGTGTCATTGAGTACAAAACTGCATGGAAAGCAACGATTATCATTGATCTGGACCTTGTTTCCTAGGTTGGGGTGGGGGAGGGGAAAGCCTGAAAAGAGTTTAGGGGTCGGACCGATAGCACAGCGGGTCGGGCATTTGCCTTGCATGAGGTTAGATTCTCGGCATCCCATATGGTCCCATATGAGCACCACCAGAAGTAATTCCTGAGTGCAGAGACAGGAGTAACCCTGAGCATCCCAGAGGGTGATAACCCCCTCACACACACACGTGTGTGTGTGTGTATGTATGTGTGTGTGTGAGAGAGAGTGAGAGAGAGACAAAGAGGTGTGTGTGTGGGAGAGAGAGAGAGAGAGAGAGAGAGGGAGAGAGAGAGAGAGAGAGAGAGAGAGAGAGAGAGAGAGAGAGAGAGAGAGATAGTTCAGTGGATGTTTCACTTCCATCTCTGATGTTTCAGCTTTTTCAAAGCAAATATTTGAATGAGATGTAATATGTTAAGATTTGGTCCATCTGGGCCCCACTCTCCGCCGAGATGCAATCTCGGGGGCTGCACGTGTGCGGCGTCACCGCACCTGCACGAGCATGACTTCAGAGGCCAGCTAAACTACTTTTGGTACCGGCAGCTCCTTGCAGAATGTCTCCAGACTGAGAACGAAGCCTCGGCCCCACGCCTGCCCAGGAGGGGAAAGGTTTTTCTCTCTTGCCTTTTCCTTGCGGGGGGTGGGGGGAAGGGCGTGGCGACCGCCATATTATGAGGACCACTCATGAGAGATACAAACTTGCAATGATCCAATTTCTGCCATAAATTCCCCTGGACTTAGTTACTAAAATACAGAAATCCAAAACCGCGCGACCTCCGTTGCAGCTGCGCGACCTCTATTGCGGCCACGCAACCTCATCTCTCTTCACAGCAGGTCTGACTCTAGTGGGGAACTCCTAACAATAATAGTGAGTTTTTTGTTGAAATATTGAATGTTACCAAAGTAAAGAGAAAGTAAAGTGAAATTTATCAGTTACAAAGGTGGGGGCGGGAGGGGTGGGGGGTTGGGAGGTATACTGGGGTTTTTTTGGTGGTGGAATATGTGCACTGGTGAAAGG
This sequence comes from Sorex araneus, assembly GCF_027595985.1. NCBI lineage: Eukaryota > Metazoa > Chordata > Mammalia > Eulipotyphla > Soricidae > Sorex > Sorex araneus. Next base: position 25,012,827 of record NC_073303.1, on the reverse strand, counting down.
ATGGTTGTTTCAGCATTGTATAACTGAGACTTAAGCCTGAAAGCTTTGTAATTTTCCACATGGTGATTCAATTAAAAAAAAAAAAAGATTCGGTCCATCTGTACAGGAGGGATATTGGCTCTGCTGCCCTATTTTCAGTGCTGAGTGGCTGTGTTTAGCTTCGGTGCTGAGCTCTTTCCTAGCGAGAAAAGGATGCCACTGAGGCCACACGAGCGATCTCGGATCCTGAAGAGGCCAGAGTGGCAGGGCGCCCGCCAGCTGTGCCCCGGCCCCAGTGTGCCCGCTCCCGCCTCGCTCCTGAGTCATACTCTCCAAATCACTTATATTCTCTCCCTTTCCTTCCCTTGTCATTATTGCAATGACCAGGGGTCACACTCACCCTGTGAGCAAGGCTCACGAGGTTGGGGACAGGGGGTGGGTGGGTCACATTTTAGCTACAGTGCCAGGAATCACAGTGGCAGTGCTTGGGGTTCAACTCATGGCCTCATCCCCGTGAGACAGACAGTCTAGCCCTGAACTTCCTAAATCTGACAAGAGTTTGACAAAAGTCCAGCTCTGAGTCTTGGACACTGGGCAGATGCAGTTGGGCCAGGGGAGGAGAAACCCGCAGCCTAATTAACATTAGCATTCTCCTCCCCCCCTCTGCCCTCCCCTCCCTTCCGTCCCCCTTCTCCTCTGTCCCTCTCCCTCCCTCACTACAGGGGGATGTGTTGCAGGGCCTCTCCTTAGCTGCCTTTCTCCTTCCATCCAGAATGAGACTCTCTGGGGGGGCTGGAGCGATAGCACAGCGGGGAGTGCATTTGCCTTGCATGCGGCCAACCCGGGTTCGAATCCCAGCATCCCATATGGTCCCCTGAGCACCGCCAGGAGTAATTCCTGAGTGCAGAGCCAGGAGTAACCCCTGTGCATCGCCGGGTGTGACCCAAAAAGCAAAAAAAAAAAAAAAAAAAAAGAGACTCTCTGGGCAGGCGCCTAACAGAATTAGGGTTACAGTTTATTGTTACAATAAACAACCCACCAGTTCCGGACGAAGTGGATCAGGGGAGGAGAAACCCCCAGCCCTCCCCTCGGGGAACACTCCCGGGGTGCCTCTCTCCCCTGGAGGCCCGGAACACCACACCCTGGAAGGACCCTTCAAGGTCATCCTGCACACCTGGCAAAGGAAGTTGCCTGACCCAGAGGACAGACCACCCTGCGGGCTCTCTCGGACCCGAGGCCAGCCGGGACCTCCAGAGGAAACTCTGAGCTCTGCCTACGAGACCTGAAACTTCTTCCCCAGTGCAGTAACCCCCCAGGCCCAATCTGAGAAGTGTGATTTTTTTTTCTTTTTGGATCACACCCAGCAATGCACAGGGGTTACTCCTGGCTCTGCACTCAAGAACTACGCCTGGCAGTGCTCAGGGGACCATATGGGATGCTGGGAATTGAACCTGGGTCGGCCACATGCAAGGCAAACGCCCTACCTGCTATCGCTCCAGCCCCAGAAGTGCAATGTTTTTGGGGGGCACCTGTACTCAACATATTCTCAGGTTTCTAAGTCCTGAGTAAACTCCCCTCCCCTTCCGCCCCCTCCTCTCTTCTCCCCTTCATTCTCTCCCTCTCCTCCCCTCCCCTCTCCTCTCCTTCCCTTCCCTTCTTTTCTTTCCCTTCCCTTCTCCTGGCCTGACCTCCCCTCTCCTCTCCTTTTCCTATCCTCTTCTCTCCTCCCCCTCTCTGCCCTCCCCTCCCTTCTGTCCCCCTTCTCCTCCGTCCCTCTCCCTCCCTCCCTACAGGGGGATATGATGAAGGGCCTCTCCTTAGGTGCCTTTCTCCTTAGATCTAGAATGAGACTCTCTGGGCAGGCGCCTGGCAGAATTCCTCTTACTTCCCACTGGCCAGGCTTGGTCTCAAGATCACTGCAGCTGCCAGGGAGCTGAGAAACTGAGGGTGGAGACGTTCAGCTGCTTCTTCACATGCAAGGGGGCCACGGGCAGGAGGGCTGGGAACGGCGGCCGGGCAGCAGTGGTCTCCGCCCACGGTACCTAAGACGCTTGTTTGCACTTGGGTCATTGACCTTGTTCCTTCACACCTTGCATCCACAGTCAACTAGAGTTAGGCCTCCACTAGGTTCAGGCTAAACATTACGGGCCAAATTGTTGATGGGTGAAGTCATGCCGTCATAGTCTCTCAACTCACGTCAAGGTCGAGGGCTGGAGAGAGAGAGCAGAGGGGGAGGGCGCTTGCCTTGCAGACATCTGACTTGGGTTTGATCCCCCACACCCCATGTGGTCCCCTGAGCACCACCAGGAGCGATTCCTGAGCTAAGTCAGGAGTGATCCCTGAGCACAGCTGGGTGTAGCTCAGAACCCCCTGCCCTTCCCAACGATTAAGAATGAGTAGGTTCTTTACTGCAGAAACACTGTACCGGAACTAAACAGAGGGAGGAGGTTGGTTTATTTTATTTATTTATTTATTTATTTATTTATTTCAGGAAAAGGCTAAGCCAGAAGCACCTGCCATCCGTCTTGGTCTCTATCATGTGTCCTGGGTGATGTTGCTGTCAGTGGGCCCCACAGGTGGCTTCTGTGAAGCAGGGAGGAGAAAGATGGTCACTTTCTCCCCATCCGCTTTTGCCACCCGGGAACCAGGGTTACTGGGTCCTTGTCTCGCCCCCCCAGAAAGGAAGTTCAGGAGTAGAAAAGCAGTGGAGTAAAACAGACTTTATTGGGAGGTTTTGAAGGGAAAGAAGAAGGGAAAGTGGGAGAGAGTGGAAAGTAACGTGCTCAAGAGAGAACCCGGGCTTCTGCAAGGGCGGAGAGAGCCCCTACACACAGCCCAGCATTAGGCATGAAAGCATGAAAGTATGCATCTCAGGAGATGCGGGCGACACATGTGCTCAGTCACCGCATGTGATTGGTCACGTGGGCACAGGTAGCACATGGGCTCGGGCAGCATATGTGTTCTAGGTGGCCTTTGTGGGGTTTTCCAACCTGCCCCCACTTGGGGTTTCTACCTAGGTAAAAGTCGGTTGCTAGGGAGGTTGCCAAGGCGGGTAGGGATGGGAGTGGTGATGGTCTTGTTTAAAATTCCTTTCCTGGCTTTTTGTTTCTGCTGGAGCCTTCTCTGGGTCTGTTGCTGGCCCGGTGAAAGCTTTATCAGGCCTTCGTTCCTGTTTTCGGCCAAGTTGGACATTTGCAACTTCAGGGCTCCTGATACTCTGATTTCCCAGGAAACTCATCGCCGTTACCTTGAGGGAAGGGGCCTTCCCTGTCTGCCTGCCTGCCGACATCACGTCTCCCGGGGCAGCCACCCCTTCCTCCTGGAACATCAGCAGCGCCCGTGGGGTCTCCGGGGCCCGTGGGTGCTTTTCTGATTTGCTTGTCTGCACAGGCGCTGGGCCTCACTGCCGTGGCCTCTCCGGAGTCTGTTTCCTCAGGGAAGACCAAGGTCTAACATACCAGCCCGGGGCTGAGTCTGAAAGAGCTCCAGAGGTAGGGGTGGGGGTGATCGGCCTTCTGCAACCCCTCCACCCCGCCCTACAGCCCATGCAATGCCAGTGCATTGTCCTGCATAGCCAGATGACCCAGAAAAAAGTTCCAGTCTCCCTTCAGCCTAAACCTGTGCCCCTCCTCGGCCCCCTCTCTCGCCCTCCCTCCCAACTCTTCGTTCTCTGCTGCCTTCTGCCCTCTCTTCTGTCCCTCTCTGGGACCTTTCTCCCTTCATATCCTCTCCGCCCCCAACCCAGTCTAATATCTTCATCTTTTTTTCTTTTTTCTTTCTTCTTTTGCTTTTTGAGCCACATCCAGCAATGCTCAGGGGTTACTCCTGGCTCTCCACTCAGGAATTACTCCTGGCGGTGCTCCGGGGACCATATGGGATGCTGGGAATCAAACCCAGGTCGGCCGCGTGCAAGGCAAATGCCCTCCCCGCTGTGCTATTGCTCCGGCTCCCCAGTCTAATATCCTGCTGACATTTCACACACATCCTGTATTTGGTTGTTTGGGGGCCACACTGGGTGGTGCTCTGGATTCTGGGCTCAGGAATCACTCCTGGTGGGCTCAGGGGATCACCCTGGAGGACCCCGGGGATCATATCCAGGTCTTGCCTGTCTGCAAGTGTGCATGCAAGAGAGTGCCCTCCTCACACCCACCTTTTGTTTGTTTTCTGTGGGGGCCCACCCGCTCTGGTGCTTAAGGGCTGCTCTCACCGTGTCTGGTTGACGCTGGGAGCGGGGTGGGGGAGACCCATATAGTCCTGAGGACCGAACCCGGGGGGTTCACACATGTCCATCATGCACCCCAGCCCTTTGAGTCATTTTCCCCCTCCCCGCCCCCTTTCAAGCCCATCATAAAGGAAACGCACCCTCCGCCCTGTGTCCGCCCACTGTCCCAGTTGGCCCGGATTGGCCGGAGAGAGCCCCACCCCCTCAGCCCGGGGCTCCAGGAGGCGTCAGCCCTGACTCATCCGCCCACCCAGCCAGTCCACAGTCCTGAAAGTCTTCAGCAGCAGCCTGAGCCCCGCCTTCTGCAGCCCTGCCCCGCCCCACCCTGCCCTGTCTCTCTTGGTCTTCCCAAACTGTCTAGGGCCTCCCAGCACCTCCTCCTGCAGCCTATGGTCCTGTCCCCCGCCCAGGGTCCACCTTTCTGCTTTCTGTCCAGGTCCGTGTGTCTGTTGCCGTCCTTTGATGATAATAATGAATAGATTCTGTGCTAGGCAGTTTGCAACCTTATCTTCATCTCTACAATGTCTGTGCAATAGTATTGTCCCTTTGACAGAGGAGGAAAACTGAGGCCCAGTGAGGTCTGAGCACCAGTAAACGGCAGAGCTGGGACTCCAGCCTTGCCTGTCGGAGCCAACGCGATGCTGTCGTGTAAATGCTGGTCCTCACGCCCAGGCACGCGCTGCTCCTGACCATAGAAACACCTTCTCCTTCTGGCTGCTCCCTGGTCCCCCTCACCCCCACCCCCTGTGGCGCCGCCATGCGGCTCTGCTGGGTCCAGACCACGTCGTCCATCCTCTTCGTGCTCCTCGCCCAGACTCAGCCCTGCCCAGCTGGTGTTTCAGCCCAGTCTGCCTCGGATGGTTCTCTGGCCAGCTCACATTGCCCGCGGCCTCTTCCTCCCAGGTGTCTGAATTAGAGAACATCGTGTCCACACGGCCATCTGGACCCCACCACCCCCAAGTGGGGAACACGGGTCCTGACCTGATTTCCCAAGAAGGAAGCCACAGCTTGGGGCTTCAAAGCTGACTGAATTGGGGCTGGAGCGATAGCACAGCGGGTAGGGCGTTTGCCTTGCACGTGGCCAACCCGGGTTCGATCCCCAGCATCCCATATGGTTCCCTGAGCACTGCCATTCCTGAGTGCATGAGCCAGGAGTAACCCCTGTGCATCGCCAAGTGTGACTCCCCCAAAAAAAGCAAAAAAAAAAAAAAGAAAAGAAGAAGCTGACTGGACACCTCTCTCTCTCTCGCTCGCTCTCTCACTCTCTCTTTCTCTCTCTCATATGCATTCACACAAATTCACACACATGCATGCATTCGCACTCAACGTCTTACACACACATACACGCACACACACTTGCACACACACGTATTTCTCTCTAGGCCAGTGTCCTCTCTGCGGGTGGTCCCCTAAACTTTCAGGACTCCCTACCCGAGTATCACTCCAGCAAGTCCCCTCTTGAGGACTCCACGTGCCTGCAGAGTTGGGGGACCCCTGGCTGTGCTCAACGCTGATCCCGGGATCAGAGTGTGAAGCTGAAGCCGAGAGGCTGAGAGACTGTCCGGATTCTCTTTCCAGTCCTGACTCAGTAGAGCGGGATGGGGGGTTTGGCAAGGACGTTTGGGGTGGGGGTGGGGGGCGGGGGCAACCCTCTTCTTCCCTGCCATGGAAGGCAGCTCCAGTCCTGCCCCCACCCCCACCCCAGTACTGCTTCCTTCACCCTTTGGACTCCAACCCCCCCCCTCTGCCTGACCATAGGCCCCTCTGGGACCTCCCAAGTCCTCCATCCTCGAGGGGCCCCCTTCCCCTCTCAGCATCTTACGCGGGAAGGGGGTCCTCTGGGCGCGTGGCAGAGCTGGGGTTGGGGGAGGAGGCAGGGTGACCACCTGGGTCACGGAAGGGCCAGCAGGGGGGAAGAGGGACAGGTGTCTAGGGGGTGGTGGGCGGGGCGCAGCCACCTGCTCTCCCTTTGCAGTTTTGCCCCAGGCCGGGTCCTAACAGGTGACAGAGACGTGAATAACCCAGCGAGGGATTATGTAAGGGCAGAAAAATAATTGTGCAACGCGGCACACCCAGCGCAGCGCGGCCGGGGAAGGAGCCCGGGCAGGGCCCTCCCTCCGTGGGGCGGGCAGGCAGCGTGGGTGCGGGACCCTCACCCCCACCCCCCCAGGCGGGCGCGGCGAGGCGCACACAGCGGGCCCCGAAGGGAGCACCCCGCTTCCTCCTCACCTGCCCGTGCTGGGCGGGAGGCCGACAGGCACCCCGATAAGCATCCGGGGGCGGAGAAGGAGGTTTTGCAACTGGGGGTGTGAAGCCAGCGCCGCCTCTTTGGGCCTGGCCCCTGCGGCCGCCGAGATGCTCCCAGTCCCTGCCGGGATGGGGCGAGGCGCACCATGACGCCGCCGAGGGCCCACGGGCCAGCCCAGGACGCAGCTCGCCAGCCCGGGCCCGGCTCGGGGGCCCTTTGCCCACCCGCGCACCCGCCTCGTGGGGCGTAAACATCCCTGGAGGAGGCCCCCGGGCCCCCACTCAGCCACCCGTGGGTGCCGGGCTGCGAGTTCCAACAGGCAGCGGGCCCGCGCGGCCGCTCCCCGGCCGAGGGGATGGACGAACAGGTGTTCAAGGGGGACCCCGACACCCCGCACTCCATCTCCTTCTCGGGCAGCGGGTTCCTGTCCTTCTACCAGGCGGGGGCCGTGGACGCGCTGCGGGACCTGGCCCCCCGGATGCTGGACACTGCCCATCGCTTTGCAGGGACGTCGGCCGGGGCCGTGGTGGCTGCCCTGGTCATCTGCGGGATCGAAATGGGTAAGATCTGGGGGTCCGGGCTGCCTCCCCCCCCGGGGGGGGTTCTTGGAGAGATTTTCCCAGGCAGACCCTGAGGATGGCTTGGAGGCTTGGGAGAGGCGGGCCTCTGCGGGAGGGAGGGACAGGGAAGGACACGGTGGACTCAGGCAGACAGGTGTTCTGCCAGGTCCCACTCCTGGGGGAGCTTGGAGTGCCCCCTCCTCGCCCTGCGACATAATGGTCACAAGGAGCAAAGGCAATTTTTTTTTTTTTTTTGGTTTTTGGGTCACACCTGGCGATGCACAGGGGTTACTCCTGGCTCTGCACTCAGGAATTACTCCTGGCGGTGCTCAGGGGACCATATGGGATGCTGGGATTTGAACCCGGATCGGCCGCGTGCAAGGCAAACACCCTACCCGCTATGCTATCACTCCAGCCCCAAGGAGCAAAGGCAATGGTTGGCTGATGCTTCTTTTCATTCATCAGTCAATCTGCCTATCTTTCCCCTCCCTTCCCTTCCCTTCCCTTCCCTTCCCTTCCCTTCCCTTCCCTTCCCTTCCCTTCCCTTCCCTTCCCTTCCCTTCCCTTCCCTTCCCTTCCCTTCCCTTCCCTTCCCTTCCCTTCCCTTCCCTTCCCTTCCCTTCCCTTCCCTTCCCTTCCCTTCCCTTCCCTTCCCCTTCCCCTTCCCTTCCCTTCCCTTCCCTTCCCTTCCCTTCCCTTCCCTTCCCTTCCCTTCCCTTCCCTTCCCTTCCCTTCCCTTCCCTTCCCTTCCCTTCCCTTCCCTTCCCTTCCCTTCCCTTCCCTTCCCTTCCTTCTCCTCCCTTCCTTTCCCTCCCTTGTCTTTACCCCCTTCCTTCCCTGCTCTCCCCTTTCTCTTCTCTTCCACCCCCTTCCCTTCCTTCTCCTTTCCTCTCATTCCTTCCTCTCCCTTCTTCCTCCCTCCCCTCCTCCCCTCCTCTCAATGTGATCAGCCTCAGTGATGGCTGAGGGGGGTGGTCACACACTTTATTTATTTATTTATTTGGTCCTGCCACCACACAGGGCAGTTCTTAGGGCTTTTTCCTGGCTCTCTGCTCAGGGATCATTCATGGAGGGTTTGAGCTATGGGGATTGGGGAATTCGGTGTGGGGAACTGAACCTGAGTCAGCCACAACAAGGCAAATGCCTTACCTGCTGTATTGTCATGCACGTGATTGCTTATTTATTTACACTTCTCTCCCTTCCATTCTTTTTTTTTTCTTTTTACTTTTTGGGTCACACCTGGTGATGCTCAGGGGTTACTCCTGGCTCTGTGCTCAGGAATTACTCCTGGTGGTATTTGGGGGACCATATGTGATGCTAGGAAATGAACCAATGAACCACATGCAAGGCAAAAGCCCTCCTCGCTGTACTATCAACCCAGCCCCTCCCTTCCATTCTTGATGTCGCTTTTATTGCTGTGAGGTCTGGGGGTTGCACACAGCCCTGACCTTGGTGCTCTCCAAAGGTCGCCTGGCAGGTGGGTGCTGGCACACTTGACCACAGTGCTCATGAGTTCTTATTGGTGGTGTGGGGGCGGCTATTTGAGCCCGGGTGCTGGGGCTGTAGCTGGGGTGGGCTCTGTGCAGAATCGCTTCAATTCAGCCCAAACGGCCTGAGTCGGGCTGTGATGGGCACAGACTGTGGGAGGAGGGCTGAGGTCTCGGGGTCTCCCCACCAGGACTTACCAAGGACCAGGTCGGGACTTGGGGGCAGAGCCTGGGCTGGGGTGGGAGTAGGGGACACGCGTGGCACTACGATCGCTGAGCTGCACATTTATGAGATCTAAAAAAATATTTTTTTTTGCTTTTTGGGTCACACCCAGCAATGCTCAGGGGTTACTCCTGGCTCTGCATTCAGGAATTACTCCTGGCGGTGCTCAGGGGACCATATGGGATGCTGGGGATTGAACCCAGGTCAGCTGCGTGCAAGGCAAATGCACGTGCTATAGCTCCAGCCCGACTTGTTGTTGTTGTTGTTGTTTTTGGGTCACACCTGGCGATGCACAGGTGTTACTCCTGGCTCTGTACTCAGGAATTACTCCTGGTGGTGCTCAGGGGACTATATGGGATGCTGGGAATCGAACCCGGGTCGACCGCGTGCAAGGCAAACGCCCTACCTGCTGTGCTATCGCTCTGGCCCCACTTTATGAGATCCTTCCACACCACTCAGGCCCACTGCATTTGAACAGCCATGTCACTGCCTTATTATTGACTCACGCTGCCTTTATAGCTGCTCTACGTCTTCAGCGTAGTCATTCATTCAGCTCTCACACACCGCCCTGGTGAGAAGCATGATTGTCTTACTTTATTTATTTTTTATTTATTATTTTTTTCTTTTTTTGGGGGGTCACACCTGGCAATGCACAGGGGTTACTCCTGGCTCTGCACTCAGGAATTTCCCCTGGCGGTGCTCAGGGGACCATATGGGTTGCTGGGAATCGAACCCGGGTCGGCCGCGTGCAAGGCAAACGCCCTACCTGCTGTGCTATTGCTCCAGCCCCTGATTGTCTTATTTTAAACAGAGGAGCAAATGGTCACAGAAAGCTGGGTTGCTGGAAGCAGGGCGATACGGGCAGAGGATCCCCGTTCCCAGTTCTGTTGAACCCAGAGTTCTCGGTCACAAAGTAGAGGGGCCTTATTACTCGTTATTGTTTTGGGTCATTTCTGGTGGTGCTCAGGTAACCATGCACGCTGGGGATTGAACCTGGGCTCCTGGGTGCAAAGTGTGTACTCTTGTCCTCTTGAACCCTCTCTCTGGCCCTAATACTCTTTTTTTTTTTTTTTTTTTGCTTTTTGGGTCACACCCGGTGATGCACAGGGGTTACTCCTGGCTCTGCACTCAGGAATCACCCCTGGCTGTGCTCAGGGGACCATAGGGGATGCTGGGAATCGAACCCGGGTCGGCCGCGTTCAAGGCAAGCGCCCTACCCGCTGTGCTATTGCTCCAGCCCCTGGCCCTAATACTCTTAATTGCCTTTTTTGTTCTTTTGGTTTTGTTTGGGGGGAGCCATGCCTGCTGAGGCTCAAGACTTACTCCTGGCTCTGAGCTCAGAGCTCACTCCTGGCAGTGCTCGGGGGACCATATGGAGTGCTAGGGAACCCCGAAGGGCTGCAAGGCAAACACCCTCTCCACTGTGCTATTGCTCTGGCCTCTCTTAGGTTCCTTTTTCTTTAATTTGTTTTTCCCTTTGTGAAGCCAGGATCAAACTCAGGCCCACATATATGTGTGGCATGTGCTTTTCCATCTTTTTTTTGGGGGGGGTCACACCTGGCAATTCACAGGGGTTACTCCTGGCTCTGCACTCAGGAATCACCCCCGGCGGTGCTCAGAGGACCATATGGGATGCTGGGAATCGAACCCGGGTTGGCTGCGTGCAAGGCAAATGCCCTACCGGCTGTACTATTGCTCCAGCCCCTGTGCTTTTCCATCTAAGCCCAACTCGGGGCTACTCTGCGTTCCTCTTCCCCTAGTGTGAAAAGCTGAGCTGGGCTTTTGATTGCAATGACATCTTCCCATTCTAACTTATCTGTTTCTCCCAGTCTTCTTCTGTCCTTTCGTAAATATTTGATGTGTCTTTTATTAGATTGGCTGGGTTTTGTTACTATGGTGAATGGGCTCTTTCCTGATGACATTTTCTAATCTTATTGATTCTTGCTGATGTCAAGGGCTTGTGATTATGGCTTTTGACATATTCTGGTTTGAGAAAGTTTGTTGCATCTTTGTGTTTGCCTGGGCCACATCTGATGATGTTCAGAGTCTGCTCCCAGCTCTCTGCTGAGGGGTTGTATCCAACAATGCTCAGAGGACTGTGTGGTTTCAGGGACCCAACCCAAGGTTCCTGCCTGCACTCCAGCCCTTTCTCTGAGCTTTCTCCTCAGGCTTGTGTTTTTTTTTCCCCTTTGTCTTTTTTATTGGAGGGGGAAAAACTCACCAGCAGGGCTGGGGTCCACCATGGTAACATCCTGCAATGCTTGGGAGGCCATGAATCACCCAGGATCAAACCTGGAGCCTTGCATAAGTCAGACAAGTGCTTTGGCCCTTTAAGCTGTCTCCCACCTTCTTTAAAATTTTTTTTATTAAAAAATATATTTTATTTAATCACTGTGAGCTACAGTTACAAAGCTTTCATGTTTGAGTTTCAGTCACACAATGATTAAATACCCATCTCTCCACCAATGTACATTTTCCACTACCAATGTCCACAGTATCCCTCCCGTCCCTCCCCCTGCCTCTATGGCAGATAATTTCCTTCTTACTTTCTCTCTGCTTATGGGCATTATGGTTTGCAATACAGATAATGAGGGGCTATCATGTTTGGTCCTTTGTCTACTTTCAGCACACATCTCCCATCCCGAGTGATCCCTCCAACCATCATTGACTTAGTGAGCCCTTCTCTATCCCAGCTGCCTTCTCCCCCCAGCTTATAAGGCAGGCTTCCAACTGTTGTCTCCCATCTTCTTAATAGTTATCAATCTTCTTGTTGGTAGATATTCTTATCGTTAATCTGAATAGTCTCTTTATTAAAACTGTTCAGCCTGGGGCCAGAGTGATAATACAGTAGGTAGGGGCTTACCTTGCAAATTTGGGTCTGGTTCCTGGCATCCCGTATGGTCCCCCAAGCCCACCAGGAGTGCATCCCTGAGTGCATCCCTGAGTGCAGAGCCAGGAACCAGCCCTCAACACTGCCACGTGTGGCCCCCAAGCAAAACCAAAATAAAACTGTTCAAGCCGGGACCACCTCCTCTCTCCTCCAGTTGTGCCTCTCTCTACTTGCAGGTGTGAATTTCACTCTCTGAGGAATACTTTGTGTCTGGGTTAGTTGAGCAGCCATGGGGCCGTCTTTTGGTTCTGTGTGCCTAGTGCAGTGACAGGGACATGTGGAAGTGCTCATAAAAGCAGGGAATGGGGTTCACTTTTGTTTCGTTTTGTGGGCACACAGAGGTGATGCTCACATACTCAGGAATCACTTGGTGGTGCTTGGGCAGGGAGGCGGGGAGACCGTCTGTGGTGCCTGGGATTTGAACCCAGACTGGCAGCATGCAAGGCAAGCACCACCCCCCCGTGCTATCTCTCAGGCACAGGGCTCACTTTTCAGTGTTCGCTCACTCATCTATTCACCGGAGGCCAGCGGAGGTTCCAGCATTTCCAGTCTGGACAGAAGTGGGGCTGGAAATTTGCTTCAGATCTCTATTTGCATATTTATTTGTATTTATTTATTTTCATTGTAATTTCCGGGTTGTCTTTGGCCCACACGTTGTTGTGGTGCTCAGGGCCGACTCCTGGCTTGTTGTTCGAGGTTGCTCCCAGGGGTGCTCAGGGGACCATATGTGGTGACAGCGATCAAACCCAGACTCCTATATATACTCATAAGATTTCGCAAAATATTTTGTTGTTGTTCTTCGTTTTGGAGCCACACTGGTGATGCTTGGGGAACCACAGGGTGTGCTGGGGATTAAATCATAGTTTTTCACCTTGGAGGCTTGCTATGTGGACTGAATGGGTTAATATGTCAAAGATAAAGAATAGTGCTGGATATAAAGGCTGTTCTAGTTAATAAGAAATTAAAGACATATCTCTTAAAATGGAGAAGTGGGCTAGAGCGGTGTGGAATATTCGATACCAAACAGTGCTGGGAATCGAACCCAGGTCAGCTGCATGCAAGGCAAGTGCCCTACCCACTCTACTATTGCTCTGACCATATATATATATATATATCTGTGTATATATGTATGTATATATGTATACATGCATGTATATATGTATGTATATATACATACATATATACATACCTATATGTATATATACACACATAGATATATAATCAGAGAATTTTGTGAACTTAAAATTCCTTCTCCATTTAAGCTGCTGCTTGTCACCTTTCCCCTTCCACAGACAGCTTGACAAACCATTCATTTATTCATTCAGTCTGTGAAGTAGGTGGGTGGCCTTCAAGGGCATGGAGATTTTTAAAAAAATTTTTGCTTATTTTGGGTCACACCCAGCGATGCTCAGTGGTTACTCCTGGCTCTGCAGTCAGGAATTTCTCCTGGTGGTGCTCAGGGGCCCATATGGGATGCCGGGAATTGAACCCAGGTCGGCCACATGCAAGGCAAGCGCCCTCCCCGCTGTGCTATCGCTCCAGCCCAAGGGCATGGGGATCTTTATTCAGGGCAACTCCACCAACGCTCTCCAGGAAGCACCGTCAGACTCAAAGTCAAAATGCAGGGAAATTCCAACTGAGGGTCCTAACAGGACGAGGCGCAGGGGTGGGGGAAGGAGGGGGCAAGAGCCTCCAACCGTGAGGGCCTCAAGTGTGGGCTGTTGGGCCCGTGCCTGGGCGGCGGGTGAAGGTGGGTGGGTGGAGGGGCCGGGCTCAGGCTGCGGTTCTAGAGCGGACCTGGCACGACTGAGAGATCTGGGGACCCTGGCCGGTGCAGACAGAGGGACAGAGACGAATGAAAGTGAAGGGATAGGAGAGGTTTGTCGGGGGGCGCTCCCTGACGGAACTCTACAAACCTCTATGCAGCTGGGGGAGAGCCGCCCCCCGGGAGAGACTAACGGGATGTTTGAGTTGTCTTGGGTGGGAAAAGGGAACCAGGACTAGTGGCTCCGGGGAGCCTGGTCTGGCGTCTGTTGTCTGTAGGGGTGGATGTGAGGAAGCAGGGTTGCAGCCTGGTGGCTTCCTGTCGCAGCATGGGCTGTAAGTCCTGTCTTCCGCGCTGGGGGCAGGGTGATCTTTGACTCTGGGAATGTCACGATTTCATCCAACGGCCGCCATTCAGTCCCGGGCAAACCTCACAATGACCCTGTGACAAACCCCACTTGGGGAAATGTGACTTCTCAAGGCTCCCGGGAGAGTTTCGGAGAGGCGGCTTTCGGTGGGTGGTCGGAAAGTAGGGAGAAGTGGGGGCACCCGAGACCCCCATGGAGAGCTGCCTGGTCACACCTCCCCTTAGTGTGCTGATAGATCTGGAATCCTGAGACCCCGGACCCCCGACTGAAACCCTCCAGAAGCAGTGCTCATCATAGGGTGACACGGGGTGACATATGTGGGGCTCAGTGTCCCCTTCGCTTTACAATCGCCCGGGAAGAGTTCAAACTCTCCATTGCCAGGACCGCCTCCCTGCAAACAAACAAA